>NC_058375.1:117580439-117950439 GCF_018350175.1 Felis catus
CACATTCTGTGTCTCCCTCTCTCTCTGCCCCTCCCCCGTTCATGCTCTGTCTCTCCCTGTCTCAAAAATAAAGAAAACGTTAAAAAAAAAAAAAAAATTTAAAAGAAGGAAATCCTGCCATTCGTGACCTGGAGGCAATTATGTAAAGTAAAATAAGTCAGCCAGAGAAGGACAAATACTGCATGATTCCTCTACTAAGAGGCTAAAATAGAGGTATAGAAGTAGAGAATAAAATGGCGGCTCACCAGGCAATGAAGATGGGGAAACGGAAGTTGTTCAGTGAGTATGAAGTTCCAGTTATCCAGGAAGAATAAGTTCCAGAGTCGATCGTTGCGCAGTGTGGTCGTTACTAGGGGTATGAAACAAATCAACCCAAACTCCCAACTCCCAACCCAAACTCAGTGGGATAAAACAACCATAGACTACGCACAAAGATGCTGTGGGTCAGGAATTTCGACAGCGCGTCTCTACTCCGCAGTGCTGGGGCCTCAGCTAGAAGACCTCAAGCCTGGCACTGGCACCATCGATAGACTGGCCCACTCAAACGCCTGGCGCTCAGTGCTGGCTATTGGCTCGGGGGGACCTTGGCTCCTTTCTGTCTGACCTCTCCGTGTGGTCTCCCAGACCAGCTTGGGCCTCCTCACAGCATGGTGGTAACTAGGTTCCGGACTGAGCGTAAGAGGAGATGGCCAGGTGAAAGCCTTCCAAAAAACACACGTCTATAGAAGGAGTAAGAAACGGAACGATGGCACCTGAGGGGGCAATATTGGGCGACAGGCAGACAAAGGAAGGATGTCAAGCAGGCCAAACAGGACCCTTTTACAAAACTTTGGAAGCCATCTGCCGAGACTCAAGGGGAGGGAAAATAGACTGTACTTCTTGATGGGGGGATGGCAAGACTCTGAAGAGCATGAGCAGTCAGAAATGGCGCTGTGGCTATTTTGGGGGATAAAGTCTCCCCACACAGCACTCAACTGGAGACAGGGAAGACTGGAAAAAGGCCCTGAGGTGGCCCACCAGGTATATTATTTGGTGACTTGGCTACCAAGCCCGGGAGCAAGCACTCTGGAACACTAGAAAGAAGTGACAGACCTGATCCCTACCCCCCCCCCCCCAGGAGTCTCCACTCTCATCAAGACAGGCACAAATCTGGCCACAATGGAAGGACGCAAAATGTGGGGCGCTTGGCTGGCTCAGTGGGTGGAGTGTGCAATCCTTGATCTCAGGGTTGTAAGTTCGAGCCCCACGCTGGGTGTGGAGATTACTTACAAATCTTCTAAAAACCTTTTTTTTTTTAATTTTTTTTAATGTTTATTTATTTTTGAGACAGAGAGAGACAGAGCATGAACGGGGGAGGGGCAGAGAGAGAGGGAGACACAGAATCGGAAGCAGGCTCCGAGCCATCAGCCCAGAGCCCGACGCGGGGCTCAAACTCACGGACCGCGAGATCGTGACCTGAGCTGAAGTCGGACGCCCAGCCGACTGAGCCACCCAGGCGCTCCACAAATAAAATCTTCTAAAAATTAAGAAAGGAAGGATGCAAAACAGGGTACAAGGTGGGGAGCGAGCGGTGGAGCTATGGCTGAGAGAGAGGAGGCCGGGTGGTAGAACAAAGAGCCAGTCGGTGGCCGAACAGGAGAGGCAGGGAGGGTGTCAGATCAGCAATAAGGGCCAATCCCCAAAGTGGGCTGATTATGTTTTCTTCTTTCAGGGGTCCCGACTTGGCCCTCGGTCCCCCTGTCCCTCTATCCCAGCATCCCTCACGCAGGCTCTGGGATCAGTAACACCGGGAAGTCTAGAGTCAGTGACTTCTATTACTTAAGGTTACAGTGCAAATACGCTTGGGAGGCTTAACACAACGTTTCTACGGGACACTCCTACCACTGTGAGTGAGTTTATCAGAGGTCTTCCACAGACACGCTCATATAGAAGGAGCAGGTGCACAGAGGGAGGGGCCGGGCAAGCCAAAGATGAACCCATATTTCTAACTTTCAGTGCAAATCTTCAACCCTCTCCCAGACAACACTGTGGGGGAAACGACATAGAGGGGATTTGTGCAAGGTTGGGAGATGTTAGCAACCCCTCCCCACAGAAGCAACCGGTGAAAACCCTTTTCTCTTTCAGAGCAGCCCTGGAGGACACAGCTGGGAGAGATTCAAGTGCAGATGGACCAAAACTAGAAAAAAAAATTTCTTTAATGTTTATTTATTTTCGAGACAGAGGCAGAGTGCAAGTGGGGGAGGGACAGAGAGAGAGGGAGATACGGAATCCAAAGCAGGCTCCAGGCTCTGAGCAGTCAGCACAGAGCCCGACACGGGGCTTGAACTCACGAACCGCGAGATCATGACCAGAGCCGAAGTCGGACGCTTGACCAACTGAGCCAGCGGGGTGTCCCCAAAAACTCTGTAACTAATGGATTCCTTCATGCATACATATATGAAAGTATGCATTCATTCATTCATGCAGTCAGTCATTCATTCATTCATACACATATTCATTCATGCCTCCTTGTTGAGCTCCTACTACTACCATATACTCCAGAGCTTTCTTCCACCGGCTAGTTCCTGGCTGGGTGGTACTCCCACCAGCCCCTGTGTCAGCTCAGAGTGGTGAGGGCTATGAAGGAGATTGCCATGTGCAGGGTAGATTGGAGAAGGAAGGATGGTGAGGCCATCCTGAGAAAGGGAGAGGAGGCAACAAAATCAGCAGGGCCTAGAGATCCAGGGGACGTTTGTCAGGAGTTTCTTCTCCCTTGGGGCCAGCCCTCTCAAGAACTTTTCTCAAGGTGCTTGTGGGTGTCTTGGCCAAACTGATAAAGACAGCTTTGTCTTCCAGCCACTAGTGACTCTTAAGATATCAACAGTCCTCTGATTAGTCCAACTAATCACGTAATAATGAAAGCCATTATTTCAAGACAATTTCTCAAAATTCTCAAAGACACATAACTGAAATGTGATGAAATTATTGTAAGATATCGGACTGACTTACATAACGATCTCAAGGAGAGCCTCTCCATGCCCGTAATGTATCATAGTTGACTCTATCTCCTCTCTCGGGAGTCACTGGGAAACAGTGTGGAGACCATGTGGGAGATGACCACCTTCTACTTCATCCACTTCCTTGGGCTCCCCCCATTCCATTGATTGTCTCCACCAGAAAGAAGATAATGTGGAAGCCACTTGTGGGCTTCATTAAAGAAGCATTCAGGGGCGCCTTGGTGGCGCAGTCGGTTAAGCGTCCGACTTCAGCCAGGTCACGATCTCGCGGTCCGTGAGTTCGAGCCCCGCGTCAGGCTCTGGGCTGATGGCTCGGAGCCTGGAGCCTGTTTCCGATTCTGTGTCTCCCTCTCTCTCTGCCCTTCCCCCATTCATGCTCTGTCTCTCTCTGTCCCAAAAATAAATAAACGTTGAAAAAAAAAAAAGAATAATCATTTTTTTAAAAAAAAAAGAAGCATTCAGACTTGGATCTTGGGGCCTCCAGGTGGCTCCGTTGGTTAAACATCCCACTCTGGATTTTGGCTCAGGTCCTGATCTCATGGCCCATGGGATCGAGCCCTGCACTGGGGTTCTCTCTCTCTCTCTCTCCATCTCTCTCTGACCCTCACCTGTTCCCACTCCCTCTCTCTCTCAAAATAAATAAATAATTTTTTAAAAACTAAAAAAAAAAAAAAACTTGGATCTTACCCACATGCGTATCGATCATTTCTCTCTTTCAACACCTCCTCTGTTATCCATTATTTTATTCACGTTTCAACGTGTCTTTCTTTTTTTCTTAATATCTTTATTTTCAAGTAATCTCTACACCCAACACGGGTCTCAAATTTACAATCCCATGATCAAGAGTTTTATGTTCTACCCACTGAGCCAGCCAGGCGTCCCTCAACTCGTCTTTCTACAGGTTCAGTGTCAGAAGTTTGACACCAGGTTACTTGATGAGCCTCATCTGGCTAGAAATCATTTGGAGAGGCAAGTTCCCACTGCCTTTGAATAAAGTGAAGGTGGCAAGAGATGGCTTGGGGGCCGTCCCTTGTTAGGCTGTATGGTATAGGGTGTCACCATAGTGGTTGCAGGAAACAGCTTCACGAAGGCTGGAGTTGGTCAGTAATTGAAGATAGTCCACATGGGTGTTTTGGACAACAAGCCTTCCGCACTCAAATTAACATACAAGTCCAAGATCTTCGTAGAAATCAGCAAAATCAGTTGGAAAATAAAACGGAACAGAAGCCCCCCAGTTATGATAGTGAAGAAGAAGAAAGTACAAGCTATGAAGTTTACATATCACAAGAGATGCCCAAAACCTGTATGAGGAAAAAAAAAAGCATAAAACACTACCAGCAGACATCTAATTAGATGTGAACATATAGAGACATGTGTGTTCTTGGTTAGGAAGATTCAACCCTTGAAGAAGATACTTCTTCCGAAGCGAATGTATAAAATATTGCAATCCACATAAAAGTACTGTCTTTTCTTGGGGCAGAGGGAAAAAACCGGGCTAGCAAAGTTAGCAATTATAAAGTTCATTTGGATGGAGAAAGAACAAAGAAGGGCCAGGGGAAAGCCCCGAAAAAGAAAAGCAAAACATTGCTTTAATATCTGCCCCATCAGATATTAAAACATAAAGCCTCTCTAACTAAGACGATTTGGTATTGATGAATGAATAAAAAGATGGACCCGTGGAATGGAATACAAAATCCAGAACTAGACCTCGCTGGGCATGGAAATTTCAATTTTGATAAAAGGTGACATGGTGAGTGAGGGGTGAGAGATACACTTGTTAATAAGTTGCAGTGGGCTGACTAGAAATTAACACTGGAGCAAGGTACCAGTTTTCACCTGCCGCACCCAACAGGACCCCAAAACTGGACAGCACGCTCTGACTGTATGAAAAACAGTCACTCTCATACATTCCTGGTGGGAACGCAAAATGGACAGCCCCAGTGGAGGGAGATTTGGAATACCTAGCAAAATCGCATATACATTGGCCCCTTTGACCTGCCCATCTCACTTCCGGGTATCTATCCCAGACACAATTCAAAAAGGCTTGTGCAGGAGACTAATAACAGCAGCACTATTTATAAAAAAAAAAAAAAAAAAAAAAAAGACTGGAAACTACCCAAATATCTTCATGTCAGGTGAGATTGAATGAACTAAAGCACATAGTCCTAAAAAAATAGAAACTCTAAGAAGGAACAGGGAGGGGCGCCTGGGTGGTTCAGTCAGTTAAGCGTCCGACTCTTGATTTTGGCTCAGGTCATGATCTCACGGTTGGTGAGATCAAAACCCACATGGAGTTTTGCACTGACAGTGCAGAGCCTGCTTGGGATTCTCTATCCCTCTCTCTGCCTTTCCCCCACTTGTGTGCAGGCGCATATTTTCTATCTCCCTCTCGAAATAAATAAGTAAACATTTAAAACAGAAGGAATGAGGCAGGGGTGCCTGGTGGTTCCATCAGTGGAGCGTCCAAATTTGGCTCAGGTCACGATCTCCAGCAGTTCCAGCCTTGAATTAGGCTCACTGCTGCCAGTGTAGAACCCACTTCGGGTCCTGTGTCCACCTCTCTCTCGGCCCCTTCCCCACTCACTCTCTCACACACACACATACATACATAAAATGAAGGAATGAGGCATATTTCTGAAGCTATTCTATACATTCTTACGGGAAGGAAATTTTGTGAGACAAACTGTATATGGTCTAATATTATTGATCTTAAAAAGAGTGAGACACTGTATGTGTGGCCAGATACATACATAAGAATTGTTTATATTGTTAAGTTGTTAAACCATAACAATGTTTTAAAATTACCGAGCAGGAGAAAGAGGGAATAAGACAGAGGGGAGAAAGATGAAAGCTAGACTTCCTTTAACACACCTTGGGTTTTTAGACTTGACATTGGAGCCATGAAAATATATTACATTATAACAGAACAAGAATTCCTCTTCAAAAAGTAATCCCCATAATTAAAAGATGAAACAAATGAAGATAAATGTGTGTCCAGTTAGTAGATACAAAGAGACGGAATATTCCACACAACCTGAAAGCAATAAATTGCACAACCAGGGATATACCTTTAGGGATACGTATAGGACAAACAGAGCTGAGGGGGAAAAACACATAGTTTTCAGTAATTATATTGTGGGTAGAGTGTTGATATTGGTCTGAGATACTGCATATATAGCAAGAAATAATGCAAGTGAGTAATCCTGTTAGCGTTGTTGACTACTGACAATGCTCAGTATGGGAGAGAGGAGATACAGGTGTAATATTAATAAGGTTAAGTAAGGGGCGCCTGGGTGGCTCAGTCGGTTAAGCGTCCGACTTCGGCTCAGGTCACGATCCCGCGGTCCGTGAGTTCGAGCCCCGCGTCAGGCTCTGGGCTGATGGCTCAGAGCCTGGAGCCTGTTTCCGATTCTGTGTCTCCCTCTCTCTGACCCTCCCCCATTCATGCTCTGTCTCTCTCTGTCTCAAAAATAAATAAAACGTTAAAAAAAATAATAAGGTTAAGTAAAATCTGGGACACCTGGGTGGTTCATTCAGTTAAGCATCTGACTCTTGATCTCAGCTCAGGTCTTGAACTCAAGATCGTGAGTTCAAGCCCCACACTGGGTTCAGTGCTGACCGTGAAGCCTACTTAAAAAATAAAATAAGGGGCGCCTGGGTGGCGCAGTCAGTTAAGTGTCCGACTTCAGCCAGGTCACGATCTCGTGGTCCGGGAGTTCGAGCCCCGCGTCAGGCTCTGGGCTGATGGCTCGGAGCCTGGAGCCTGTTTCCGATTCTGTGTCTCCCTCTCTCTCTGCCCCTCCCCCATTCATGCTCTGTCTCTCTCTGTCCCAAAAACAAATAAACGTTGAAAAAAAAAATTTAAAAAATAAATAAATAAAATAAAATAATAAGGTTAAGTAAAATCTGTGGTTGTGAATTTGAGTTGGAAATATTATGAATTCATGAACTATCGTTATGAATTCATATGAGAATTTGGTTTATAATGTAAATTCTTTCTTTTTTTTTTTATTAAATTTTTTTTTCAACGTTTATTTATTTTTGGGCCAGAGAGAGACAGAGCATGAACGGGGGAAGGGCAGAGAGAGAGGGAGACACAGAATCGGAAACAGGCTCCAGGCTCTGAGCCATCAGCCCAGAGCCCGACGCGGGGCTCGAACTCACGGACCGCGAGATCGTGGCCTGAGCTGAAGTCGGACGCTTAACCGACTGCACCACCCAGGTGCCCGTTTCTTTTTTTTTTAAATCATATGTTCTAGCGATGTCCATTGGAAAGTCCGAAAAGCAGTGACCGATCCAATAGCAATGAGCAGCCCAAAGGACCAGAATTTGATTTCTAAATACCATTTCCCACCATAAAGAACCAGAGAAACGGAGGAACGGTGGATTCCAGGTGTTGGGAAGAAAGTGTCTGTGAGGCACCATAAGAAGAGGAAACATATTGTTATACCAGAAAGCAAGGCAGCTGTCGAAGCCGCTTAAGGTTGTGTCAAAGCACTCAGAACCAAATAAAGAAGCTTCCTGTCCAAATAGGTGACCTTCAAGTTTCAATAACAATAACAGCATGGGACACCTGGGTGGCTCAGTAGGTTAAGTGTCTGACTCTTCTTCTTCTTCCTCTTCTTTTTTTTAAGTTTATTTATCTATTTTGAAAGCAAGAGAAAGCGCAAGTCAGGGAGGGGCAGACAGAGGGAGAGAGAGAGAATCACAAGCAGGCTCCAAGCTGTCAGCGCAGAGCCCGACGTGGGGCTCGAACTCACAAACCGTGCGATCATGACCTGAGCCGAAGTCAGACCTTAACCGACGGAGCCACCCAGGCGCCCCAAGCTTCTGACTCTTAATGTTGGCTCAGGTCATGATCGCACGGTTTGTGAGTTGGAGCCCCCCCATCGGGCTCTGTGCTGACAGCTGATAGCTCAAAGCCTGCTTGGGATTCTGTCTCCTTCTCTCTCTCAGCCCCTCCCCGGTTTACTCTCTCTCTCTCTCTCCCTCAAAATAAATAAACATAAACTTGAAAAAAGAACAACAACAACAATGGGTTAAAACACATCAAATAAGTCTAAATCCATGCACATGTAAATACACTTGAAAGAAAGCCCACCTCTTTGGTTTCCTTGAACCTGTGCTGTCCATTATAGTGGCCACTAGCCATCCAGGGCACTGAACACTTCAAATGTGGTCAGTCCAACCGAGGAACTAACGTCTAAGCTTTATTTAGTTTTAAGTTTAAAATCTGATACTCAATTCAGCTATAGGAAAACTTTTTTAAGTGTGTTTGGAACAACTTAGGTATGTGAGTCGACACTTTCCACTATAAGTGTAAAATCCAATCCCAGGTCAAGCATTGTGGATGAAAATGTAACACCTTCTCTCCAAATAAGTAAACAAACATTTTAAAAAGTTACAGCACAGGGGCGCCTGGGTGGCTCAGTCAGTTAAGCGTCTGGCTCTTGATTTCGGCTCAGGTCATGATCTCGTGGTTGTGAGATCGAGCCCTGCATCAGGCTCCGTGATAAGCGTGGAGCCTGCTTGGAATTCTCTCTCTCTCTCTCTGGTCCTCACCTGCTCTCTCTCTGTCTCTTTCAAAATAAATAAAAACATTAAAAAAATAAAAGTTACAGCACAGAGTATTGTAAGAACCTGCAGGAATGCATATGCTGAATTGCACCCTACAACTCTTTAGGAGGGGCAAAGCTGGGGAGTTGGGACCAGAAGACAGAACACACGTCTGGGACAATGCTGTCAGCTTCTGCAAACAAGGAAAAGGTGGATGCCGATGCTAACCGACCTGGTGGAAAGTCTGGTTCACGGACAGGATGGAGAGATGGTGACAGAGTTCTCGTGCCTGGTGGAGGGCAGGAACAGAGAGACGGCTGGTGGGTTTGGGGCTGGGGGTGCTTCAACGACGGTAGGTGGGGAGAGCTGGGCAGGAGTCGCCACCCCGGGAGCCCGGGGGAGTGCCGCCCACTGTCCTCAGCCCTGCCTGACTCTGCAGCTTTGTTAGCTGCACAAAGTTTCTAGTAACTAGGCACAAAGCGTGTCTAGTGACGCAAAGACAGAGCAAGCCTGGTGATCACACCTCACCCCTGGGAGTGACACAGAGGCACCTAATGCTGGAGACACAGAATCAAGAGCTGGAAAGAGAAGAGATTGCCCCGAAGAATGAGAGAAAAATTGGCAAAATGTATCTAAGATCTTGAGCTTCCGAAACCCATCTACTTTGTTAAGTTTATTTTTTCTAAAGTTTATTTATTGGTCTTGGTAATCTCTAGCTTAGCAGCAATGTTTGTGGAAGAGGGCGAAACAAAAGAAAAGTCTGAGGGTGCTCAATTCAGCCCGGACTTTTATTTTTTTTTTAATTAAAAAAAATTTTTTTTAATATGTATTTATTTTTGAGAGAGAGAGACAGAGTATGAGTTGGGGCGGGGGGTGGGGCACAGAGAGGGAGACACAGAATCTGAAGCGGGCTCCAGGGTCTGAGCTGTCAGCACAGAGCCCGACGCAGGGCTTGAACCCACGAATTCGAGATCATGACCTGAGCTGAAGTTGGATGCTTGACCGGCTGAGCCACCCAGGGGCCCCTCAGCCCGGACTTTTGAATGCTGCAAAAGCTGATGGCTGTGGTCCAGAGCTGTGGCCCCGAACCTTTGTTACCATGGTCCCACCATGGTGTTCTCCATGATTGCAGATCACCTATGCTCTTGGTCACCCTTAGGTCAACTCAATTCCTCACAATGGAAAGTCTGCATAAATAAGACCAGTATGCTTGTCATAAACACAGGGCATGCAAACATAAATGCGGAGCCGCCGACTATAAAACATCTCTGCCTGTGCGCATCTCTGCCTCATCTCCCAAGTCACCAGGGGCCTTGCACTCAGCAAGGGGCTGCATCCCAAGAATAAAGCAACAAACTAGAGAGTGTCCCAAGATTGACCTGGAAGCGAAAGGCCCCAACCCCTGACCCGTGGCCAATAGTTGAAGGAACTGGAGACGTTTGGCCTGGAATAGAAAGACTCACGGGACATCAGGAATGCGTCTAAGTATCTGATGGGCTGCTGTCACACGTTCAGTGCGGTCCCGGAGGGCAGGGCTGACGGTGACCGTGTGGGGGTGAGCTTTCCCTCCATTGGGGAGGCTCTCAGCCACCTTCCAGGTAGGTCTCTGCTCTTGAGCAGATCATTTGGCTAACAGAAGTCACTCCCTTCACCCTTCCAGAGCTAACACTCTTCATTAGGAGAACCAGGGAAATTGGACTGCCCTTGTGCAGAGCTAAATGGGCAACCTGTTCTCCCTGCCCCTGTCCCTCTTTGTGGGCACATTCAGGCTCCAGCTCTCCACCGTTCCTCCTCTGGGTGGCTTTGATAGAGAGACGAGGTGGTGTTGAGGGGAGAACACTGGGTGGGGGGTCAACTGAATTCTACTGCCAATTCCCTCCGTGATCAGAGAAGCCCCCACTCTTCCAAGCCTCAGTGTTGTCATCTGCAACACCATGAATGGATTGGGCTGGTTCACAGGTCACTGGCTGAACCTGGGCCACAGATGGGGTTTGCTTGGCCTGGACACTTTAAACAGGTGTTTTCTACTTTTAATTTCTGGGCAACACTTAAAAATGAGGGTATTCGACATGATATGATATGATATGATATGATATGATATCGTGCAATATGTGTAAGGAGATTCCTGCATTCCCCTGAAAAATCTAGAAGTTTTAGCAACTCTACGCCAGCCTCTTTCACATGACACTGAGCTGACACAAAGAGGCATGCACCCTTTAGAAGAGGCCACCGTCCCCAGCTGCCCCTGTCACTGCCCTGACAGCCTGTGGATGGGGTGATCATACGATTTATCCCCCAAACGGGGACCAGAGTGAAAGGGAGCATTTTCTGTAATGACGGCAGGACAACGGGTGGAATAGGAACTGTCACAGAAGAACTGAGACATGCTGTCGCCCTCCATGTGGGGCATAAGAAGTTTAGAGTGCGTTCATGCTCTTAGATGCAACAGTACCTCTAGGGAATGTATCTGGAATCTGGGGAATGCTTTATGCAAAAGATGTCCATCAAAATGGGTTTATTTATTTCAATTCAATTCAAATAATTTATTTCAATGTGGCAAAGATATATCTAATATAATGCTGTAAGAAAAAAGCAAAATGTAATTTTATTTGTGTAGTATGATTATAATGCTAGTCTTTAAACTCAACTGATGCAGGAGCGCCTGGGTGGCTCAGTGGCTCAGTCGGTTAAGCATCCAGCTTCAGCTCAAGTCGTGATCTCGCGGTCCGTGAGTTCAAGCCCAGTGTCGGGCTCTGTGCTGACAGCTCGGAGCCTGGAACCTGCTTCCGATTCTGTGTCTCCCTCTCTCTCTCTGCCCCTCCCCCACTCATGCTCTGTCTCTTTCTCTCCCTCTCTGTCTCAAAAATAAATAAACCTTTTAAAAAATAAAGAAAAAACATGTTACCAGTGACTTTTCGGGGGTGTGGGGGGGGGGGTGGCTGAGGCTTTTTCTTCTTGTATCTTTTTTGTATCTTCCAAAACTTTCTTAAATGTTCATGTAGCTCTTTCCTAATGGGAAAAATAACCATTTGCGGGATTGCAACAGGCAGTCTGGCCAAGGGCAGGGAGCCTCCTGTGGGCAGAGCCTGGGTGCAGTAGCAGAGTGGAGGCCGTCCTGTGCTGAGTTCTGTGATGTCTCCCCTGGGGCCGCGCGAAGCTGCTTGGCAAGGCTGGCGATCGTCTCTGTCCTGGTCCCCTTGAAAGTGAGCAGGGCACGGAGGAGAGGGGCAGATACAGGCTTCCAGCTACGGAACGAAGAAGTCACGAATAAAAGGCGCAGCACAGGGAATACAGTCCGTGATACTGTAGTAAGGTTGTATGGGGACAGATGGCGGCTGCACTACGGTGAGCACAGCCGAATGTATAGAGAAGTCGAGTCGCGTGCCGTACACCTGAAACGAATGTCACATCGTGCGCCACCTATACTGAAATTTAAAAAACTACAGAAAGAAAAAGAAAAAAGAAAGAAACCGAGCAGGGCGGAGCAGTAGGCCGAATAATGGCCCCCAACGATGGCCCCGCCTTAATCCTTTGAACCTGTGATTATGTCACCTCACAGGGCAAAAGAGACTTTGCAGATGTGATTAAGTCAAGGACCTTGAGATGGGGAGATTATCCTGGATTATCCGAGTGGGCCCAACCTAATCACATGAGTCCTTAAAAGTGGAAGACGAAGCTGAGTGGGTCAAAGAGATGTGCCTGGGGAGGATGCCGCGGGCCACTGGCGGCTATGAAGACAGAGGAAGGGGCCGTGAGGAGGGTGATGGCCTCTAGAAGCTAGAAACTGCTCTCAGTTGGTCCTGAAATCACATGGAACTAAATTCTTCCAAGAGCCTAAGTGAGGAGAGAGCAGATCCTCTCCCAGAGCCTCCGGAACAGGACACAGCCTTGTTGACACCTTGATTTTAGTCTGGCGAGACCCGCACTAGACTTCTGACCTACACAGTGGTAAGATAGTACATTTGTGTCATTTTTAACTCTTTAACGTTGTGACGATTTGTTATGGCAGCAGTAGAAAACACATTCAGGCAAGAGCAGAGCGTTGGCTGCGGTGGGGACATGGTGGCCAGGCCCAGCCCTACTGTGAGGTGTCCCTGTGTCCTTGGTGAGCGCTTGGTTCTTGGGTTCCTTCTTCCATAGGGGACAGTGGCGATCTCTAACCCCTTCCAGCTCTGAACCTCTGCTCAGCGTGTGTACTTTACTGGCCCTGAATTTTGGAGAGGGAAGGGCTTTCTCCCCCACTGTGAAGTACAGGATCCCATGGAAATTCCTCAAAAGATTGAAACTAGGGCTGCCACATGATCCAGCAATCCCACTTCTGGGTATATATCTGAAGGAAAGAAAATCACTACCTGGAAAAAAATACCTGCCCTCCCGTGTTCACAGCAGCATTATTTGTGATAGCCAAAACACAGAAACAACCTAAGTATACATTGATGGATGATGGAATAAGCCCACGTGAGATATATATATATATATATATATATATATATATATATATATATATAAAGAGAGAGATAGGTAGATACAGATATAGATAAATATATAGCCATAGATATATAGATATAGACAGATAAATAATGGAATATCATTCAGCCTTAAAAAAGAAGGAAATCCTTGGGGCGCCTGGGTGGCGCAGTCGGTTAAGCGTCCGACTTCAGCCAGGTCACGATCTCGCGGTCCGTGAGTTCGAGCCCCGCGTCGGGCTCTGGGCTGATGGCTCAGAGCCTGGAGCTTGTTTCCGATTCTGTGTCTCCCTCTCTCTCTGCCCCTCCCCCGTTCATGCTCTGTCTCTCTCTGTCCCAAAAATAAATAAACGTTGAAAAAAAAAATTTTTTAAAAGAAGGAAATCCTGACATGAGCAACAACACGGATGGACCTTGAAGGTATTATACTAAGGGAAAGAAGTCAGACATAAAAAGACAAATACTCTAAAAGCTCACCTAAGTGTGGAATCTAAAAATCAAACTCATAGAAAGAGAGCAGGTTGGTGGCTGTCAGAGGTGAGGGGTTGGGGGGCTGGGTGACGTGGGTGACGGTGGTCCAAAGATAAAACTTGGGGTTCTCGGTCCTGAGGATGTAACTACAGCATGGTGATGGGAGTTAACAATTCTGCATTAGGTATTTGAAAGTTGGTAAGAGAGTGGGTCCGAAAAGCTCTGATCACGGTAACTAAGTGAGGTGATGCACGTTAACTACACTCACTGTGGGGATCATTTCACATATGTGCAAGTATCACCGTGTTGTGTGCCTTAAACTAATACGATGCTATATATCAAATATACCTAATATACCTCCATAAAACTGGAAAAATAAAACTACGCTAAATAAATAATTAAGGAGCACAGGGCCCCTCTCCTCCTTCACCAGAGGGGCTGCTGGAGGTGGAGGTGAGGGCCACGGAGTATTCAGGGGAATGAGCCCAAGGTCTTGCTGTCACACAGCTGCCTGTCGGAGCTTTAAGTTTGCTGCACCTGCCCTAGAGGTCAGCCTTTGCTCCCAGATGCTCCCAGACTGCCCCACAATTAGCTGGCAGCCTTGAACGTGGAGGGGGCAGGGGGAGGGACAAGTAGAAGCTTGGGAAGAGCAAAGAAATCCTGAATCCCTCCTGCCCCCATCGTGCCCTCTTCTCAGACTCTCTGCCCGGAGACCCAGTGCAAGGGTGGGCCTGGGGTGGGTCTGGGAGGTGCAGTGGCTTCCTGCGGGGGGCACCTTCAGGGCCTCCCTGGCCAGGCCGCTGCTGCTCTGCCCTGTTCTCTTCTGCAGCACCAAGGCTGGCGGCCTCCCACCCCGGCGCTTTGATGGAGCGCAGACAGGCCCTGGGGTGCTCCCTGTCTGTTCCTGTCGCTGGGTCTGGGCCAAGGTGGAATGTGGGAGGCCTGCGCGGTTTGGGGCTCCCCACCCTGCCCAAGCCGAGCAGCTCATTCTGGGGTGGCTCGTGCGGGAGCTTGAGCCCCTTCCCCAGAGCAAAGTCCCCTCAAAAGCTCAGAGCCCTACTTGGGCAAGCGCCGCTCTGAGCCTCAGTTTCCCCATCTGTCAAACAGAGAGAGTAAATAGTACTTACGTCAGAGGGTGATTATGATGATAAAATCAGAACTTTTCTAATGAGCCCTTGATGTCTGTCAGTGCCTGGCATGTCATAAGCGAGTGTTCGATAAGTCTTAACTGTTGGTTTTTAATTACCGCATTAATAAAATCATTATGAGATCATTGTAAGGACTAGAGCAATTCACTTCTCTCCCAGGGCCCCTGTTCCACATCTGGGACGGATAGGTTGGACTGGACGATCTCTGGAGTGCTGCCTTCTCTGAGACCTTGAGTTGCCTCAGTTTCCCCACCTCTGCCTAGTCTGGGGGGCATATGTCAAGCACAGGCTGATGCCGAGACAGAGCCTTGCTGAGAATGCAGCACCCAGGGGGCCTGGTCCACTGCCTGCCGCCTGGGGGGCCTTGTCTGGAAGTTGGGACTGGCAGGATTTTAGCCCCTCCCATGCCTGCCCCCGCCTGTCTGCTCATGGCACCCTGCAGGCTTGGCCAGGATGGCAGACGAGGAACGGGGAAGTCTGGGGAGCCGTGGTCATGCTAACCTGAAGATCGGGGCCTGATGCAGCCGCGTTCATCTTCTGCAAAGTTCCAACACTCCCGTGGCTGGACTCCACCACCCTGTCCTGTACCACGGGGTGCCCTGGGCATGTAGGACCCCTCAAGAAACTTGAGCACCAGTTCCGGCCGTAGTAGAGTGAGTTCTTATCAGATCTGGACGGGGCTGGTGAGGACCAAGAAGACCCATCATCACTGAAGTCCAGTGTGATGGCCCAGACTGCCAACTCGTGTTCACAGACGGAAGTGACCAGGAAGGCTTTGCCTGCACCCTTTCTGTTTGTGCACTGCAGCCTGAGCCTGACTGCCAGCTGCCAGCACCTCTGTCTTTTGGCCTCAGGGTCTGTCTGGACACTGGGACTCCCAGGGAATTATGGTGCACAAGTTCCCCAATGCCCACGCCCCTTGGGTTCCTCTCCGAGCTCCCCGTGGGATTCCAATGGTCCACCGTGGAGGCCTGCTAGATAATACACCCTGTACTGGCTTCCTTTCCGCCCTGTCTCACTTCTCCGCCCCTGTTATGAGCTGAACTGTGTCCCCCCAAATGTCGGATGTTGAAGTCTTAACCCCTAGTACGTCAGAATGGGACCTTATTCGGAAATAGGGTCGCTGCAGATGTAATTTGTTAAGGCAAGGCCAGTAGGGTGGGCTCTACTCCAGGATGACTGTGACTTTATTAAAAGGGGGGAATTTGGACACAGACACAAGCACACAAGGAGGACAATGGTTGAAGATGAAGACAGAGGTCAAAGTGATGCTTCCGCAAGCCAGAGAATGCCGCATATGGCCAGCAAAGCGCCAGAAGCTGGCCCTCAGAAGGAACCAGCCTTGCCCACACCTTCATCTTGGACTTCTGGCCTCCGGAACCGTGAGACGATACATTTCCGTTGTTTAAGCCCCCCAGTCTGTGCTACTCTTATGGCACCCCTGACAACAGATTCTTCCCCATGGTGGTATGTTCTAGAATTGCCAAATGAAGTATTTGTGCTTCAGTCTTTGTCCAACGTCAGGGACCCAAGCCTGACAGGGGAACGGAGGGCAGGCTGGTCTCAAGAGAGAGCACATTAAAACGGCCGCAGGAGGGGCGCCTGGGTGGCTCAGCGGGTTGAGCGTCCGACTTCGGCTGAGGTCATGATCTCACGGTCCGTGAGTTCGAGCCCCGCGTCGGGCTCTGTGCTGACAGCTCAGAGCCTGGAGCCTGTTTCAGATTCTGTGTCTCCCTCTCTCTGACCCTCCCCCATTCATGCTCTGTCTCTCTCTATCTCAAAAATAAATAAACGTTAAAAAAAATTTTTTTTTTAAATAAAACGACCGCAGGAACTTGGGGGGCAGGGGCAGATTGAAGGCCCCGCCCACTCTCCAAACCAGGATCTGGAAATGTGCAGGCAGATTCTGTGTGTTGTCAGATACGGGACATCAGGATGGGAAATCGGCGCAACCGGCAAAGCCATTGTCCCTTGGAAACCTTCCTTTACCTACTCTCTGCCCCTGGCTGATGGCGAGAGGGCTGGGTGGCCCCCACACCCTCACGGGGGCGGGAGTAGGTTCTGGTGGTTTGCACGTGTGACGCAGGAACTCACACAAACTTCCTGCAAAGAGAGCTCCCTTCTTGCTCAAGAGAAGGGGTGAGTGGACAACATGCCAGCCCCAAACAGGATCTCTAGAAGTATTACTGTTTAATAAAGCCCGTGACTCGGGGTGCCTGGGTGGCGCAGTCGGTTAAGCGTCCGACTTCAGCCAGGTCACGATCTCGCGGTCCGTGAGTTCGAGCCCCGCGTCGGGCTCTGTGCTGACAGCTCAGAGCCTGGAGCCTGTTTCAGATTCTGTCTCCCTCTCTCTCTGACCCTCCCCCGTTCATGTTCTGTCTCTCCCTGTCTCAAAAATAAATAAACATTAAAAAAAAATTCAAAAAAAAATTCAGTGTTAATTTGGGGGCACTAAGTGTTCATCAAGAGGGGAATAATTAAGTGGACAAGAGTTCATCCTCCTGACTTGGCCACGGTCCTAGCTCATCCTGCTCCCTGCATCCTGGACCCTCCTCCCTTCTCCTGGCCGGATCCCGTGGCTCCGTTTATTGGCATATGTGATGTGACTGTCCAGGTTGGGTATCGAGGGCTGATGACCCGAGAAAGAACAAGGTCGGTGTTGGGGCGTGGAGGCTTATCTGTGCCAAACCTACGTCCCCTTAATGCAGGCCTCAGTTTCCAACTCCTCAAAACGGGCATGTCACTGGTAGGGACAGGACATTGCAAAGCTCTGGGTGCAGCTGTTGGGAGGGACTTTTCTCTGCGATCCTGCTGGCTTGAGTCTTAGAGGGTGAGGCTGGGGAGGTCCCTGAGGGTGGAGTGCTCGTGGGAGGGCAGGGTGCAGGGGCGCTGTGGGGGCCAGGGCAGGCTTGGGGCTAAATGGGCAGGCTGTGGGTGCTGCAGACTAGGAAGGATTCCTGGTAGTTTGGGTGTAACTTGAAATTCTGCCATTTTCCATCTTATCTCATCATCAGAAGGAAATCAGACGACAGAGTGTGAGCTCATTCTAATAGAAGTAATTTTTTGCCCTCTGGTTCCTATCAATTAAATCCTCTTTTCTGTTGATCACCTTCAGAGACTCTCTGAAAGGCCTTTCTGGGCTGAATGGCACAGAGCTAATTAGGCCAGTAAGTACACGTCAAGCGCTGTCCCTGCAGGGGCCACAGAACAGCTGCTCAGCCTGGGGCACCACTCGGCTTGGATTTGAAGCCCCGCCCTGCTATTAACCACCTGTGTCACTGTGCTTGACAGTCTGAGCTTTAACTTTCCCATCTATAAAATGGGAACGATACCAGTGCCGACCCACGTATCCAATATCTACTAGACGTCACTCCTTGGGGATGTAGACGAATCTCAGATCCACGCTGCCCCCAAACTGAACTCGACACCTTTCTTCCCCACCCTGCTCCTCCGTCAGCATTCTCCAACCTCAGTGAGTGGCTCGCCACCAGCCAAACCCCACACCTGGATGCCTAAGGCAGAAAGTTGTAAACTGAATTCGAGTGTCACTTCCTCCAGGAAGTCTTCTTTGATCACTTTCATCCCCTTGTGGGTTAGATATCCCTCCAACAGACTTCCATGCCGTCATGTGCGTGTCTCTTTGACATACTTACGTTTTACTCATCTCTTGGTGTATCTCTCTCACTAGATGGTGAGGCCCTTGAGGGCAGGGACATCTTAATCCTCGTAGAATCCCCAAGACGGAGTGTAGGACCTGCTTGCAATAGTCTGTGAGAGTCCAGATCTCTGTTATCTCCATCATGCACACTCCCTCCTGCCTCAAATAAACAGATAATTTATTTGAAAGCCTTGCTTCATGTGTATCTGTTTTTGAGAGAGAGGGTGAGCACAAGCGAGGGAGGGGCAGAGAGAGAGAGAGACACAGAATCCGAAGCAGGCTCCAGGCTCTGAGCCCTCAGCCCAGAGCCCGACATGGGGCTCGAAACCACGAACCGTGAGATCATGACCTGAGCTGAAGTCGGACGCTCAATCGACTGAGCCACCCAGGCACCCCTTAAGTTCATTTATTTATTTTGAGAAAGAGAGAGAGGAGAGAGAGAAAATGTGTGCAAGCGGGAGAGGGGCAGAGAGAGAGAATCCCAAACAGGCTCTGCACTGTCAGCTGGGAGCCTGACTGGGGGCTCGATCTCAGGAACCACGAGACAAAAGCAAGAGTCAGACGCTTAATCGACTGAGCCACCGGGGAGCCCCATCAATCTGTTCTTTATAGCTAACAGTTTGTTTCTTGGCTTGTTTCTCTCTCTATTTTTTTCCTTTCCTTGTTGTTTTTTTTTTTTTCCGTTTGTCTCTTAAATTCCACATATGAGTGAAATCATATGGTATTTGTCTTTTTCTGACTGACTCATTTCACGTCGCACTGTGCACTCTAGCTCCAGCCATGTCCTTGCAATCGTGTGTTTTTCTTTTCTTCTTGCACTACGTCTAATTGATTCCCAAGTCCTTCAGCCTTTTCCTCCCAAGCTCGGCTCCCGCGTCAGCCCCCTCAGGGTCCCCCGCCCCGTGCAGCCCCCCGGCCCATGGCATCAGTGCAAAAGTTGGTTACTCCGTAATCACACTCCTTTCCTGCCATGGGAAATGTTCACGGCCCTCTCGAAGGACCGGACCGGGGCTCCTTAGAGGGCACCGGCCCCATTTACAATCCCCTTGCCTGCCCTCTTCGCCTCACCGGGGCGCTCAGCTCAAGAATCTGTTGTATTGTTCCCCCAGAGGCCCGCCTGCCAGTCCCCTGCTGTACGGATCCAGGCAGGGCCTGTGGTTTTGCATCTTTCTCCAACACAGGACCGAGGCCCTCGCACCTAATACCTAGTAGGTCTTCAGCCCATGTTTGGTCTCTTTCCCGTGGCTCTTCTCTTAACTTGTAGGCCTACTCAGCACAGGGCCTGTGATTTTAGTAAGTCACTTAGGCTCTGTCCTTGGCGTGCTCATGAATCACGCTGGCGAGTGGCCCTTCTGGGGCTGACACATTAGAGGCACTTTTTATCCATTTTACTGCTGCCATCTGTGTGCGGGAGTGATGAGAATAGCCAGCGCGGACCCATCATTTCCAGGCTGTTTGCGGGTGCCTGTAGTACTCCCCTAAGCCATCTCCCCCTGGTCCTTTGCACAGGAGACCAGCCTCTCAGGTATGCTGTGCCTTCCCCCAGAGGGAGCCTCAGGTGGGCGGGGAATAGAACCTCAAAGAGACAAAGGAGCCTGCAGAGAGTTTCTCCCCACCCTTCACTTTGGGCCCCCAATGTGTTTCCTCTTCCTGGACATGTGTATATCAAGCCCTATTTTGCAATTGCCTCCCAGTTTCCGTTTGCTTGTTTATTTATTTATTTACTTATTTTTGAGAGAGACAGAGAGAGAGAGAGAGAGCAAGGAACGGGTGGAGAGAGGGAAACAGAATCCGAAGCAGGTTCCAGGCTCTGTGCCGACAGCTCAGAGCCTCATGCTGGCTGGGCTCGAAATCACAAACCTCGAGATCATGATCTTGAGCTCAAGTCAGACGAGACGCTTAACCGACTGAGCCATCCAGGCGCCCCAAAAGATCTTATTTTTGAGTAATCTCTGCACCCAGCGTGGGGCTTGAACTCACAACCCCAAGATCAAGAGCTGAGTGCTCTACCAACTGAGCCAGCCAGGTGCCCCTACGGTTTCGTTCTTTTTATTTTAAGTTTATTTATTTTGAGAGACAGAGAGTGTGAGGAGGGGGAGAGAGAGAGGGAGAGAAGGAGAATCCCAATCAGGCTCCGCACTATCAGCGTAGAGCCCAGTGTGGGGCTCAAGCTCATGAACTGTGAGATCGTGACCTGAGCTGAAGCCAAGAGCAGGTTGCTTGATTGAGCCGCCCAGGTGCCCTTCAGTTTCTTAAAAACATAAAACAGGGCTGCCTGGGGGGCTCAGTCGGTTAAGCGGTTAAGCATCTGACTTCAACTCAGGTCATGATCTTGCAGTTCATGGGTTCGAACCCCGCATCAGGTTCTGTGCCGACAGCTCAGAGCCTGGAACCTGCTTCGGATTCTGTCTCCCTCGCTCTCTGCACCTCCCCCACTCATGCTCTGTCTCTCTCTCTCTCTCTCTCAAAAATACATAAACATTAAAAATAACTTTAATAATAATAAAAAATAAAACAGATTTGTGTGAAGGAGGCATTCTGAATCTGACTAGGTTCCCCTGGGCATGTACTATTTCGCCCATTCTCCAAGTGTGCTCCCTGGACCAGCAGGGACCAGCAGCATCTGCTGTGCCTGGGAACTTGTGAGAAATGCAAATTCTCAGGCCCTGCCCCAGACCTGCTGACTCAGAGCGTCTGGCCCAGGCCTGCAGTCTGTTTCAACAAACCCTGCAGGTAGTTCTGTGCGTTTTCACGTTTGACAAGCACTGAACTAACCTGTAGCTCTCAGCGTTCAGAGGAATCAGCTAGTTCTGGGAGATTCCATGCGAATTCAGACAGGGACGACGCATGGCTTACTTTCTTTTTAATTCAAGCCGAAACCAGCGGTTCTCAGGTTTAGCTGCCCTGGACTCTTCTGGAGGGTTTCTTTCAAACACAGCTGGCTGGGCTCCACCCCAGGGTCTCTAATTCAGTGAGTCTGGAGTGGGGCCTGAGAATCTGTGGTTCCAACAAGGTTCCTAGTGATGATAACCATGTAATGCTTGTCTGGGACCCACATTTTGAGAACCGTTGCCCTGAGAAGTTTCCAACATAAATGCTTGCCTGACTGATGGATATCAGCACAGATACTGTGTATTCAGCATTTAGGTCAGGATCATATTGGTTGAGAGCCTACTCTTTGAGGGCTAAAAAAAAAAAAAATATATATATATATATATATATATATATATCATTTTACAGATGAGGAAGCTAAGGGACAATGAGATATTGCCACTAAGAGCTTCTGGACTTAAAAAAGTGGCAATATCTCATTGTCCCTTAGCTTCCTCATCTGTAAAATGGGCAGATCATGGTACTTACCCCCCAGCCCCCCCCCCCCCAGTTGTTATGAGGGAATCTACCAAAAACACCTAGCCCACCTGGCACACAGTTCCGTCCTTTCTGGAAATTACCTATTATGATTATGGTCGCATATTTGTGTCGGACCAGGAAATTGGTGCCATAAGTCGTCCTGTGAATCCCAGACCATGAAGACTTATAGGAAAGCTGAGGAATGAACTGCGTTCTGTGCTGAGCCCAGGAGCGGGGAGACAGCTGTTTTTAGCCCAGTGGGGTCGGGTCTACATGCCCTCAGCCACACCCGCGTGGCCCGGGGCCTGGGGGCCCAGAGACGGACAAAGAATAAAAAAAGTGCCGAAACAGTTGCTCAGGTCAAATTTTACTATAGTTTGGCTTGTAAAAGTAATTCGTGCTCCTTGTAAAAAAAACCCGATACGTTAAAGGCCTCCCCGTCCTTCTGGATGGCTGTCGGCGACCAGCGGCAAACAGCGTGTCCCATGTCCTTCTCCACTGCCTAGGAATAAGTGCAGCTTCAGAACTGATCCAAGACTTCCTGCTTTGGTCCTCGGAGAGGTAGTCTAAGGGACATGAACTGGTCTGGGTGACTTTTGCGACAAAGAAAGCTCTCCTCCCACTTGCCCTGAGAATGGGATGTCCTGATACTGAGCTGGCCTGGAGAAGTCTCTTCTATTCCTGCCGGTTCGGCCAGAGGTGATGGGGGAAGTGTAGTCTGGGCCCCCTGAGGAGAGGGCTTCTCTAGCAAAATGCCTCCCGGCAGAAAAGAACCATCTGCTTCATTTCAGTGACAAACCTTCTCCGCTCCCTTGACTGGCACGTCTCAATTCCCGCACCTCTTCACTCACAGATGCCTGCAGTGCAGCCCCTGACCGCTGGCCCACAGGTCCCAGACCTTGTCCTGGCAACAGGAACAGGTGCCCGTTGCAGAGCGAGGCTGTTGGGACTCACTGGGAGTTGCCCTGTGACCCAACAACTGGTGCTCACCTGTCCAGCCAGCCGGAGGGAACGCCCTTCTGCAATTTTTACCCTGTCCTCCCTCCGTTGACAATGTCTGCGAGGGCTCGTTCATGCTCTCAGGAGACATAGGTCCCATGTGACCCCAGTGTGCCTGCCCAGCCTCCTCTCTGGCCTTGGCTCCCCCCCCAAAGGCTCCCACCTCTGAGCCCTCACACCTCTGTTCTCTGATACCTCTTGTCCATTCTCCCTGTTCCCTCCTTCTGTGTCAGCTGAGATGCCTGTCACTCCTGGGAGCCTCCTATGTGGCTCGCCAGCCCATCAACTTGTCCCTCACTTTCTAGAAGCGCCCATCCTTTCGTAATATGTTTAGACACAAACCGGGTGAAATTAGAAGTATTCTTCTGAAACTTGCTTTTTCCCTTCAGCATTTATCTTGCCCAATGTCCTGAGAGCTCCCTACTATCCCAAGGTCAGGGTGCACCGTGAGGGATGGGATGGGTCCCCTGTTGATAGACACTAGGTCGTTCCCACTTTCACCATGACAGAGTGTTGCAAAGAACGTTCTTGTGCACACATCGCCCCACAGATGGGGAAGACTAGTCTAGGATAGAAATCTGAAGGTAGATTTGCTGGGTCACATGGTACAAACACAGTTTACACCTTGAAAAGACATCCCAAAGTGGTTTCCAGAACCTAAGTACCTGTTTACGCTTCTAGCAACTGTGAAAGGGCCCTCACTGGTGCTCAAGACTGGTGGATTGGAGCCCCAGCACGTTGTTTTAGGGACCTGTTGTGCAGCGTCTCCCAGCAGCCTGGGGGCCGGCACTTTCCCCAGGGCTTTTCACTCCTTCCCTCCAGTCAGAGGCTCAGGTCTCCCGGGAGCCAGAATGGCTTGGGGGGGGGGGGGGGGAGGGGGGAGGGGCTACATCTGAGATGTGGAGGGGAACAGGAACCGGAGGCCTTTAGTAGTTAGTGAAAGACCCCTTTGTTTTGCTGATTGACCCGCTGGGGTTTTGACATGCTTTTTGTTTTGTTGTGTCATTTCTGTGGCTTTGGAAGTGGCAGGTGCCCAGAGAATGAGCTTGTGAATCTGCTGGTGGTAAAAGAATGTAGCAGGTGAGGCCCCTGCTGGTGGCTGGCAGTAACAATGGCTTTAGCCCAAAGTCTCCTTTCCCTACATTCACATATCCATCCATTAATCAAGCCATTCATTCATAAGATAATTACTGAGTGCTTTCCATAGGTTGGGCGCCGTACTCGGCTTTGGGATCCAGAGTCATTACACAGATCCAGGTTTGGGAGGGCAGCACAGAGAGGGGTGTCCTAGCAAAGACCCCAAAGTAGGAAGGAACACAGAGCGTGGAGAGAGGATGTTCAAGGGTAGGCGGGGGCTGGATCCCCTAGGCTTTGAAATGTACTCCAAGGGCATTGGAAAATGACTGAAGAATTTTAAGCAGCGGCGGAGAGAGTCACAGAGTTTGATTTGTGACATTAAAGGTTCCCTCCATTTGCACTGGGATGTGAGGACCCAGTTGACCTCCAGCTTGGAGGAAGGAGTCTGGCGTCAACCCTGGGACACAGAATCCCTGGGTTTCTGTTCCTCTGGAGAGTCTGAATTCCTCCCAGGTTGGGGCTAGGATGAAATGACTGTGGCCTTGAAACCGGGCAAGGGCTGGGGAAGAGTGGGGGCAGGAGGCCCCGGTTCCGGCAGCCGGCCCCCAGGGATGCAGGGCCAAGGACGGGGCGCTCTGGTAGTCCTTGCAGAAGGAAAAGAGCCCGGAGCTACGAGACAGGCAGGAGAACGGGCCTGAGGCACCGGGGCTCCCTCCACACCGCTCCTCGCTGCCCACCCTCCCACAGAGAAAGAGGGCGAGGCTTTCTAAATTCTCTGGGCTCAAGCTTTCCAGAACCCGACTGCAGAACCCATCTGATACCACGACCTGAGCTCCTTCCCCAAGAACATCACCTCCCTCAATGTTCAAAGGGGCCTTGCCAGAGGGGGATGCGCTGGTCACACAGCAGAGGAAGCTGCCTCTCTGAGCAGCTGAGTTGCCCAAGCCCTGTACCTGTGAGGGTGGGGCCAGGGTCTCATCGGGGATCTCTTCCCCCTTCTCTGGCCTCTCAGAGGCTTGGCATTAAAAACCTTTGCAGATGTCTGACCTGGGAATACCTGTGGGTCCCCCAAGCCCTTCACCTCCTCCTCGGCCGGGCCACCCATACTCACTGCCCTGGTGGTCAGCACACTAGAACTCCTCAGAACGCAGGAGAAGCCGGTGCCTTGTCACCCTGCAGGACGCGAGGTCATCGGTCCCCTCACCGGACCACGCGCTGCTGGAAGGCCACCCTCTGCTCTGATTCCCCTGTCCTGGCTCCCCCACCACCCTGGAGATTGGCCTGCCATACAGGGGACACTGTAACATTTGCAGGGCTCGTGGAGAGACCCTTGGCAGGGACTCTGGTGACCTGGTGTTTTTCAGAGTGACCCAGTGATAAGTGAGCTGTCCATTTCTGCACCACAGTCAGGCTGTCCTATACTCTAGGAGTGCAGAGATATAGGCAGGAACAAGCTTACCTGGAGGGCAGAGGATGTAGTAGTTCAATGCATGGCCTCTGTCTGGGCCCACATCTTGGCTACAAGCTAACTCTGAGAGCTTGGACAAATTGCTCGCCTTCTCTCTCTCTCTCTCTCTCTCTCTCTCTTTAATGTTTATGTATTTATTTTGAGAGAGAGCACGAGCAGGGAAGGGGCAGGGAGAGAGGGAGAGAGAGAATCCCAAGCGGCCTCGACACTACAAGCGCAGAGCCCGATGTGGGGCTCAGACTCACAAACGGTCAGATCATGGCCCCAACTGAAATCAAGAGCTTGGCGCTCAACCGGCTGAGCTCCGCAGGCACCCCAGCTCACCTTCTCTTTGCCTCAGTTTCCCCATCAGTAACTGGAGATGTGCTAGCACCTATCTTACAGTGTCATGGTAAAGATGAGGTGAGTTTACGTGTATAGCACGCTGAGAATAATGGCTGGCAAATACGTTGTTGAAAGATAAACTGGGGCAGAGCGAAAGTTTTATGAGTTTATTTGAGCAAAAATGGATTGGAAGCAGGCAGCATCCAACGTAGCAGATAGAAAAAGCTCCGAGGAGTTGTGCAGGAGACTTTTATAGGCAGAGGAGGGGAGGAACAAGGGAGTTATGCTCAGCAAAAAACAAAAAAACAAAAAAAACAAAAACCCAGGTTGGTTATTGCAAAGTCACTCTCCCTGAGGGGAGGGCAGGGGTCTGTTGGACAGATTACGTCACTAGCGCTGCTCAAGGGATTCCTGACTGACTGGCTGAAGATGCCGTTTCTGGGAGAGCCAACACTGTAATTAAGTTTAGTCTTGGTTTGGTGCGGCTTAGCATAAGTGACTGGGGCTTAGCATAAGTGACTCCATTTTGACCCTTGTTTTTGTTTGTTTGTTTGTGGTTGTTTTTGTTTTTTTAAGATTCAATTTAATTTTTTTTTTTTTTTTTTTTTTTTTTAGGTAATCTGTACACCCAACATGGGCTTGAACTCCAAAGGCCAAGATCAAGAGCTGCATGCTGTATGGACCGAGCCAGCCAGGCACCCCAGGGCCTTGTTTTGTAACAACGGAAACATTTGTTTTTCTTGCTTCGCCCTTCAGAGACTCAGAGTTTGGCAGAGGGACTGATGTGCAATTGTAATAGCATAGAATACACTCCCAAAGAGGGGACCAACTACTCTGCGCAGACTTGGACCCCACTTTTGTGAAGCTGTGGATGCTCCAGGAATGTTCCCATTTTAAGCTTCTGACACTTTCTGATTCTTGGCAAAGGACTGCTCTCTGTTGGGGGGAAAACCACTTCAAAGTTAAAACCAGAAATTCCTTTCTTTTTTTTTTTCCTAATATTCATTTATTTATTTTGAGAGAGAGAGAGAGAGAGAGAGAGAGAGCGCCAGCACAAGCAGGGGAGGGGCAGAAAGGGGCGGGGGGTGGGGGGGGTGGAGAGAATCCCAAGCAGGTTCTACACTCTCAGCACAGAGCTCACCCTGGGCCTTGATCCCACCAACTGCGAGATCGTGACCTGAGCCGAAATCAAGAGTTGGATGCTTAACTGACTGAGCTACCCAGGCAACCCGCCCCCCCCCCCCCCCCCCCGCCGCAATTCATTTCTGAGCTGAGTTTTTGTCTGTGAGCCTAATCGTCCTATTCATAACCACAAATGGCTGTCCTTCCTGGGAGCAGAGTTGCCTCCGAGAAGGTGATTCTGGTGTTAAGGGAAGAGACCCAATAACCAGCAGGAGGGAGAGACAGTTCATTGCCCTCCTGGGGCCCACAGAAGGCTGGGGCTGGGTCCTTGTGGAGAGTCCTGGTCACAAGGAGATGGGCACAAGGTGGTTGGCTGGTCCAAGGAGGAGGGCGACAGACCAGACTGGAGAGTGCCCCGTGGGCTGGCAGGGGGGTCCAGTGGGCAGTCCACACAGCAGGGGGACTCCTGGCCTGTACAAAGCTTTTCTGTTCTGTAATGTAATTCCCGCCTGCCCTTCCCAAACCTTTCTGGAAAAGCTTGTTTCTCTGGTCCCAGCCGTATTTGGAGGAATCACGGAGGATCCTGTGCCTGAGGCTGGTGGCAATGGAGCAACGAGGCAGTGAGAGGTGGCCCCAGGAATGTGTGCTGCAGCCAGCTGCACTGACAATGACAGCAGCTGACTGGATGCGTGGCACCTGAAGACAAAGACCGCCTCCGAATCACTCCAGGGAGACAAATCGGGCCTAGCTGGCCTTCCTGAGGCCTCGGCTCACTGTTCCTTGAGCACCAAAGGGAGGGGTGACCTTTTAGGTTGGAGAACCTGTGGAATCAGGAGTGACTCGGCTGCGGAGTGAGGAAGGTCAGGGCTCAGGGAGGGCTGCACCGAGGAGGGGACTCGTAAGCAGGGTTTTGAAGGATGAAGAGGAGTTCAACAGTGAAGCAGGTGAGCGGAGCTATTCGAAAGGCTCGCCCCGCTTTCCATCCATCACCCACCACCTGGGAAATTCACGCTGGCCTCTGAGAGACCCCCGAATTCCAGCAGGACTAGGCCCCCACCCACTGGGAGCAGAAACATGGTACCGCTTCTGCCTTTTCCAGTCGTCTGTGGGGAGGGACGGGTTTCTGGCTCCCTTGGGCTCCACTGGGCTTTCCAAGGCTGGCCACGGACACCACGGAGTCCTAACCTCAGGCACTTCAGATGCAGCAGAGTGCTTATAGATTGCTTTTGTCAAAATGTGTGAATTCCCCCGGGGGCAGAGAGATTTATTCAGTCTTTGCTGCGTTTGGCTTTTATTTGCCGTTACCTGCAAAAATATATTTCTTGGGCCCGGTTCCCAGAGGAGCGATGTTAGGTCATTACTCCGTGAATTGTTAGGCCGTAAAGGAACCATTCCTCACTCATCCGCCACTCAGCACCGGTGGCTCGGCAGCCGGGTCATTGCAGGCACTCCTGTGATGGCCATCTGTTGCGGTGGCAGCCAATGATGGCAGAAAGTGGACACTCGGGAATTATCTGTGGGTGCACATTTAACCATTTCTCCCCTGCCAACCGAGCCAGCTAGTGGAGGAAAGGAAACAGAAGGAGGTGGCCGTTCAGAGTGTATCAGAAACTTTGAGTGTCTCTGCCCACGACCCCTTGAGGGGGAAATAAATGGGGACCTGGTGCTTTTTTGCATTCTTTCCTCTTCTGACGTAGGCAGCGGGGTCTCAGGCCACCGGGAAGGGTCAGTGTCAAGGCTGGACATAGACCCCCAAAGCAGGTCAGCAAACTTGGGTTATTTCTGATGGGGTCGTTTCCTCCCCCTCCCTGAGCAGCCCCTCCCCGATGGACACTCTTCCCCATCGGAGCTCCCCTGACCAAGGTCCCCTTGCCTCAAGGCCTGATGAGGGACAGCGGGCACGATGCTTAATTCCAGAGAGACGCCGATGCCTGAAACACACATACTTGTGCCCTTTCCTACCAAGGGTGCGTCCATCTTGAGGATTAGCACAGGTCTGCCTAGTTAAACCAGTGGTTCTCAATCAGAGCCATTTTGGTCCCGCCACCCCCACCTCCCGAGCGCATTTGGCAACGACTGGAGACATTTTTTTTTTTAACATTTATTTATTTTTGAGAGACAGAGAGAGATGGAGCGTGAGCAGGGGAGGGGCAGAGAGAGAGGGAGACACAGAATCCGAAGCAGGCTCCAGACTCCGAGCCGTCAGCACGGAGCCCAACGCGGGGCTCGAGCTCACAAGCCACCAGACCATGACCTGAGCTGAAGCCGGATGCTCAACTGACTGAGCCACCCAGGCGCCCCTGGAGACGTTTTTGATTGTCACAAGAGTGTGGAGAGGGTTCATTGGCATCTAGAGGGTAGAAGCCAGGGGTGATGCCACACATCTTGTAATGCACAGGCCTCCCCCAACAAAGAATCATATGGTCCCAAATGCCAGCGGTACCCAGGTTCAGAAATCCCGAGTTAGAAAAAGATGGATTCCAGCCTGGCTAAAAAAAAAAAAATGCTGCCTTCTGTCCCTTCAGAGAGGGGTGAGCTCGGGAGAAGAAGGACCTGGAAGGCGGGGCAGGAGAAGAGGAACTTTTTGCATCCTTCCATCCCGTTCTTGGTTTGCAGGATGATCAGGGACTCCTTTGGGAGCAGTGCTGCCCCAAAGAACTTTCTGTGGTGATGGGAATGTTCCACACTTGTGGTCTGCTAGCTGCTAGCCACATGCAGCTGTTTGGTGCTTGAAATGTGCCTATGAGGGCTGAATTTTTTATTTTATCTATTCTCAATTACAATTAAATAGCCCACAGGTGGCTAGCATCTACCCTAACGAAAAGTGCAGTGTTAAAGCCCTCAAAACTGCTCTCTGGGTGTCACGCCCGCTGGGGGGATGCCACCTTGATAATGAGGTGTTAATAGCACAGGGGGAGAAGCCCAGTCCTCCTGAGTGACGGGGCTCAAACTGAGAGTGGACAGCGCAGGACTACTGCCCTTGCAGCAGGGAGGTGGCCCTGTGCCCTTGTATCTGTGTGGAGAGGCGCCACTGGGCCACACCGAGGGAGGCAGCCCGAGCCCACGCAGACCTGGAAGCCAGCCACTCTGTGTGCAGAGTTTGCGCTTGACTCTGTGCCCAGAAGGCCTCATGAGCTTTTAGGAGACCTCACCCCTGGGCCGGGCACGGAAGAATAACCTACTGGGGCAGAGGAGGGGTCATGTCTGGCCAGATGCAGAAAGAGCTGAAGTCTACAAGGTTCCCCAAACTGGAGCCCTGTCAGGAGGCCCATGCAGGCTCCACTCTTTCTGTCACCCCCCCGGGAGAGGGCAGCACAACTCCCCCAAGCCCGGAAGGGCCCCGAGGTGAACTTCCGGCCTCACTGAGCGGAGGAAGGCAGACCAAAAGCACAGACACGTTGATGGCGGTGAGAGGCCCTCTCAGGCTCCATCCACAGCGTAGATTTCTAGATTTATTTCGTTTAGAGATGGCTTTATTCTTACCATAATATATGAGCTTTGCAATACAATATTAATGCTGATCATGGGGTGAGGGTTAAATCTCTGGGCAGAAGTTGGATTCTGACAGAAGAGATAGGGGGTCAACTCAGTCTGTTTCTATTACTGTTCATAATAGTAATGTGGGTTTTGTTTGTTTTTTTTTTTAACATAGCATGAGCATGGAGGCTTCAAGAGGGCAGGGTACGGGCCTATTTTGTCTCCTTCAGCAGCCCAAGCGATAAACAGTCCTATCTGCCCAGTGGATGACACGGTCAGGCACTGTCAGGCGCTATAAGTGGGCTGATGTTTATCACCCGATTACTTTTGTCACAGCAGGAGGATGAGCAAAGGGAGGGAGGCCCAGGGCTTCAGTGACCTGCCAGGGATGAGCAGGTTAGTCTGTGGCAGGGCAGGGAGTGAAATCCCTGTGTCTGCCCCCCACCATACTACTTCCCAGCTGCACCCTATGGGGACAGAACTGTCACTATGACCCATGGCTGCGCTGTGGTTCTGGCAGCCCCATGCCTCCTGGGAGAGATTGATTTCAAACCTCCTGGGAAGGCCTGAGCTCCTTTCCCTACCTTGACAGAGAGGCCAAAGTGAGAGATGCTTAAAGCTAAGCTTCTGGAAGCCATTGCCCAGTGGAACTTACCCTGAAAGAGCTAAATGGAGAGATCACATCTCTGCAACAAGAACAGACATCAAGGGAAAAAGAAGATTCTGATTACAGAACTCTGAATTTACTAACAGCCTCCCTGAGAAATCTTTTTCTGTGAAGTTGGGTTGAGTCTAACTTTGTTTTCAAACGCTAACTCTGACAGCATTCCCAGAAAAGAATTCTAGAATGTTGTTTGATAATCCAATCCGGTGTCACCTTCAGAAAAATTTGCTTCTTATGTATTTCTGCAGAAAGGGAGGTGGGAGGGGGAGTCCAGCAGAAATGGGTGGAAAGAGGGAAGAGTATGCTATCTGCTCAGCTATTTCAAAGAAACGTCCATTCCCAATGTGTTCTAAGCACAACTGTCCCAGTGAACTATTGCTATAGAACCACAGAAACGTGGGAACTTTTTTTTTTTTTTAATTTTTCTTTTCAACGTTTATTTATTTTTGGGACAGAGAGAGACAGAGCATGAAGAGGGAAGGGGCAGAGAGAGAGGGAGACACAGAATCAGAAACAGGCTCCAGGCTCCGAGCCATCAGCCCAGAGCCTGACGCGGGGCTCGAACTCCCGGACCGCGAGATCATGACCTGGCTGAAGTCGGACGCTTAACCGACTGCGCCACCCAGGCGCCCAGAAACGTGGGAACTTAGCAGCTTGAGACAACTGGTTTATCACGTTCATGGACACTGTGGGTCAGGAATTCAGACAGGGCCCTGCAGAGGATGGCCTGTCTCTGCCCCATGCTGTCTGGGCCTCACTCATGGCCAGGACTTGAGCAGGTGCTGCAGACCAGAGCTTCTGCACAGGGATCGTCTGTGACCCAGAAGCTTCCTTACATCATGGCGGCCACAGGGGCTGCTCAGACTTCTTACTCAGAAGCTCAGCCATCCAAACACAGGTGGCCCAGCACACAAGGCGGAAGCCAAATGGACTTTCCTGACCTAGGTTTGGAAGTCACTTTGGGTCACTTCTGCCACGTTGTTTTGGTGACAGGCTAGTTACAAGTCCACTCAGGGTCAAGCTCAAGGGAGGGGCTATAGACCCCAACTCTCAAAGAATCTGTAGCCACGAAAGAGAACAAAGAGTTCTGAATCAAGTCACCAACGGGCTGATTAAATAGATATGTATTTTAGATTAATTGTCTTTATTCTTTTATTGTTTATTCATAATGTCGATTTGAAATTTATTTGTTTATATATTTATTTATTATTTTGAGAGAGAGAGAGAGCGCGTGCGTGCAAGCATGTGTGTGTGGGAGTGCGGGAGGGACAGAGGGAGAGGGAGAGAATGAATCGTAAGCAGGGTCCACACTCAGCTTGGAACCCGACAAGGGTCTCGATTTTACCACCGTGAGATCGTGACCTGAGCCAAAATCAAGAGTCGGACGCTTAACTGACTGAGCCACCCACGTGTGCCAGAATTTCCTTCCTTTTTAAAGCTGAATAACATTTTATTGTAAGTATACGTTGTATATTGTTTATGCATTCATTTGTTGGTGAAGAGCTGGGTTGCTTCCATGTTTTGGCTTCTGTGAACAATACTGCTATGAATATGGGTACACAAATATCTCTTTGAGCACCTGCTTTTAATTTTTTTTTTTCAACGTTTATTTATTTTTGGGACAGAGAGAGACAGAGCATGAACGGGGGAGGGGCAGAGAGAGAGGGAGACACAGAATCGGAAACAGGCTCCAGGCCCTGAGCCATCAGCCCAGAGCCCGACGCGGGGCTCGAACTCACGGACCGCGAGATCGTGACCTGGCTGAAGTCGGACGCTTAACCGACTGCGCCACCCAGGCGCCCCTGAGCACCTGCTTTTAATGTGGGGGGCATATACCCAGAAGTGGAATTGCTGGATCATATAGAAATCCTATTTTCGATTTTTGGAGAAATCTCCATACTCTTTTCCATAAACCCTACACCAGTTTAGATTCATGCCAATTTCGTCACATCCTCGCCAACATTGTTATTTTCTGCTTTTTTGATAGAAGCCACCTCAATGGGCATGAGTGATGTAATACATTTTATTTATATTTAATCCTGAGAAAACCTCGTGAGATACAAACTATGGTTCTCATCCTCAGTCTGACAAAAAACAAAGCTAAGGAGTGGAGAATCTGGGAGGTGAGAGTGCCAGAATACAAATCCAGGCCTGCCAATCCCCGGTCCCCTTCAGTGGGACTGGTTGCAGTTTAGAGTCCCTCAAAGTTCTTCAGTTCTCCTGGGAACCCCCTCTCCTTCCTTGTCTCTCTTCCCATCTCCCGGCACCTGGCACCGATCCTGCAGTCTGAACTCACTGGCTGAGGACACGGAACTGAGGTACTACTCAGACCCAGTGACGCCCACCCCAACTTTACCAACCAAGGGAAGCAATATAACGTGTAGTACAAAAGCACCAAGGCTATGAATCAGGGCTTGTGGTCGGAGGCTTTGTGCATTTCCCTAGGGACTCAACCCCTCCAGACCTCAGTTTGCTCTTCCATAAAATGGGAGGATACAAAGTGAGATCGGGAGGAGATAAAATGAAGTGTCCAAGAAGTAAGATACACCATAAACCTTATGGTATTGTTAGTCTTGGTTGCTGCTTTGGGGGTGCGTTCCTCATAAGGGCTTCTGCTCTCCCCTGCACTTCTGGCAGGTTTCTGTCGCTGGGCTCCAGCTCTGTCCCCTGTGGCTTAGGAAGGGGAGAGCGCCGGCCTCCGTCATTCTGTGCTTTTTGGACACAGCACAATATATATAGAAAGACCGTGTACTTTGTATGCCCACAGCTGGCATTCCATTCTGGCTGTGCAGCTGAACAGCCGTGACACTGCCTCCGTGAACCCTCAGTTTCCTTGGCTACAAAACGGGGTTCAAAATGTCATTTCACGGGGCTGCTGCACGTCAACGCCTCACACTTGCCCCGGGTGGGCACGGCGTCTGAACGCTGAAGACGTCCTGTAAGTGCCGGTTTATTTCCCCTGCACACGGAAGGGCAGCGTGGTCTGAAGTCCCAGGTGCTTAGCGGGAAGCAAAGCTGGGAGGGATCGCACTGCTCCCCCTGGGGTGGGATCCCGCCTGGAAGGTCCTGTGGAACCAATCCATTCTTGATTCTGCCCTGCCACCTCCTGGTGCATTTTTGAGCTGCATTCTGGGAGGTGGAGCCCAAGTTCAAGGCCCTCTAGGAACAGTTGAAAAGTGGGAGTTAGGGGCTTGGGGCTGGCTCAGTCGGAGAAGCATGAAACTCTTGATCTCCGGGTCATGAGTTCAAGCCCCGCTTTGGGTGTAGAGATTACGTGCATACATACATAAAGTGGGAATCAAAGCATCCCTCTTTGCCTCCAGGCCCTCACCACCCACTTAATTATTATTTCAATTGTTCCTCCAACGCCTTTTCCCTCCCCTCAAGTCCTAAGAATGTGCTCCAGCAGAATACACAGCACTGTGAGACTGTGGCTATACCAAAACACGTGGGACGGTGCTTCCTCAGTGGGCTTTCAGAGCCTAGGAGGAAGAGGGAAGAGAGAGAGAAGGGGAGAAGGGAAGGGGCCCGTAGGTCTGGAGGAGGAGGGGCAAGCTTGACAGGGGGGGGGGGGGCTGATTCCTTCCTGGGAGGGGAGCCATCTTGTCCCGCCTTAGGGAGGGGACCAGATGGTGGGGGCCTTCTCCTTCATGGCACAGAAGTTCTGTTCACCCTCCCAATGGTATCCTGAGCTCTTTCAGCCCCAGAACAGAAGTTGAGGGGTTCGGATACCTTGTGGAGACGCGGGAATCTCTTCCCCCTTGACAGAGACAGACAGACTCTGAGAGGGACCAGCAGGCAAGCAGCCCGTCTGGTGCATCTTGGGGTCTGGGATGCTCAGGGCTAGTGCCTTGAGTATAATCACTCGGTTAGGACGGTGACTGCCAAATCAATGTGTTCTAATCCATTACCATCATTTCCATTTTTAAAATTCTTTTTTTTATGTTTATTTATTTTTGAGAGACACACACACACACACACAGAGTATAAGCAGGGGAGGGGCAGAGAAAAAGGGAGACGCAGAATCTGAAGCGGGTTCCAGGCTCTGAGCCATCAGCACAGAGCCCGATAAGGGACTGGAACTCACGAATGGTGAGATCATGATCTGACCTGGAGTTGGACGCTTAACCGACTGAGTCACCCAGGCGCCCCGATTCTTTTTTTTAATGTTTATTTATTTAGGGGGAGGGGCAGAGAGAGAGGGAGACAGAGGATCCAAAGGGGGCTTTGTGCCGACCGTAGAGAGCCTGATGTGGGGCTCGAACTCGTGAACTGTGAGATCATGCCCTGAACCAAAGTCGGACGCTAAACCGACTGAGCCACCCAGGTGCCCCCATCATTTCCATTTTTGATGTTCACTTGGCCCCAAATGGTCAGTGGGAACACTATACCCTTTTGACAAGACCCCAAGTGGCCTGTGGTAGTTCCTTTGTTTCTGGTGCCAGATGTCTCAGATGCACTTTGCGCCTTCCGTCCCGGACCGGGAGCCAGCCATTTCTCCAAGGAGGCCTGGTTCCGATTGGGAAGCCCAAGCCTCCAGCCGTGTGTCCAGCTTCCTTGGCTTGAGGCCTCTTAGCCCTTCAGGGGATCAGAGCCGTGAGGATTCCGCCCCAGCTGCCCTTGTTCCCCCGAACTGTTGGGTGTGGCCCGGCCCAGCACGGCGGCCCGCGCCCCTGCCTCCCGGCCTGAGCCACAGCAACCCCTGTCCCTCATGCTCCCAAGGTCTGGCGGAGACTGCAGAAAACCGCTCCCAGCCTGCGGCTCCCCACGCTCTCTCCTAAAGCCCCTCACGGTTGTCTCCTGGAGAAGAGAGGAGCGGTCGGCACCCAGCAACGTTTTCCAGAGAAATCCCCTTGCCCTCTCCCTGACCTCTGCTTTCTCTAAACTGCTTTTGGATGCCTCCTTTGCAAGGCTCTTGGACCGCCCTCTTTTTAAAAAAAAAAATTTTTTTTTTCAAACGTCTTTTATTTATTTTTGGGACAGAGAGAGACAGAGCATGAACGGGGGAGGGGCAGAGAGAGAGGGAGACACAGAATCGGAAACAGGCTCCAGGCTCTGAGCCATCAGCCCAGAGCCCGACGCGGGGCTCGAACTCACGGACCGCGAGATCGTGACCTGGCTGAAGTCGGACGCTTAACCGACTGCGCCACCCAGGCGCCCCTCAGACTGCCCTCTTTACATGAGGTGTCTCCTGTGGCCTCAGCCAAAATGGAAACCAAGGTGGTTCCTCTTTCTTTCTTTCTTTTCCTTCCTTCCTTCCTTCCTTCCTTCCTTCTTTTTTTTTAAGTTTATTTATTTATTTTGAGAGAGAGAGAGATCACAAGCAAAGGAGGGGCAGAGAGTGAGCGAGTGAGAGGCTCCCCAGCAGGCTACTCGCGCGGTCAGGCAGAGCCCGACATGGGGCTCGATCTCGCCAACCGTGAGATCACGACCTGAGCTGAAATCCAGCGTTGGATGCTCAACCGACTGAGCCACGCAGGCGCCCCCAAGGTGGTTCCTCTTCAACAACCTTCTCACTGCTTCAGGCCGGGTTTTGCCCTCCTCCTGTGCGGGCTGGAGGCTGTTCTGTCCGCGCCAGCCTGTGGAGGCGGCTGTGAAGCCCTTCCTGTGGAGGGAAATGAAGGCCGCATACACGGCGGCAGGTGGAGAAGGGACCTGGGCCAGGAGAGAAGGGATGGGGGAAGCTGTGTTCTCGGGAAAGCCCCGGAGCCCTGTGCTCCCGGTACCACCAGCACCCCTGCCGCCCTCTGAGCAGCCTCATTGTCTTTCCCTAAACACTGTGCCTGACTTCTTGGTCTGGAGGCCTCTGATTGGCTGGTGTGGTTTCACGTGTCCTTCACTGAACCAATCGGATGTGTAGGGCTCTCCTTGGCCAAGCCTGAACCAAGTGCCTTCTCTGGAGCCAAGAGGGGAGAAGGGGAGGAAGGGGAAGGAGGGGGGTGGCGTGGCTCCCCCGGGGTGGGGGTGGGGGTGTTGGCAATGGGGAAGGAAGCCTCACTTCCTGATCCCCATGAGACCAGCTTGGAATTCCCTCCGAGTCCAGCACGAGCGGACACACCATCCCCCTTCCGTGTGGGCTCTGGATGTATTTTGCACCATGTGGCGGACCCACAATGGTTTGCGATTTCTGAAGGGGAATAGAATTTTAAATGACGAGAAAACAAGCTCTTTGGTGTCACTCCTGTCATGGTACTGCGCAGCAAGAGCAGCTAAGTGAGCAGTTCTCGTTGGCAGCCAGTGCTGTGGCTCCCAAACTCTTGGGATGCAAAGTCATCTATGTGAAAAAGACCGGAAAATGCAAGATGCGTTTGTTGACAGATTTTCTTTTCTTTTTTAACATCTTTTAAAATGTTTTATTTATTTTTGAGAGAGAGAGAGAGAGAGAGAGAGAGAGAGAGAGAGGGCGAGCAGGGGAGGGGCAGAGAGAGAGGGGGATAGGGAGAATCCAAAGGCAGCTCTGAGCTGTCAGCACAGACTCCCATGTGGGGCTTGAACTCGGAAACCGCGGGATCGTGACCTGAGCGGAAGTCGGACGCTCAACTGACTGAGCCACCCAGGCGCCCCCTGTTGACAGATTTTCTTGACTGTCTACACGTGCAGCTTCACACAGTTGACCTGTGTTGCTGCCTTCTTTAATGTGCCACTTGGACCTTAATTATTCTCAACTTCCTGGCACAGGAACTAGAGGGGAAAGCAACTTTCTTTCCACTGGGGTTGGTAAGGTGCTGGGATGTCACCCCAAAGGTGCTGTGGGACATTTTCATCTTCTCATGAGAAGGGTTTCTGAGACCAAAGACAACTCAGGGAAAAGCAGAGGCGAGAGATGGAGTGAGTCCAATCTGGCACCATTAACGTACCTGGATCAAGCTATGCCTGAAGCTGATGGCTCTACCCAGAACTTTTCATTGATGTGAGTCGCCGTACAAACCCAAAGAGCCCTGAAAGTTCAGACCTGTCCTTTTTCCTCTCGTTCTTGATACAATCATAGAATTTAGCGTTGGCGGAGACATTCGATATTTGTGAAGTAGATGTTGACCAACCCGGACTGTTCTATGTCGGTCGGCCCTTACACTGGACACCAGGCTCCACAATGAATGAGTCATGGTTCGTGCCCACAGGGAGCTCCTAATCTGATTAGTAGCAGGTTTTCTCCCTGATTCTACCCGGATTCTACATGCTCAGTTTTATTTATTTATTTGTTTGTTTGTTTGTTTGTTTGTTTAAATACGGGGCTTGAACTCACAACTCTGAGGTTCAGAGTTGCACGTTCTACTGCCTGAGCCAGCCAGGTGTCCCTAAACGCTCAATTTAAAACAGTGGACTTAGAGCCTGTGTAATTCCTGCAAAGATTCCTCCACTCTGCTTTCAAATTGACTTCACTCTTTGTTGTACTGTCCCTTCGTACCCGCACCCCAGCCTGGGGAAAAGAGAGAGGAAAGGACAACAGAGGGGGGTCACTGGCTGGCTGAGGTCTGGCCGTGAGAAAAACCACAGTCTCCTACCGGCCATAGACCAACACTCCCACAGTGATGCGCCCTAGCGTCAGCTCATGTGACTGAACTGTGGAAAGTTCGTGAAATCAGCTATGTAAACAACGAATCATTGTCCCGGGACAATGCAAACACCACACAATTTAAACGTGAGCGTTGAATTAGAGGTCCAGCTGGAGAGGTGTGAAGGGACTGATACAGAATTGAAGTGATGTAACAAGAGAAGCCATGCACCAGCCCCTTGCCCACCCTCTCTGGGCTGGACGTCCCCAGAGGGCAGAAGGGCTTGGATGGCCAGCTGTTTGTTTAGCAGCTATTAGGTGAGCTGCTCGGAACTGCCAGCACTGAAGTGTTTTGATCCATAAACACAGCAATTTCATGGGGCCCAAACTATTCCTGCTATAATCTTGCAAAACTGGGTATTCACCGGCCAGCCTGTGCCGATGGATGACGTACAGTTGAGATATTCTGGGATCCTTCCACCACAAACTCCGAATTTGCCGTCAAGGGGACATTTTGGTGGTTGTGTAGACTGGGTCCGGCTAAGACGACGCCGAGGGTGGGACCGACCTCAGGAGTGTCACCTTCTCACGCTGCGTGGGGGTTGGCGTGGGGGAGGGGCTGCCTGCCACGGAAGACTGACAAAACCTTGTAAAATCTCCCTCTCTGAGCCAGCCTTTTGAAAAAAGTGGTTGTTGTGTGTGTTTTGTATCGACGGTCCCTTACTGGTTCTGCTTCCCTGAGCAGCCCGTGGCCAGGAGAAAAGGGGAGAAGGGGGTGTGAGGGGTGGGGTCATCCTCACAACATTCCATTTATGCACAGAACTAAACAGACCGGCACAGAGTTGTTACAGTGGTTCGGGGTTGGCAGCAGGAGGAGGGGAGAAACAAATGGGGATTACAGGTGTTGTTAAGAAAGACAGCCCCCAGGGGCGCCTGGGTGGCTCAGTCGGTTAAGCGGCCGACTTCAGCTCAGGTCACGATCTCGCGGTCCGGGAGTTCGAGCCCCGCGTCGGGCTCTGGGCTGACGGCTCAGAGCCTGGAGCCTGCTTCCGATTCTGTGTCTCCCTCTCTCTCTCTGCCCCTCCCCCGTTCATGCTCTGTCTCTGTCTCAAAAATAAATAAACGTTAAAAAAAAAAAGACAGCCCCCAAATGGGGGTATCTGGGGGGATCTTGGTCTGTTTCAAGCTGAGAGGAATCAGAAGATCAAGAGTGCTTTGGAAGGGGGAGGAAGGGTGTGGGATTGGCAAGTGGGGTGAGGGGATCTCCTTGCTTTGGCTGGGCTCCCCAGCCCTGCTGCTCTGGCAGGAAGGCGGCACGTCTGTCTGGGCAACGCTGCCATCTTCCCGGAGGGCAAACCTTTGGCAGCCTCCTCCACCCCCTGTCTGGAGCATCTGGCAAAGCATGGAACGAGACGTGGAATGGAATGGTGGGTGAATTTTGTTTTCTTCTTTGCGTTTTACGTATTGTGTGACATTTTCCCAAGAGGATCCCATATTGCTTTTGTTGTCAGGGAAAAAAAAAAAAAAGGGCAAATATAATGGTTCTTTTCTTTTTTTAAAATTCTTTAAAATGTTTATTTATTTGAGACAGAGAGAGACAGAGCGTGAGTGGGGGGGGAGGAACAGAGAGAGAGTGGGACACAGAATCCGAAGCAGGCTCCAGGCTCTGAGCCATCAGCACAGAGCCCAAAGCGGGGCACGAACTCACGGACTGTGAGACGGTGACCTGAGCCGAAGTCGCTCAACCCACTGAACCACCCAGGCACCTCGAAGTAATGGTTATTTTCAAGCAACGGCAATGGGTAGTTGGGAGACCAGATGGAGAATCCAAGGAGCTGGTCAGCAAGAAGTGCTACGTTGTGGGGGGGGACAGGCCTTGAGGAGCCTGCCCGGAGCAGTGCGGTCAAGGTAGGACTACAGGCAGTGTGTGCGAATCCTGCTCTGAACTGACAAGCTCTGGGCCGGGGGCAGGAACCGCTCTGTGCCTCAGTGTCCTCAGATGTGAGCTGGGAGACACAACAGTGTCACCTCGTGGGGCTGTGGTGGGGCTGACAAGGTGTGTAAGCGGCTGAGAACCAGGGAAAGCATGGGGTTGAAGCCCACCTTGGACCTGGGGACACTGAGATGGGCTTGAAGGGACAGAGATGATACGACGATACGATGGAGGCGGGGGGCTGCTTTCTGGATGCACAGGAGCCAAGGGAGTCACTGGTGAGGACTCCATGCTGTCCACTGCCCCCCGCCACACTGGCCCACCGACCTCCGGCTGGTCCTGTGCTCCAGGCTCCATAGATGATTGTAGGCCTCGCCATCACCGGCAGCTAGGGTGGCCCACCTGGGAGGTGAGGGGTTCCCTCGGAGTCACACAGTGGGGACGGAGACTAAGCCCAGGTCAGGAGCTCTTGCTCTAAGCTCACACCCTGCCACCTGCCTCTGCACGGGCAGAGAAGGGACCGCGGGGGCGTCACCAGCCATGCTGCTAAACAAGCCAGGACGTTACCTTACTCTCTGTTGAGTGGATTTGAGTTGAGGTCTGAGAAGCAGAGGCTGCAGGAGGTGAAGTTCATCAGAGGAGGGGAGGGGGGGCTCTCGGCTCTGCCTCCTCCCCTCCCCGCTGGGGTTCTGCTGGTGTCTCCTCAGTGGGGAGGAGCCACCAAGGTCCGGCCATGGCCCACGTCCACTTGACAATGCCTGTTGGGCGCTCCCGCGCGACAGGCCCTCCCTGGACGCTGCCATCAACTTGGATGAAAGGGACAAGGGAGCGAACGGTATTTGTTTATTCGTTCGGCTGGTGAGCGGATGTGCAACGCTTCTGTGTGCTGGGGCCTGGGCCTTTCTCTGGCCCTCAGGTGGGACCCCCGCTGTCACCTCCACTATCACCCAGCCCTCCCCTCCCCCCACTTATAAAATGTGCTGGCCTGGGACCTTCAAAGCCGACAGCTAGACTTGTGCCCATCTTGGTCGTGGGCGGTGACGTGAATTCAGCCCCAAGCCCCTGGAGCCTCTCCCCAGCCGCGAGTCTGTGTGTCGTCTTAGTGCCAGGGCCTCGAGTGGGGAGGGGACGAGGAAGGTGTGCGGCCGTGCCGGGGCTCACACAGCCTTGTCTCTGCCCGGGCATAGATCCCGATGTGGCCTGGCTTCTGCTCTGCTCTCCTGACACAAAGCCCAGGAAGTCCTCCCCACATCTGCTGCCAGGTCAGTCCGTCTGTGGAAAGGTGACTTCTTTCAGGGGGAAAGTTCTGGAACTTCTCACGAGCTAACAACCCAAGGAGTCACAAATCACCATTTATAAAGTAAACATTTTCAGGGCGCCTGGGTGGCTCAGTCGGTTAAGCATCTGACTTCAGCTCAGGTCACGATCTCACAGTTCATGAGTTCGAGCCCCGTGTTGGGCTCTGTGCCGACAGCTCAGGGCCTGGAGCCCGCTTCGGATTCTGTGTCTCCCTCTCTCTCTGCCCCTTCTTGTGCTCTCTCTCTCTCCAAAAATAAATAAGCACGTAAAAAAATTTAAAGTAAACATTTTCACTCTAAGAATGCTGCCTGTTTTCCATTCAACAAAACATTTATAAAGTGATTTTCTTTTTTTCTGGAAGGATGACACTTTACTTATAGCTCAACGTGACTGAAACACATCGAGTGTGGAAGAAATAGGAAGCCAAATAAATGTATGGCGGGGCCGTGTTTGGTTCCTTAGCCATAAATATTAAGGTAGTGAAATAATTTGTACAAAGTGAATGTTCTTTGCCTCTTGCTGCTTTGTGCAAGGGCTCGCAGCCCTGGTAATGCTGGCTAATTCAGCCCAGTTCCTTTATGTCATGCTTCTGTTTTTCCAGAAAGTCATATAGGGGTGCCTGGGTGGCTCAGTCGGTTGAGCATCCGATTTCAGCTCAGGTCACGATCTCGCGGTCCGTGGGTTCGAGCCCCGCATCGGGCTCTGTGCTGACAGCTCGGAGCCTGGAGCCCGCTTCGGATTCTGTGTCTCCCTCGCTCTCTGCTCCTCCCTCTCTCTCTCTCTCTCTCTCTCTGTCAAAAATAAATGTTAGAAGAAAAACTAAAAACAAGAAAGTCATGTAAACCGGTGTGCAGTAAAACACAATGCTCTCCAGGTAACAGAAAGATGCTGATTCCGGCTGGCTTGGTCAACAGCGAGGCCTGGATGAGGTGGGGAGCTGACCGTGTGGGAAAGTGTTAAGGGATGTAACGTCAACAGAATTCGGTGACGTTCTGGTGACTGCCTTCTGCGGTAAAATTATGGCCCTTTTTGGCTTAGCCATTACCATTCCGATGTGCAGACTGCCCGAGATGGGAAACGGCGTTTGGTCATACAAGCAAATCCAAGGTAAAGTGCGGTCGCTAACCTGTAACGTGAAGTGGGGTCCAAGGGTTGCTCAGCCTTCCCACCAGACGGCCTTGGCCACGCTTGTCTCTTTCCTTGGCCACTTCTTTTCACTAAGTTTATTTATTTATATTGAGAGAGAGTGAGTAGGGGAAGGGCAGAGAGAGAGGGAGAGAGAGAGAATCTCCAGCAGGAGTCAGCACGGAGCCTGACGCGGGGCTCGAACTCACGACCGTGAGATCGTGACCTGAGCCGAAATCAAGAGTCTGTCGCTTAACTGGCCGAGCCCCCCAGGCAGCTGTCTTCTTGGCCACTCCTGTTTTATCCCTGGGTCTCAGCCTTGTGTCCTCCTCCGTGAGCCCCCAGGCTGAGTCAGAGCCTTGCGTGCTCACTCGGCTCTCCCGACTGGGCCCGGTGGCCCCCGAAGGGCGCCGACTGTGTCTGCCTTGGTCACGTTGTACCCCAGCCCCCGCCGCAGCACGTGGTGCAGAGTGGGAACAAAGCAAACGCGGGGCTGGGCCCCTCTACCCAGCTCGGAGCTGGCAGGTCCTGCCTCCCTGCTTGCCTGTCCCGCCAGGGGTGGGGCACAGCTCTTGTCTCCACATCTTGGGCTCTCTGCTGTTGCCCTACCTGCCCTGGTCACTCCCTCCCCTGCAGTCCGTCCCCAGGGAGCTCCCCCTGTCGTCTCCTCTAAAGGCACCTCCAGACATGCCCCTTTCTCCTTGGACAACATGCTCAGGACTCCTCTCTCCCCCAGAGACCTTGCTCAGCTGTGGGTCCCCTTCTGGCTCCCATCCTCTCTGCTCTCCCCTGGGCCGCTGAGGTTCTTGGGAGAGAATTGCTGCTTCTATCTCCCCCTCCAGCCCTGGGCAGTGTCCCCTCTGTCCCCACCGCCTCCCCAAAATCTTGAGTGGTTGGCACCAGTGCTTGGCTTCGGCCTTAGGTGCCGGCCTCCCTGGCTACGTGTGACACTGCTGGTCAGCCTCCGTCCCCTTCCCTGTCTTCTCCAAGTAAAGGTTTTATAGTACACCAAGATTGCTGCACTCAGACCAGGGAGCAGCACCAGAGGGATCCAGAAGGCCCTTGGGAGTCTGTCCAGGCATGGCTCTCCCCTCAGCCCCGTGCGAGCGCTGGAGGTCCCTCCACACCAGGCCCCCGGGCTGCACGTGGCAGCAGCTCTGAGGGCCTTGCAGGTGCTCAGCAGAGACCTGTTTGCAAGGATCTCCCCCACAGGCACAGCAACCACAGGCTCAGCGGTGGGGGGGGGGGTCTTTATCTGGGCCCTTGGACCTCGAAGGTCTGCGGAGAGAATCCAGGGGGTTGCAGCTTGGATGGGAAAGAACTATACTTTTATACCTTTGTTTGCATCAACCTGTAACTGAGATGTAACAGTTCCTTTCAGTATGTGGGGAAGAAGAAGTAGGAGAAGGAGGGGAGGGGGAAGGGGTAGAGGAAGAGGAAGAAGAAGGAGGAGAGGGAAGGAGAGGATGGAGAAAAAGAAGATGAGGAAGAGTAGGAAGGGGAGGAGGGGACTTAAGATGAAGAGGAAGAAGAGGGGAGGGGGAGGAGGAGGAGATGAGGGAGAAGAGGGAGAAGGAGAAGGAGAAAGAGGGGGAGGAGGGGGAGGAGGAAGAGGGGGAGGGAGAGGAGGGAAGGGGAGAAGGAGGAAGAGGGGGAGGAGGAGGAGGGGGAGGAGGAGGAGATGAGGGAGAAGAGGGAGAAGGAGAAGGAGAAAGAGGGGGAGGAGGGGGGAGGAGGAGGGGGAGGGAGAGGAGGGAGGAGGAGGAGGGGGAAGAGAAGGAGAAGAAGAAGAAAAAGGAGGAGGGGGAGGAGGAGGAGGGGGAGGAGGAGGAGGGGGAGGGAGAGGAGGGAGGAGGAGAAGGAGGAGGAGGGGGAGGAGGAGGAGGAGGAGGGGGAGGGAGAGGAGGCGGAGGAGAAGGAGAAGGAGGAGGAGGAGGAGGAGGAGGGGGAGGAGGAGGGGGAGGGAGAGGAGGGAAGGGGAGAAGGAGGAGGAGGGGGAGGAGGAGGAGGGGGAGGGAGAGGAGAGAGGAGGAGAAGGAGGAGGAGGGGGAGGAGGAGGGGGAGGAGGAGGAGGAGGGGGAGGGAGAGGAGGGAAGGGGAGAAGGAGGAGGAGGAGGAGGAGGAGGAGGGGGAGGGAGAGGAGGCGGAGGAGAAGGAGAAGGAGGAGGAGGGGGAGGAGGAGGAGGGGGAGGAGGAGGGGGAGGAGGAGGGGGAGGAGGAGGGGGAGGGGGAGGGGGAGGGGGAGGGGAGGGGGAGGGGAGGGGGAGGGGGAGGGGGAGGAAGTCTCATTAGCAGAACCGGTGGCTCTGTCCTCAATCACAAATGTCTCCATCTTGTTATGAACACCTCACACACCATTTGCAGTCGCCACCACTTTGCACATACAGTCCCATCCCACGGTTTTTACAGATTTTGACAACTGTTTTTGTGTATCATTGATTTTCCTTGAAGCTTTATCATTTCAATATCTAAGAACCTTGACCTGGGGAGGGAGGGCTCTATAGGCCCACAGAGAGGACCAGAAGACCCAGGACACAGGACAGGCTGGGGCTCCTGGGGAAGGGCAGAGAGGATGCTGGGAAGTGGCCGGGGTCCTTTTGCCATGATGAGCCGATGGTCCAGCCTGGGATGGTCAAGGAGACAGAAAGGGAGGACCCTTCTGAGCTGTTTTAGGCCAAAGACTGACCTCAAAGCTTTAACCTAAAGAAACATGGTCTAACTGACAGTGACCCAAAACTTGAGAAAAGTTGTGTATATACGTAACTAGAAATTAGAATGTTCTACAATGCAATAATTTGGAAAGAGGTGAGAAGTACAGTTGACCGTTGAGCAACATGGCTTTTAACTGTGTGGGTCCACATTGCAATACATACAGTACATGCTGTAAATATATTTTCTCTGCCTTATGCTTTTCTTTTTTTTCCCAAGTTTTTATTTATTTATTTTTGAGAGAGAGAGTGCACAAGTGGAGGAGGGGCAGAGACAGAGAAGGAGACAGAGAATCCGAGGCAGGTTCCAGGCTCTGAGCTGTCCGCAGAGAGCCCGATGCAGGGCTCAAACTCGCAAACCACAAGATCATGACTTGAACCAAAGTTGGACTCTTAACCAGCTGAGATGCCCAGGTGCCGCTATTTTATTTTATTTAAAAAAATTTTTTTTAAAATATTTATCTATTTTTGAGACAGAGAAAGAGAGAGTGAGGGAGGGGCAGAGAGAGCGGGAGACACAGAATCTGAAGTGGGCTCCAGGCTCTGAGCTGTCAGCACAGAGCCAGACGCGGGGCTCGAACCCATGAACTGTGAGATCGCGACCTGAGCTGAAGTTGTACACTTAACTGACTGAGTCCCAGGCGCCCCTCTTCTCCAGTTTTAATGAGACTTAATTGTGGAGGAGAAAGGGGGCCGTGGGGCTTACCAGGAAAGGACACTCCACCCCCAGCTTGCAGTCAGGGCCCACTTTTACTGATCATCTCTTTGCAGTAACCCCCAGTCCAGCCCCCAGTGAATGCAGGCGACTCATCTGGCCAGCCCCACTGGCTCCTCTAGGTTTTCCTCCTGCTTGCTTCTTTCCTATTTCTCTCCTAGCCCTGTGCATGGACAAGATTCAGACAGCCCTTCAGGGCGTGCTCACTCTGGGCTGACTCCGCCCTCAATCTTGGTGAGTCTCCTTTGATGCTGTTTGATATGGAACCAGCTCCAAGTGGAGACAGCAGCCCTCAGTTAAAGTATAAATAAATCAATCATTAGGCCTTGCTCAAGAGCCATAACTGGCGCTGGGCTGAAGACAGGCACCCACAGACACCTTCATTGAACCCCTGCTGTGCGCTGCTGTGGGTGGCAGAGTAGGGTGTGGGAAGGCAGCCCGCTTGGCTGGGCAGCTAGTGGAAGTGCTGATCTCATGAGAAAGCATCAGTGCTGCCTTCCTTCCTTCCTTCCTTCCTTCCTTCCTTCCTTCCTTCCTTCCTTCCTTCCTTCCTCTCTTTCTTCTTTCTTTGAGTTTTGAGAGCCAGGGAGCATGAGCAGGGGAGTGGCAGAGAGAGAGGGAGACAGAAGACCCAAAGCGGGCTCTGCGTTGACAGCAGTGAGCCCGATGAGGGCCTTGAACTCACAAACTGTGAAATCATGACTTGAGCTGAAGTCAGACGCTCAACTGACTGAGCCACCCAGTCGCCCCAGAAACTAGGTTTTACAGACAATAAAGGCTGCCCCTTCCCAAGCTGCTCCTGACCACCATCCACCCCTTGTGGTGTCTCGGTCTCTCTGTCTCTCTGTCTCTCTCTCTGTCTCTCTCTCTCTCTCACACACACACACACACACACACACACACACACTCAGAGCAGATGGTTTGGGGGAAATAGTAGTATGTGTACTGACCACCAGGTGGCACCAGGATGCCACAGTTGAGACACCATAGAAGCTCCTCGGTTCGGAAGAAAACCAAGAACCGCCTGGAAGGCACGGAGAAAGGAGGCCCAGGGAAGACGACCTAACTCTATCCCTTGTCCAGAGACTTACGTGTCTTTTGACACTTGGGCCAGGATGAGTCCAGAACAGCACCAGATACTCAGTACAGAGGGCCCACCTGCAGCGGTCTGTGTCCCAGTTACCTGCCAGGAAGTCTGCAGCAGGGAGGCTTTAAAATGGGGGGGGTTGTTTTAGTGATAATTAATTTTAAAAGTTCAGTATATTCCCAGACCCCACCATTCAACACTTCTTATCCCTCCTCACTGCCCCAAACACATTAAACGACACTCAATATGATCCACGAGAAAATAGTAAGCAACCTAATTGCACACTTTTACCTTCTCTCAAAGGGGACGCACATCAAGTCACAAAAACCACCTGCCCGGTCCCATGGCTTATAGCATGACGTGTGCCAGAGAGCGGGACGCGGACCCCGTGGGCGGCCTCTATTTCCCTGCTGACTGCTTGTCCGGTTTTCCAGGCTCTGCGCTGACCCCATAGGTAGCGCTCCCTGCGTGGCAGGCATTTCACGACATGCCACCTTCTCCCACGTTCTAATCGTTTATAAAGTACAAATACAGGTATGCAGGATGGGTCACCGGCTTTATTTCCCGTAATTCAGCTTGGTTTCTAGTTTATGCATCTGTGCTCGACCTGACTGTGTCCTGATTCGCCACTGGTCCCTGGCATTGACTCTAAGTTTAGATAAGGTGTGAGGGTGAATGTAGGAGTGCGGGGTGTGTGTGTGTGTCTGTGTGTGTGAGAGAGAGGATCTGGTCTGGATACCGTATGTGCCCCACTAAGTGATGTCCCCCTGACACTGTCCAGACCTCTTAGGGTCCCAAGCCCTCCCTGTGGGCTCTATGGCACCCTTGGGGGTAGACAGGGAAATCACAAGGCAGCTTTTTGGGGGGGGCACAGGGATTGCAGACACACGGGATGCAGCCGGTCCCTCCCAACAGCTCTCCGAGGGGCGGGCTCAGGGCCCCTGTGTCCCTGAATCCTGAATGGCTCCCTTGGGCTTCCCAAATGAGGACCTCACGTCTGCCCTTCTGTCTGTCTTCATCCTCTCCTCAGCCTGGGCGACCATTTCCTGCTCTTGGTGAGAGACAGCGGGATAATATTCTCCTCTTTTCTCCAGCATCTTACCTGATGACAAACGTACTCTCCCATAACAGGAGACTTTTGGCAGACAGAGACCCGAAGGACTAGCATAACGGCTCTCAGTGGTGTGGGCGTCCCAGATTTGGGGGTGCGAGTGGCTTTTCGAGTGTGGATCCTCCAGTACAGACAATGGCCCCATACACAGGGAGATGGGCCATAGTGCCCCCCACTGGGGGACCGCTGGACCACAGGACACTTGCTCTCCACTCTGCAGTATCCCAGCCCAGCTCGAGTAAAAGGAAGGACAAAAAGAAAGGACGAAGGTGAACTATCGTTAAAACGTGCTGTGCTTCCAAATGACAAGTGGGGGGAGGGGATCAGAGGGTGGGTAAGGGGCTGCTTTGGAGAGATGTGGCAGGTGGTCCCAGGTCTGAACTTGGCTCTCATGCGGGGTGTGGTCAGGCTGCTGGGAGCAGGACTTCCCACTGAAAGCCTCTGAAATCAGGTTGGGGGCAGCTGGGCAGGCCTCAGCGGGGTCAGCCTGGTGTCTGAACAGTCCCCGTATGGCCTGGCCTTCCCCACACAGCTGAGCAGGGAGAAATGCCAGTGACCCCAACATGTTCCCTCCTTTTCCCTGTCCTGGCTGAGAACTGTCTCTGGGCAGTATTGTTTTTTGTTTTTTTTTTTTAAACGTTTATTTATTTTTGAGAGTGAGAGAGACAGAGCATGAGCGGGGGAGGGGCAGAGAGAGAGAGAGAGAGAGAGAGAGAGAGACACACACACACACACACACACACACACACACACAGAATCCGAAGCAGGCTCCAGACTCCGAGCTGTCAGCACGGAGCCCGATGCGGGGCTCGAACTCACAAGCCGTGAGATCATGACCTGAGCCGAAGCCAGCCGCTTAACCGACTGAGCCACCCGGGCGCCCCCAGGCAGTGTTTTAAAACGCATTTTATTTTGGAGAATTTCAAACCTACACCAAGTGGACCGAGGAGTATAATGAACCCCCAGGAGCCATCCTGCAGCCTCATTGACCGTTGTCCCCTAGCCAGCCTGCCCCAGCCACAAGGCACCCACTCCCCGCCTCCCTCTTGAAGCACATCTCAGGCATCATATCCTGTCATCCGAAAGTATTTCAGTGCACACGCCTGACAGATGGCAGGGCCACACCAGCTCCCGCAAAAGCCCAGCTTCAGCCCTCCGGTTACCTGAGAGGGGGCAGAATGTCCTTTCCGGCCCCAGACAAGGTCCCCCTGGGATGGGGTGCGGGGACCAGAGTGAGGAGCTTCGGGGCCTCTCCTTTTTTTCTTTTTTAACTTTTCATTCTGAAAGAGTTTCAGACTTCCAGAAAGTTGCAAAAATGCTACAAAGAATTCCCCATTCTCAAGAGTCACCGAGTGAGTTACGTAACCACAGGCCAATGATCAAAATCAGGAAATTAACGGCTTACAACGCTATTATCTAATCTACAGATCTTATTTAAATTTTGCCAATTCAGCCGTCTCCTTTCATCTGGAAGCATTCCTCAGTCTTGCTTTATCTTCTTTTGGAAGATTATCGGCTAGTTATTTTGCAGAATTTGGGTTTGTGGGATGTTCCCTCATGACTAAATCTGTGTTAGGCATTTTTTTTGGCAGGGGGACCACAGAAGGATGACGTGTCCTTTGAGCACATCGTTTTGGGGGCTCACGATGTCTGATGTCTCTACTATGAAGTTACAATTTTGTCCCCTTTGTAATTAAGTGCCCGTGGGGAGATAATCTGAGACTATGTAAATGTCTTATTTTCATCATATTTTTTGCCTCCTGGTTTTAGCATTCATTGTTGGTTCTTGTTTGAAACAATTATTACTGAGGTATTTACCAAATAGTGATTCTTCCTCCCACTCTCTCTCTCTGCCTCTTCCTTGCTCACGCTCTGTCTTTCTCTCTCTCTCTCTCAAATGAAATAAACATTAACAAAAATAAAAGAATAACATTTAAAAAATGGGGCACCTGGGTGGCTCAGTCAGTTAAGCGTCCGACTTCGGCTCAGGTCATGATCTCACGGTTTGTGGGTTCGAGCCCCGTGTCGGGCTCTGTGCTGACAGCTCAGAGCCTGGAGCCTGTTTCAGATTCTGTGTTTCCCTCTCTCTCTCTGCCCCTTCCCTGCTCACGGTCTCTCTCTCTAAAATAAATAAACATTAAAAAAATTTTTTTTAATTAAATTAAAAATAAATTTAAATCGTGATTTTTTTCTCTGTTATTCCTTCAACATTTAACACTGGAAATTTCTTTTATGAGGACGGGCTTTCCTTCCTCCCCCACTTATATATTTATTCATTTATCTGTGTCTGTGTAACTCATCAATTCTTACTGATCTATGGCTTATGGACCATTACTATCATTATTTTGTTATTCAAATAATCAGTCGGCCTCAATGTCCTTTTGACATGTCCTTATTAACTTTTGAGCATTTCCTTGCTCTGTGCCATCACACCACACTCCAAGCTCATCTCGTACTTGTGCTGACCCAGCCTTGGAGAGAGCTGTGTCTCTAAGGACCCTGGTTTCTCTTACTGAGAACAGTTTGTAGAAATCAGGCTCCGGGTGCTGGTGGTGCTCATTTACTCATCTGTTCAGTTCTCGTTTGCACATAAAATAGTTTCAGAATTGCCCGCCCACGTCCCTGTGAACGATGCATCTACCCACTAGGGTGTACTAGATGTGTACGTGTCTTTCTGCCTTTAGCCTCACAGGATATGGTAAAAATACCGTTCCCCAATCTTCATGGATTAGCTTCCTTCTCGCTCCCATTCAGGGTAGGGGTGTAGTTCATTTGTAAAACGATTCGTTTCACTTATTTCTGGTTGCATTTCATTTCAGGTTTTCTCCCAGCCTTGCTGATTTCAAAAATGCTTTGACTGCACCCAATGCTAACGTGATTCTGAAAGTCAGAATTATTCAAATAGGTACCCTCACGCACCACGCCCTCTATCTCTCTACCCTGTCCCCATCCCCCATCCTTTTCACCCTGGTCCCCCCCTCCCCTCCATAACCAATCTCATCAGGGTCACGTTTATCCTTCCTGCGTTTCCTTTGCACAAATGAGCAGGTATATGTTTATTTTCTCATACATGGATGGTGAGCTACAGACCCTCACACTCGGCTCTTTTTACACAACACTATCACTTGGAAAGTGCTTCTTTCCCAAGCCCTTTTTAATCCAGTGTCCTCTGCACCATTTTATTTTGCCAACACAACTTATGTGTTGGAGAAGCTGGCTGTTTGTCCTGTCGTCACCCAGTCTGGATGTTGCTGGTTGCATCCCCACGGTGTCCTTTAAGCAAGCTCCTCTGTCCCTGTCTTTTCTTCGATTGATAAGTATGTCCACTGATTTGGTCAGATGCAAGTTTGATTGCTCGTTTTTATCCTTCCCAACCTGTAGGGCTAAGGCGGGGACAGGGTTTTTACCAGTTATTGTTGTGAAAACGCAACGAGTTTAGCAATTCCTGCCTGCGATATCACAGATGACCAGTAGAGGGGGATGTTACATCAAGGAAACTCGCTCTTGGCCTGGCCGCCCGCCACCCTCCCCTCTGCCCGTGCTTGTCTGTTTATCTGGGCCTGGCAACCGGGTTTCCTCCTTGCTCTCCAAGGACATGCCTGCACCCACGTCAGCGGGGCCTGCATCTCACCCATGGCTGGTGGTGCACACACAGGCCCGGGGAGGGAGAGGACAATGATGCAGGTGGCCAGCCTGCCCCTGGTTCTCCTGGGCCAATGTTTCTTTTCACCCCCATGTGCTCTCCTGTTTTCTATGTGTCTGGGTTGATGCAGACCGAGGGTGGCCCGTGAAGGCATTGGCTGTATGTCCTGAACATAAACTTACTGCTTCTAACAAAGAATGAGTGGGTTGTCTTGCATTTGAAAAACCCGAACAGAATTGTTTATTTTGCGGACGCCTCTGTGAGACAATGGTTTTTATAGAAAAGGCCAAACGTGTTTATGAAACAAGAACGAAACTTTCTCAATGGCCTTAAGTTTCATGAGAGTCAGCGTCCCCTTTGAAGTGGATACGTGTGTTTTCTTTGATCACATACCATCCAACAAGCAGGTCCCCAGCCTCCGGACCCCATTTCTAGCCTTATCTTTTTTTCCCCTTCGGAGTGGAAGCTCCATATGGTCAAGAAAGGTCCCAAGTGGAACATACCAGCCCAAGTGAGAGTGTCCAGGGCACCCCAGAGGGGGGCGCTCATTTCCCCTGCTGGGTTTCTAGAAGGGGGCGCTGGAGGCCACTGTGACCTGCTGGTTTGACCTCCCCACCCCACACCACCTTAGTAACTTACCACCTTAGGAACTTAGTAAGTTACCACCTTAGTAACTTAGTAACAGCTTCTGCAAAGGCCCTGGGTTCCAATGGGACTGGCCCAGGCTCTCCCTGAAGGAAATCGATGTGAGAAAGTGACGCTCCAAGGCTGTTTGGTGAGCCAGGCCTCTGCAGGTGGAAGGGTCAAAGGTTCACGGTCCCCACACCCCCCATCCCACGGGTGTGAGGCTCTGGGGCCTGGGCTGCCCTCTGTCAACCAGAGCTGGGCTGGGCGCTGCCTCAGGCTGACCTCACTGCCTGCCCCTCGATCCCTCTTTTTTTTTTTTTTTTTTTAAATTTTTTTTTTTTCAACATTTATTTATTTTTTTGGGACAGAGAGAGACAGAGCATGAACGGGGCAGGGGCAGAGAGAGAGGGAGACACAGAATGGGAAACAGGCTCCAGGCTCTGAGCCATCAGCCCAGAGCCCGACGCGGGGCTCGAACTCCCGGACCGCGAGATCGTGACCTGGCTGAAGTCGGACGCTTAACCGACTGCGCCACCCAGGCGCCCCCCTCGATCCCTCTTAACGGGGGGACTTCAGCAGGACCTGCCTTGGACACCACCCAAGTCCGGGGACCATGACCATTGTCCTTGCAGAGCACAATGAATGTGTGTATGAAGCCGAGTGATTATTCTCAGGGTCCCGTCCGGGCAACGGGGAGAGTGGCTGCCTGAGGCTGAAGTGAGAGCAAGTCCGAAACGATCGAGGTCCCCCGCCAGGCTTGCCATCCACCTCAGGAGTTGGGACCGCTTGGGACAGCAGCGTCCCCCTGCGCCCACAGGTGAGGCCAGGCCAGGCCGGAAGCCTGGGGGTGGGCAGTGGTGTGCTGGGCGTGGCTAGTGCCGAAGGGTTGCTAAATATTCAGGAATGCTGGGAGTCGTCCTTACAAATGAAATTGTCCAAACAGATTGAATAAATATTAAAAACAAAGGCGATAAATACTCAAGGCTCAGGGCTTCCTGGTCGCTGTACTATACGCTGCTATCATCTGCGTTCTAGCAGCGATTTACTGTTCCGGAAATACCGTATGAGGCCTTGCAACCGTGTCTGTGCGTTCAGTGAAGCCACAGAAGTGGCTTGAAATGACAGATGCCACAAATCAGGGCCTTGCCCCCGGTAAGCTGGCTGTTGGACGTTTCTCGGCGCACCACCAGTGGGGTTGACCCTCTGCACACGTGGCCAGAGATCCCTGCGGGCACACAACCCTCTTCGGCTGAGTGGGTAGGTGATTGGACCACCCTACTGGTCTCCGTTCCTGGCTTTTGGGAGCTTCCGCAGGGGTGGGGTGTGCAGGTTCCGCTCTTCCTTCTCACTCTTTTCTGCTGAAGCCCAAAGACCCGGCCACCTTGGCTCGTCCTGGATCAGCCCAGGGCCGTGGCTACAGTAGATACATGTTTGCTGAGCACTGGCCAGGCCTGGCCCCCGCTGGCTCATTGCACATCCACTCCGTGAGCAACGGATGAGAAAATGAGGTTCTGAGAGGGGGAGCTGACCAAGGCCTGGCAGTCGGTGCGTGGAAGGCCGGGACTCTGCTGGACTCAAGGTCAGTGTGTCCCAGCACACTGCCCTGGGCCTCTAGCCGCTGGGGCGGCACTGGGGGAAGGCTCAATGGGAGGCCGCCACGCTGGTCCAGGCCTCCGGGGTGTGGGGCCCTGCCGGCTACGCTGTCCGCTTCTAGAATTCCTTGAGGGGTTGCGTGGCCCTTTCCTTGTGTCCTCTTCCACACGTGTTTCACTAAGAAGACAAATTGTCAGAGGACGAACGTCCTACTCGGGGTTCTTGGAGGAGAAAGTAGCGGGAGGAACCCGGTTGGGCTGGGGCCTCATGGGGAAGAGGAAACAGGCAGAGGAAGGCTTGTCGATAGCCCCCGGAAGTAACGTCCCGACGGCCAACGGCCCAGGAGGGGTCTCGCCCTAGCAGTCTCCCTTTCCTGGGAAAGTCAAGGGTAGAAGAGTGGCAGGTGGCCCGGCAGGTGGAGAGTGACAGGAGGGCAGGGCTGGGCAGGCTGGCCCCTGGGAGGGCTCAGCTCAGGGGGCAGGGTCCAGCTCGCAACGTGGCTCTAAAGCCCAGACGGTCGCTGAGGGATGAGTGGATAAAACACAATGTGGTCTATCCATACGATGCAATATCATTCATTCTTTTTTTTTTTTAATTTTTTTTAACGTTTATTTATTTTTGAGACAGAGAGAGACAAAGCATGAAGGGGGGGGGGCAGAGAGAGAGGGAGACACAGAATCGGAAACAGGCTCCAGGCTCCGAGCCATCAGCCCAGAGCCTGCCGCGGGGCTCAAACTCACGGACGGCAAGATCGTGACCTGAGCTGAAGTCGGATGCTTAACCGACTGCGCCACCCAGGCGCCCCTATCATTCATTCTTAAAAAGGAATTGAATTGGGGCGCCTGGGTGGCACAGTCGGTTGAGCGTCCGACTTCAGCCAGGTCACGATCTCGCGGTCCGTGAGTTCGAGCCCCGCGTCGGGCTCTGGGCTGATGGCTCAGAGCCTGGAGCCTGTTTCCGATTCTGTGTCTCCCTCTCTCGATGCACCTCCCCCGTTCATGCTCTGTCTCTCTCTGTCCCAAAAATAAATAAACGTTGAAAAAAAAAAAAGGAATTGAAGGGCTCTTGGGGCTCGGTCAGTTAAGCGTCTGACTCTGGATTTCAGCTCAGGTCATGATCTCACGGTTCCTAAGTTCGAGCCCATCGGGCTCTGTGCTGACAGTGTGGAGCCTGCTTGGGATTGTCTCTCTCTGCCCCTCCTCTGCTTGCTCTCTCTCTCTCAAAATATGTAAGTAAACTTAAAAAAAATTTTTTTTTCTAAAAAAGAAGAAGAAATTGAATTCAGACATGTGCTAAACATGGGTGAAGCTTGAGGACATTATTTTAAGTGAAACGGGCCAGTCACACAAAGACCAATACTGTGGGATTCCACTCGTAAGCAGTCAAATTCACACAAGCAGAGGGTGGTGGTTGCCAGCGGCCGGGGAAGGGGGAACTTGTGAGCTACTGTTGAGCGGGGCCAGGCTTTCAGTTTGGGAAGCTGCGGAAAGTTCTGGAGGAGGACGGTGGTGATGGCTGCATAACCGTGTGAATGGGCTCAATGCCACGATACCCTGAGACCTGGCTAAGTGGTAAATTTTGTGTTGTGTGTTTTACCACGATTGAAAAAAGAAGTTGAAAATATGCTTGAACAACAACAACAACAACAACAAAACAAAACGTAGATGGTGGAAGGAACCCACAGAGGTGTAGACAGAAAGTCCCAAAGGCAGAAGGCAAGGGGCCAAGTGGAAAGATCCGTGGGGCCCCGGAGGGGCTGGTTCTAGGTCTGTGGCCATGGCCACGTCCTCCACCGCTGTAGACGTCCACCTTCCCCTCTGTGAAATGGCTCCACACAACCCGCAAGCCTCCCTCATGAGGCTGCTGTAAGGCTGTCAGACCGTGCAGTGGCCCAAGTGAGGACTGTCCCCAAGGTGGACCCCGAGAGGCCCGGGAGACCCCTCTCCCGGGGACACAGCAGCTCGGAACCCTGGAACCACCAGCTGCTGGTGGAGCAACCTCACCCGTGAGGGATGCTGAAGCCTCTTCAGGAAAGAAAGCCGTGGGTTCCTGAGGTAGCAACTGTAAAGTAACTAACGGAGACCCCGATGGGGACCAGAAGGTGCCACGGGTCCAACAGTATTTTATTTCTCCCCATGAATTCCTGACTTTCTCCCCAAAGGACCTTAAGTGATTTGCAATGATTAGCAAAGGTGGCAATGCTTTGGTTGCCCCTGTATCACTCTGACCCCCGCCACACAGATGGAAAACGGGGCTCAGCGGGGAGAAGTGACGTGCCCAAGGACACACAGCTGGGCAGAGTCTGGGTGGCTCAGGCTGTGGATCTCCAGCTGGTGGCCTCGGCCTCGTGGGCCTGTCCTCCCTCCGCCTATAGGTCTGGGACCAGTCTTGTGCCATTTGGCTAAGGATCAGCTTCCTGGCTCCAGTGTCCTTGCCCAGGGAAGAAACTTAGTGGGGCCTGGTTTTGCACTGTATTTCCATTGGGTTTTTCAGGCATGGCCTGCTGTGTGGACTTCACGACGGCCCGAGGGCCCCTGAGCATCACCACGGGGAGGTCCTTCTTCCCTCCCTCCCATCCTCACATCTTTCCTGCCCTCCCTCCTTCCTCCCTGCCTTGCTTCTTCAAACATTTATGGAGCCCGCCCTCAGTGCCCGGCCCAAGGGTCTCTGCCTGGAGGAAGGGGAAGTCTGATGGGGAGACAAGCAAGTGAAAGGGGGGTTTGTGGTAGGACAGAGCTCAAACTGGGGGACCGTGTGCCCCAACGGAGGACAGCCCAGTAGAGGCAGGAGCCAGCGAGGGTGCACCTGGAAGGGCTATCAACCTGATGCTTCGCTGAGTCTGGGGAGGCCGCATCCATTCAAGCCCCCAGCACCCCAGTGGTTCAAGGCTCAGGGCCCTTTCTTCAGGTGCAAGAGGCCGGCATGGAGGAGGCAAAGTTCCGCCCTCACGTCTGGGCTTGGCCTCTTGCTCACTGCACACTTGGGCAGTTGGGTACAAGTTACTCTATCTATCCAGCCATAAAATGGGTCCAAGAAGACCTATGACAGGGAGCCAAGGCTGGGAGGGTAGCAGGACGAATGGTCCGTCAGTGGGTTTCGTGTCCTCCCCGGGCGCAGTCCTCACGCCTGTGGTCAGCAGCGGGGGTCGGGGGTGGGGAGGAACATGGTCCCAGGATCTGCACTTCAGCTGTCTGCAGGGATGGGGGAAGTGGGGCCCCTCATTCACCCCCAGGTTGGTCCCCACGCCAGCCCTGGCACGGAGCCTCCCTTTCGCAGGAAGGCCAAGTTACCGAAACAGATAAATCAATCTGTCAAGAAGAAGCCTTGGAGAAAGAATCTCTCAACTGTCTCAGCCAAGAAGCTCAAAGGGGAATTGTTCCCCGAGACGAAGGAGGAAACAACAGACACCTTCTTTGCGGGCCCTGCCTGCGGGCGCCCCTCTCGCGGCTCCCTGCCCCTCCTTCCCACGTGTCCCCCAAGAGCACCTGTGGGCCGGGGGCCAGCCCAGGGGCCGTCACAGCGTCCTCCCACTGGCTCCCGGGCAGTGCCCAAGCCCAAAGCCACCTGTCTGGGGGAGGCAGAGGCCAAGAGCCACCGTTTGGCTCCTGTCCCAGTTCTGACTGGGACACCTCCTCCTCCGAGACTCAGTCCCTTATCTGTTCAGCGGAGTCCTCAGGACCTGAGCCACCCACCTTGCCAATGGGGGGTGAGGGCCCGTCCCAGGCCAACTCTCACTCAGCATGACCATCAGAACCAGGAAGGTGAAGGGGACCGGGGAGACTGGCCGTGAGCAGACAATGAGCCTCTGGAAACCGGGACACCCTCGCGTTCCCTCAAGATGGAAAAGAACATTCTTAGAGAAATGAGGATGACTCTTCCTGGAGGGAAAGGGGGGGGGGGTAGTGCTTGGGTCCGCAGCCTGCTCTACCGCTTCCCAGCTGGGTGACCTTGAGAAAGGTACTCGATCTCTCTGTGCAGCGATTTCCTCACGTGCAGGATGGGCATCTCGTGGCACCTTCCTTGCGGCTCGCAGTGAAGATTATGTTCGCTGCGTACCACGCACCTGGCACATTGCGGGCGCATCATAAACGTGAGCGCCATTATCTTGCAGCACAGTAAGGGTGTATGATAAACCATCGCTTCGCACGGCTTTTCGCATTTAACCCTCCCTCACTGCCGCTCTGTGCGGAGGGTCGCAGCGTCCTCACTCTCCGGGTGAGGAAACTGAGGCTCAGAGACGGGCATAACTGCCCAGGGCTTCACAGCTCAGATCTGCAACCCTCGTAGCAAGGGCTCTTTCTGGCTTCCGGGTATCACTGCTTCGGCTGCACTTGGCGGGCAGGAGGGCCGGAAGGGCATCTGAAGCAGGTGGGGGGACAGCGGAGGCGGGGGTGAGCCCAGCCCCCATCACGGCTCCCCGCTTCGTGCCGCTGATCACGGCTTTGTCAGAGGGACTGTCACCAGAAGCAGTCCCTTGAAGGGGAGGGTTCGTGGGAAGGGATGGGGCGGGGGGAGCCCGAAGCGGGCATCGGACACGCAAACAAACCCCAAGTCAGGGGGCAGTCCGAGGACGTCGCCGGCGGACCTGGGAACGTGTGAGCTGCGGTTCAGACCAGAGCAAGAGGGGGACGGTCCTACCTCCTGCAGCTCTGCTTCCACCATGGCCCCAGGGAGGGCTGTGAGCGGAAAGGCCTTAGTTCAAAACTGGGAAGATTGCCCAAGAGAGGCAGAGCGGGAAGCCCTCCGTGGGCATGGGCGGAGGCCCCGTGAGTCAGAAGGGTCCTCCAGAGGCAGAAGGGGAGGCGGCAGGGACGCCACATGGCCACCTGGAAGCCCATGCAGTGACATCTGCTCGCACATGAAAGGTGGCTGCAGAGTGTCGGCAGCCTGGGCGTGTCAGCATAACGTCATCGGGGCGAGGGGGGCCGGCAGGGGGGTTGTGGTACGTGCCCCTAACTTCCCAGGGGAAAAAGCTTTGCCACTGTCAGGGACATGAAAGAACTGTCAAAGATCCATGAAACTAGCTGCATGGATTGTGAAACATAAGACTCACTTCTGTTTGTTTTGTGACAATGTGGAAGCCACAGATGTTCTCTCGAGATGAAAGAGAAGAACTCCCAAGGACATCTCTTGTTGTGACCTCTAGCATCTCCTCCACGTCACCTGCCACCCCCCCCAACCCCATTCCCATGGGGCCGCACCCACACCTGGGGTCCATGGGTCAGGGGTCACAGGAAGAGATGGGCCAATGGTGACGTCTTGGCGGGGGGAGCAGGTGTCATGGGTCAGGGATCAAAGGTCAGATGGGCAGTTATCTCAAGGCAAAGACGTGTGGCTGTTAATAGCTAGAGGTCAAGGACCGGCCGGTTAGCCTATGTCTGGGGCAGGCCAGTGGTGGAGGAACAGTAAGGCCTTGAGAAAGGAGCCATGGCCAGAAGAACGAAGGCAGAACTCCCCTCCAGGGGGCTAACGCAGAGTAAGGCCGTGTGCCTGGGCCGCCCTGCCCGGTGGGTCGTCCCCTCACCTTGGGAGGTGAGCAACATTACACTGATCTTGCAGGTGAGGAACTGAGGCCCAGAGAAGTTGAGTAAATCACCACAAGTCTCACCGCTCCGGAGCGGCAGGGTTGGCATCAGAAGTGGCACTGACAACACAGTAGAAGTGGCACTGACAACACAGTGAAGGGCGAGGTCACAGAAGCAAGGGTGGTCTGTATTCTGAGGACACACTCAAACACTGATGGCTCACGTCTGGAAAGGAGGGTCATGTCTGAGGTCCGGATTCACTAAGGCGTTAGCTCAGAGGAATACGGAATCCACCATATTTTAGATCAGGGATTTCCAAAGAGGCCCCGATGAGAAATAATGACACCAGTAACTAGCAAAGTCTTTACAGAGTGGGTGACACATTTTGATCGCACATTTGCTCACATTAAAAGATGTTCAGGTGTTCGGCTCAGGTCACCATCTCACGGTTTGTGGGCTTGAGTCCTGCATAGGGCTCTGTGCTGACAGCTGAGAGCCTGGAGCCTGCTTTGGGTTCTGTGTCTTCCTCTTTCTCTCAACCCCTCCCCAACTCGTGCTCTGTCTCCCTCTCTCTCAAAACTAAAAAAAAAAAAAAGATGTTATCGGCCAAAATTAGAGAAAGGTTTTTTTTCTTTCATTTCTTAAGTGTATTTATTTTGAGAAAGAGACAGCATGAGTGGAGGAAGGGCACCGAGAGAGGGAGAGAGAGAATCCCAAGCAGGCTCTGCACTATTGGCACGGAGCCCTATGTGAGGCTCAAACCCACAAAACCGTGAGATCCTGACCTGAGCCGAAACCAAGAGTTGGACGCTTAACCAACTGACCCACCCAGGCGCCCCGAGAAAAGTTTTAAAATAAATTTTGGATAGGAGATACCAGAGAAGCCATGAGTGCCCCGGCATGGTGATACTATGGGCGGGAAGCACAGGGAAATTGATCTGGGCTTGGCAGCCTGAGCTGTCCCATGGGAACCCACAGGCCTGGGGAACTGGTATGTTCTTTAAAGAGTGCAGCTGTTGGGACGCCTGGGTGGCGCAGTCGGTTAAGCGTCCGACTTCAGCCAGGTCACGATCTCACGGTCCGTGAGTTCGAGCCCCGGTCAGGCTCTGGGCTGATGGCTCAGAGCCTGGAGCCTGTTTCCGATTCTGTGTCTCCCTCTCTCTCTGCCCCTCCCCCGTTCATGCTCTGTCTCTCTCTGTCCCAAAAATAAATAAATGTTGAAAAAAAAAAAAGAGTGCAGCTGCTATTTCTGCCTGACATATCTGTCCCCCTTTTCTGGTGTAAGCACCCCAGCTTCCGTAGGGACCATCCCCTCCTGCAGTCTCAGACCGCGTGGCTCTGTGGGGTGGCCCCCACTCTGGCTGTAGGGGAGGGACATGACTCAGGTGTGGCCAGGCAGAATGCCCATGTTGAGTCCAAGGAAAGGCATCTAATGCAGCCAAAGACTCCTTCCCTGCACTGTGGGAGGGGGACCCTTGGGAAAGGATCTTTCTGAGCAGGGCTTGCTCATCTAGCAGACAAGATGGAGCTGTGTGTGCATGGGGGGGTCATTTTGGTGCTTGTGTGTTCCTGGTGTATGTGGGGGGGCACATGTAAAAGGGGGACCCTGAGTTAGATAAAAGTCAGATTACATTCATCTGGTCCCTCAACATTTAATGAAACTTACTATCATCCACACACTATGCCGCCCGTCATGGTCCTTTCTTCCTTCCGTGGCCCATTTGGTGATCTCACTTCCTCCATAGGAGGTCAGCTGCTGGGGCCTCACCCCAGGCCAAGCCAACCAGCCACAGTCATTGGTGCAGAAGTGGGCACATGATCTAAGCTAGACCAACCAGAGGCAACCTCAGGATTTTTGTAGAAGCTGGGGCAGGAAGGGTTCTCTCTTGATGGCTCAATGTGAATCATGGCAAATTCAAACGGCAAATTCAGATGGCAAAGCTTCTGTTTCTGCAATTCTCTTGACCCCACGAGGAGTCATATGTCTGAGAAAAGAAGCAACATGGGTGAAGTGGATCCAAAGTATAGAAAAAAGAGAGAGAGAGAGATTAGGCCCTGGGTTTTAGACCTGAACCAAATTGTGACTGAAGCCAATGCAACCTTAGAATTTTCAGTTGTGTGAGCCAATGAACTTACTTTGGCTTTGGTTTGTTTCATGTGGGATTTTCTGTCCTTACAATTTAAATAGTCTTGAACAGAATCAGTGAAGAAAAGATATCCATTCCAAGAATTAGAAACAATAAAATCATCTAGAATTGAACAAGAGACTATAAAATAAATATGATTAAAACATTTACAATGATGAAATGAGGAAAACAGTCATAACAGATTTGAACAATAACCGAATACATCTCTAGAAATAATAAATGTAGGGGCTTCGGGGTGGCTCAGTTGGTTAAGCATCTGACTTCAGCTCAGGTCATGATCTCACGGTTTGTGAGTTTGAGCCCCACATTAGTCTCGATGCTGGAAGCCCAGAGCCTGGCGCCTGCTTCCAATTCTGTGTCTCCCTCTCTTCTGTCCCTCGCCTGCTTGCACTCTGTCTGTCTGTCTCTCTCGCTCAAAAAATAAACATTTAAAAAATTGTCTTAAAAAGAAATAATAAATGTAGTCATTGGCACTAACAACTCAATGGAATATTTAAATAGAAAAAAGTGGGGAATTGGTAGGTAGGCTTGAGAACATTTCAACAAAAGAGATAAGGAGAAGGAAAATGTGACAGTGATGTTAAGAGGCTGATGGACAGAATGAAGGGGTCCATATACATTTTCTCTCTGGAAAGAGGGAGTGGTTATGAAAGGTTGAAGAAGCACATTAAGTTCCAAACAGGTGAAATAGAAACAAATTAACACCTAGGTACGTCATTATAAAATAGCAAAGACAACAGAGTAAAGAGACAGTAATGAGAACAGAATGATAATTAGGCTGACAGCAGACTTCTCAGCAACAACAACTGATGCCAGGAGACGATGGGATAAAATCATCACAGAACTGGAGAAAAATAAATTCTGTCAACCCAATCATTAATGTCCAGCTAAACAATCATTCATGGATAAAGAAGGGAGAGACAGGGGCGCCTGGGTGGCGCAGTCGGTTAAGCGTCCGACTTCAGCCAGGTCACGATCTCGCGGTCTGGGAGTTCGAGCCCCGCGTCGGGCTCTGGGCTGATGGCTCGGAGCCTGGAGCCTTGTTTCCGATTCTGTGTCTCCCTCTCTCTCTGCCCCTCCCCCGTTCATGCTCTGTCTCTCTCTGCCCCCAAAAAATAAATAAACGTTGAAAAAAAATTTTTAAAAAAAAAAGAAGGGAGAGACAGTTTTCAAATAAAAATTGAATGAGTTTATTATTCACAGCCTCTAATTTGAGAGTTAATAAAGGATTGTTTTGAGTCACAAGGAAATGGAATCCGGAATAAGGAGTAACATAGTAAGCAAAGAAGTTAGGAAGCGTGTGGATAAGTAAAAAAAAAAAAGCATTTGTAATTAAAAAGACACTAATTGGTGGGAAGGGTTTAAAAATCAGGTAGAAGTGAAATACTATACAGCATTATGGTGATACATGTTAAATGGTTGATTGAAGTGAATTCCATGCATCATTTGGCTGAAAGATAGAGACCCTGACCAGCCTCACATACCATGTTAACCAGAGTGGGTTGTCACGGAAAGATGAGAAGTAGAATGTATAGCTTTCAAACCAGTGAAATGGGAGAACAGGGAGGAACAAAGAGAACTCAATCAATGCAATGAGTATAGGGAAAGAGAGAAAAAATAAGGAAAGAAGGAGAAAGAGGAGGAGGAGAAGAGGTAGTGTAAGACAGGGGAGAAGGAGAGAAGTGGGGGGAGAATAGAAGGGAGAAGAGGAAGAAAGAAGAAGAAGAAAGAAGAAGGAGGAGGACAAGGAGGAGGAGGAGGAGAAAGAGGAGGAAGAGGAGAAAGAGAAGAAGAGGGAGGAGGAGAAGAAGAAGAAGAAGAAAAAAGAAGAAGAAGAAGAAGAAAAGAAGGAAGAAGAGGAGGAGAAGGAGAAGAAGAAAGAGGAGGAAGAGGAGAAAGAGAAGAAGAAGAAGAAGAAGAAGAAGAAGAAGAAGAAGAAGAAGAAGAAGAAGAAGGAGGAGGAGGAGAAGGAGGGGGAAGAGAAAGCCCCAAATCCCCCGCACCCCCATGGAAATAATTGCAAGTAACTCAGTTGAAATAAAACATAAGAGAGTTCTTTTAAAAAAATTTTTTTAACGTTTCTTTAATTTTGAGACAGAGAGAGACAGAGCATGAACGGGGGAGGGCCAGAGAGAGAGGGAGACACAGAATCAGAAGCACGTCCCAGGCTCTGAGATGTCAGCCCAGAGCCTGACACGGGGCTCAAACTCACGGACCGCGAGATCGTGACCCGAGCCGAAGTTGGACCCTTAACCGACTGAGCCACCCAGGCGCCCCAAACATAGGAGAGTTCTAATGAATGCAACCTTGTACATCTTCCTGCATGCCTGCCATCAGCCGTTGGTCCAGATGTTTGCATCTATGTCTTCCCACCACTACTATAGAGGATCAGCTCCCCAGGGCGGAAGCCTGTCCCACTTGATTCCATGGCTCCTGCCCAACACAGCCCAATATTTGGCCCTCCATCTGGTGAGGTTTGTAAAAAGCATTTGTTTATTTGAATCCAATTGACCAATGGAAGTAAGGGAGAAAATGGAAATCTAAGGTCTTAATAAGTCATAGCCATAAAGAAAGAATACATACGAGGAGAAATTAAAATGCTAAGAAACATATTCAACTACCCTGGACATCAGAGACAGGTGAATGAAAACTAACGATAAAGTTTGAGTGTCTTGCCTTATCAGAGGCAATGTCAAAACGACAGCAGCAAATGTTGGGGTAGGCACAGAGGCCCTTGCATATACATCAGGCTAGATATGGTTTCACACTTTCTGGAAAGTATTTTTACTTCCAAAATTTTATATCAATCAAAGGTGCTTTAGTTGCAAGTGCCTACAAACTGATTAAATTTTTTTAAAATTTAAAATTTTTAAAAAATTTAAATTTTTTTTTTATGTTTATTTATTTTTGGGACAGAGAGAGACAGAGCATGAACGGGGGAGGGGCAGAGAGAGAGGGAGACACAGAATCGGAAACAGGCTCCAGGCTCTGAGCCATCAGCCCAGAGCCCGACGCGGGGCTTGAACTCCCGGACCGCGAGATCGCGACCTGGCTGAAGTCGGAAGCTTAACCGACTGCACCACCCAGGCGCCCCTGATTTAACTGGTTTAAAAGGGAATTTATTGTCCCAAATAATCAGACGGGAGGTGTGTGTGTGTGTGTGTGTGTGTGTGTGTGTGTGTGTGTGCTGGTCTTAGGCATACCTTAATTGTGTGATCTTCCTCTGTGTCTGTGGTGTCACCTTTCTGCCAAGACTACTCTTTTTATGTTCATAAAATAGCTGCTGTTGCTCTGGCTCTCCCACTCTGCTGTCCAAGAAAAGAGATCATTCTTTCTGGTAGTTCCCAGAAGCTCCCAGAAAAGGTTGCCTCCTGATTTATTAATGTTGCCTATGGCCAATCGCTGAACCATGATTGAACAAATACCCAATTGAACAAGTACCAATTGGGAGCATAAGAGAAGTAACATGGGGAGAGCAAAGATAAAAGAAACCTGAAACGTGAATTATTCCGAATGGATTAAATGGGAAGAGCACACACCTGGGAAAACCGTCAGATCTTCTGTCTTCGGCTGGGTCTCTTCTCCATTCTCCCTCCTCTCTTCTTAGATTCCAGCTATAGGCTTCATTTCTTTACCACATCCAACCCATCTCTTACGCTCTTTTCCATTTTCTCATTTCTTTTTGTTTCATTGAGCTTTCCTCTGGATATTTTCTTTTTTACTAAAAAACTTTTTTTTTTTAATTTTTTTTTTAACGTTTATTTATTTTTGAGACAGAGAGAGACAGAGCATGAACGGGGAAGGGGCAGAGAGAGAGGGAGACACAGAATCGGAAACAGGCTCCAGGCTCCGAGCCATCAGCCCAGAGCCTGACGCGGGGCTCGAACTCACCGACCGCGAGATCATGACCTGGCTGAAGTCGGACGCTTAACCGACTGCGCCACCCAGGCACCCCCTAAAAAACTTTTTTTAACGTTTATTTATTTTTGAGAGAGAGAGAAAGACAGAGACAGAGTGCGAGCAGAAGGGCAGAGAGAGAGGGAGACGTAGAACCTGAGCTGTCAGCACAGAGCCCGTTGCGGGGCTCAAACCCATGAACCGTGAGATCATGACCTGAGCCAAAGTCAGACGCTTAACCAACTGAGCCACCCGGGCGCACCTCCTCTGGATGTTTTCTTCGGTTGTGTTTTCCAATTCACGAATTCCCTCTGCAGCTATGCCTAATTCTCTCTGAAATCCATCCAGCTTGCTCTTAATCTCCTTTTTTTCAGTTTTAGGATGTCAATTTTAACAGCTTGTATTCTGTGACGGAAATTGAATCCTATCTCTCATTTCCTTGAGTGCATGAAACAGAAACTTAAGGCTCATGCCTAAGCACACCACCATCTGAATCTACTGTCGGTCTGTTGCCTTTACTTTTTCTCCTAGTCTTTGACCATGTCATGCGATTTTTTCATTTTTTATTCCATGCCAGGCATCGTATTTTAAATAGAGTTCATTTGAGACTCTGGATGATGTTACAATCAAAAAAAAAATTATTATATTGAGGTTAGAACATACAACATCAGATCTACCCTCTTAACAAATTTTTAGGTGTACAATACATCATTGTTGACTACAAGTACAGTGTTGTAGAGCAGATCTTTAGAGCTTATTCATCTGGGATGATGTTATAATACTTTGGAAAAGATTTATATTTGGTGTGGAAGCTGGGGGCTAGGGGCCCTCGATCCCAGATCACCTTGATCCAATCAAAGGCTGAGCTTCAGACTCAGTGAGAGTAGGAAATACATCTGGTTACTCTTACCCTTACGGTGTAACTCATTGGGTCCCAAATGACAGCCTGGGATATTTACCAGGACATCCTTAGTGGGCCCGGAATTCCCATATTTGTCCCAGACCCCTGCGAAGCCAGCCCTGCCTCTCACACATGATCTTAGTGTCTTCAGGAGTTCCTAGAGGAGAGTGAACCCACAGTGGGGTCGCCACTCTGGGCTCTCAGTCTTAGCACACAGCCCCTCACTGCCTGGAAACTCTCTGAAGTCTTCTGACAGACGTTTCCTTCCTGTCTCTCCACATTGCTCGTTGTTCCCAGCAGGAGTCTGCCATCACCATACTGGAGATCGTGATAGACTTCAGAAACCAGCTAGGTAAGGGTTCAAATTTCACCTCTACCTTTTAGTAACTGGGTGGTCTCAGGCAAGCTGCCCAATCTTTCTGAGCCCCAAATATCTCTCTGAAAAAAGGGGTTAATACCTGCCCTGCAGGATTTATTTGAAGCTTAGAAGTAACACATGTGGGGCGCCTGGGTGGCTCAGTCGGTTGAGCGTTCGACTGCAGCTCAGGTCATGATCCCAGGGTTGTGGAATCGAGCCTCGTGTTGGGTTCTGTGCTGACAGCTCGGAGCCTGGAGCTGGCTTCGGATTCTGTGTCTCCCTCTCTCTCTGCTCCTCTCCTGCTCTCTCTCTCAAAAAATAAACGTTAAGAGGGGCGCCTGGGTGGCGCAGTTGGTTAAGCGTCCGACTTCAGCCAGGTCACGATCTCGCGGTCCGGGAGTTCGAGCCCCGCGTCGGGCTCTGGGCTGATGGCTCAGAGCCTGGAGCCTGTTTCCGATTCTGTGTCTCGCTCTCTCTCTGCCCCTCCCCCGTTCATGCTCTGTCTCTCTCTGTCCCCAAAATAAATAAATGTTGAAAAAAAAATTTTTTTAAAAATAAAAATAAAAATAAATGTTAAGAAATTAAAAAAAAATGAAATAACACATAATGTACTTAAGAATATCTAACGTAACATACGGTGGGTACTCAAGACAAAGAGCTTTGTTTTTGTTGATGTTCTTGAAGAGTCTTCGTGGCCCTTTTGTTTGCATGACATCCAGGAGGCTTCTGGGGGCAGTGACACATGGCCAGGCTGGGGTAAAGTTGGCAGGAACTGTGCTCTCTGGACTTACATCTCTTAGAGGTCACTGGGGGATGCCTGGACCTGGGCAGGTGGTAGTAAGAGGCTGAGAGAGTGCTCCAGTCATAATCAGAGAGGACCAGTGAGATATGGGGAGGCAAGGGGTGAGAGGAGGCTGTGAAGGGGAAATGAGTCTGGAGATCAGACAGTGGGTGGGGTGTGGGTGGGGAACAGGCTGGGATGCAGAAAATGGGGTGGGGTAGATTCATGCAGAAGTTGAGGCGGGACAGGGCATGTGGGCCTTTTTGGGGGAGACATGGGTGTTATGTCCTCAGCCTTTTGGCTCTGATGTTTTGACTCTGCCCCTTCAAAACTGAGGCTATTTTGACCCATAAACCGTTTTACTATTTACGTTTTATTTTTTTTTTATTTTTTATTTATTTATTTTTTTCAACGTTTATTTATTTTTGGGACAGAGAGAGACAGAGCATGAACGGGGAAGGGGCAGAGAGAGAGGGAGACACAGAATCGGAAACAGGCTCCAGGCTCTGAGCCATCAGCCCAGAGCCTGACGCGGGGCTCGAACTCCCGGACCGCGAGATCGTGGCCTGGCTGAAGTCGGACGCTTAACTGACTGCGCCACCCAGGCACCCCACTATTTACGTTTTAATAGGATTATGCAAAACATGGATGAAAGCTCATCGTGAAAGTATTTTTCAGCCCAAATAGCAAGGCAATTGAATTCTAAGTTTTCATATAGTGTAATTACCATTTCTGTTATTTTTTCTTTGTTATTTTATTGAGATTATTTTTATTGTTATGTATTTATTTTTGGAGAGAGAGAGAGAGAGAGAGTGGTGGGGAGGGCAGAGGGAGAGAGAGAATCTTGAGCAGTTTCTCAGCACAGAGCCCAACATGGGGCTCGATTTCACAGCCCTGGGATCATGACCTGAGCTGAAGTCAGACACTTGACTGAACCACCTAGGTGCCCCTGTGCGGATTATTTTTATTTCTGTTGATATTCTTTATTAATTCTCTAAAAAGTAGGTAGTTCTATTTCTTTCTTTGCTCTTCTATCAGAAATTCGTGAACAATTTTGTGAAATGGAGAAATAGGGGGAAGAGAGAGAAGTATGAGGTTCGTGAGGAAGGAAAAGTCGAGAAGGTCAAATGAGAGGGAGGCCCAGAAGCACCGGTGAGGAAGAGGCTGAGATGGTTGGGCTCAAAATGTCATGCTTCCCAGTTGGATGGCAAGACCTTTGGTCAAGTGAAGAGCCCCAGCTGTGGCCCTGATGGGGGACAAAGGTGGCCCTGGTCTTGGGGGAAGACCCAGGTGGTCAGGGGTCTTGAGTTGAAGTAGGAGTGCTCGGAGGAGTGTCACTTTAGGGCTGGGACAAGGATGCTTGACAACAGGGGTGGTCGCTGTTACTGTTACCAGTGCTCCTTGGCAAACACTGGCCTGGGTCAGGAAACAGATGGCCAATGCAAGGTAAGGAGAGTCTAACAGAGACACCAGAGAGGCCCGGGCAAGGAGTAGGGAAACCACAAGGATTAGTGCTGTAGCCTGAGGCTGGTCAGAGGGGCCTTGACCACCCAGACGCCGGGGAGGAGGGAAGGGAGTCAACGAGACTGTGCGGAGAGCATGGTTAGCCTGGGGGACCCGGAGAAAGAAATACCCTCATCTCAATGTCCTCCCTCCCATCTCCTCCTGGGGCTTCCCATGGCCAAACCCAACAGGAAGGCAGGGGGCCAGGGAGCCCGTGGGTCCCAACCAGACAGGGCTGTGTTCCCGGGCAGAGAGCAGGGTGGGCGAAGGGCGGCCCCAGGCTGCAGACGGAAGACATCCAGCATAGATTCAAACGCCTGCCCTTTACGGGGCACGAGCTTACCTCCAGGCTCTGGGCGCGAACCTCGGGTCACAGAGCCCAGAGGGGGATGTGGAAAGCTTTGTCTAATCAGGCAGTTTCCCAGTGGACAGGGCTTGCCGCTGAGCTCCTCTTGGAAAGGTCAAGGGTAATGTATTCCTCCTCTTGAGACTCAAGGCACAGTCGAAGCCCATTCACATGGACCCCGCAGCATTTCAGGCTTGGAATAATTCAGACGGGAGTTCAACTGAAATTTATCTTTCCTGTATTTACACAGAAAGACCTTAAAAAGCTAGTCGATAGGGTAAACATGGATAATTATCATATACCAGGAGAGGCTTAACGCACCAAAAGAGGGAAAAAAAGAATTTTTCAGCACAGCAGCAGAACCCGTTTCTGGACACGGGGAAAAATTAAAAATCGTTCTTTTGAATAATCTAATTGCACCCACGGGATCCCATACTATCCTGAAGGTGATTCAGGTACAAGGCAGAGATCACATGGTTTCGTTTGGTCAGCGCCTCGAGAGGTTGATCCTCAGCAATGGTGAACAGCAAGTGGGGTCACTCTGGGGTCAAAGTCAGCCTCTTTGCACGCAGAGGCAGCGTGGGGTAGCGGTGGGGACACAGCGTCCTTGGAGTTAACAGTTCTGGCATGGAATATGCATGTCTCTTGGGTTCTTGGACCTTGCTGAGCCCGTATTTCCCCATCTGTGAAATGGGTGAGACAATACCCATCTCGTGCGCTTTCTCTAAGGATGACCAAGTTCTGTGGTGACGGTCCTATGACCTAGTAGGGCCTGAGCTCCTAATTCCCTCTGCCGCACTGGTCTCTGAAGGGGCCGCTGGAGGCTCCCTGAGGACCGTCCAGGCTCCGCGTCCTGCACATCCGCCTGGGCCCTGCCCCAGCCTGAAGGCCGGCCAGAGAATGCCGGTTGGGCATTCAGAGGTTGCCGCCCCCTGTTATTTGGTTCAGACTGACCCAGGTCCTCCCAGACCTCGAATCCAGTCTCTTGTTTCTGTCACGGCAAAGTCTCACTCTCTCAATCACACGGGTGGTGTCGCTAATGGAGAGACCGTGGTGAGCTTTGGAACCAGACAGACGCGGTTTTCAATCCCAGCTCTGCCATCACTTACAAAGGAGCAAGTCTCCTAACTTCTCTGCAGGCTGTTGGGACCATCTGCGGGTTTGCACATCATCCCTGTGCAGGGGCCGTGCTAATCTTCTCTGTATCGCTCCAATTTTAGCATACGTGGATGCCGAAGCTAGCACGAGATTCTGGCTGGTTTGGGGGGAAATGTGACGGTGGCGAGGCGGGGATGGTGGCTGTGGCGTGGCCGCGGTGGCCTGGAAGGAACCCCTGTCCGTTTTGCCCAAGCCTTGCTTTCAGGCAGGGATGCACTGAGCCCTCCAGAGACAGAACATTCCGAGGTCCCGCTCCACAGTCTCCATTTCCAAGGATGTGAGTGTGGTCCCAGGGCACGCGTCCTGGCCAGAGGAGCACAGGACACGCTCATGTCGTGACCTCCCCGCCGAAGAGATGAGTAATAAGGCTCAAGGCTTGCCCGAGGCACCATGGGAAAAGGCGTCCATCATCTTAATGGCCCTTCTCAGATGTCGGGCTTATCTGTGGCCTCTTCCTCATGAAACCCCCTCCCGCAAGCAGTCTATGTGAGCTATTCCTGGCATGCGCTGTGGTACAAAAGCGCGGTTCATCTTTTTCAGGGAGACGTGGGGAGGTTGAAAGTCAAAGCCATTGGAACGAACCTTGGCTTTGGAGACTAGTCAAGCGCTTATTAGGCAAGTCCTCGCTCTCCCTGAGAAGAAGAGGAGCAGACAGAGTCTGGGGGGATTTGGCAACAAGGATGGAAAGGGAGCAAGATCTATGCAGCACGTACTGTCTCCTTGGGGAGGGCCGTGGCTATGGGGTGATCGCCCGGTCCTGGAGGGACTCACAGGCTCTAGCGTCAGCCAGGATGAGCCAGGTGGGGGAGGGGGCCATGCTGGTCACTGTGCCGGGCGAGGTCTGCAGGGAGAGCCGGGGTGCAGCTTGGCTTGGCTTTGGAAGAGAAGTTTCCCTTCCCCTCAGGCCTCTGGCCACCGCCTTCGGGCACATAATGGTGGCGGAGCAGCTAGGGCTGCTGGGAAGAGAGGCTTGGACTGGGGCTGGAGTGATCTCTACTCTTGCTTTACTCAGAGCCTGAGCCTCTTTGGGCCTCAGTGTCTCCGGGAGGACAACAGAGGTTCTACAAGCTTGCGTCTTTTCTCTCGAAATGGCGGGCTGGAAGCAGAGGTTGATGACAACGTCTCTTGAGAACAATGTCTTTTGGCAGAAGAGGTGATCCGGTATCTCAGCAGGACCAGCCAGACCGCCACCCCGGCGTCTTTTTGGTGAAGGAAGGCAGGGTGGTGCAAGAGGACACGGGTGCTCGAGGCACCTGGGGCATCTCCCACCAACTGAAGAAGGGAAGGCCTTCAGAGTGTGTAACCTTCAGATGTGCAGGACGCCCAGCAGGGCCTCTGCGCTGTGGGCGTGAATCCAGGGGGTGGCCAGGATGCCCTCTGGACCAGGGGGGTGTGGATGAAGAAAGTCCTTGGTGGGTTGGTTTTTGTTCTTTGTTTTTGATTTTTTTTTTTTTTCTTTGCTTTTTAGGAAAGAGAGAAGGGAGAACAAGAGAGAGAGTCCTGGGGGACTAAATGGAGATCTCATTCATTTCCCAGGAGCAGGTGCAGGGGCATGTGGAAAAAAGGAGAGCTTGGGCAGGGCCTCCCACCTTTTCAAAAAGAGAGCCCCCGTGCTTTTCCTTCTGCAACATATCACAGTTCTGCTTATGATTTCCAACGGACAAAAGATCCCTTAGCTGAGCGGGGTGAAAAACCAGTGCTTGAAATCACTGGTCGGCTAGACTGGGGAATTCTTTGCTAACCCCTTCCTTCTCCAAGCCGGGATCTCTGTTCCGGCTTTCTCTCGCTAGGTTTCAAAGCCCTCCAAAACGTAGTGGCTCACAGTAGCAATTTACGGTTTTCTTTCATGAGTTGACTGGGCTCAGGTAGGCGATTTTTGATTGGGGTCTCTCTTGTGGTTGCAGTTAGGTGGTGGCCAGAGCTGGAGGCCAGAGGCTCAGTTGGGCAGATGGTCCAACATGGCACGTCTGTGCCCCAGCTGGGTGGCTGAGAGGATGGGGACCAGCTGGGCAGCTGTCTTTCCACATGGTCTTGCTCTGTAGACTTCGTCCCCAGTATGGCGGTCTTGGGATAGTCCGACTTCTTGCATGGAGCCTGGCTCCTTCCAGATGCATGACCCAAGAGACCCTGGCAGAATTGCAAGGCTTTTTGTGACTCGGCCTCAGAAATACAAGTATCGCTTCTGTCATATTCGACTCGTCAAAAGCTAGTCACAAGGCCAGCCCACCTTGATAGGGAAGGACTCTGCAAGTCCGTAAACACCAGGAGGCGGAACCATTTGGAGGCCATCTTTGGAGGCTGGCTACCACAGTCCCAAAAGGAAGGAGGACTACACAGGCCTGACCCTTCCATGCCCTGCCTCTGCAGCCACTGTCAGAAGCTGGAGTTGGGGGCCTCAGTCTAGAGTCCTGTCTAAGCTCCAGAATCGGGGCTGGCAAAGTGGGCAAAAGGAAGCCTACCCCCTTCTACTTGTCTCAAGTTCTTTTTACAAGGGACAAAGGCCTCTCTTCCTTAATGATGGACATGAGAAAAGTCACATCCCCTTTAGGAGAACAAACCCAAATCCCTAATTCCAGCATTCGGCTGTGGAAGTGAAGTCATGTTCCCGGACACATCTGTAATACGATCAGACGGTGACGTCCACTTGCCTGTCCGGGCTGAGTCACCCCCAGCCGGCCTCTTGTTTCTGACAACTGTCCCTTTGGCAAACCTAAAAGCAGGAGCCAACTCCAAGAGGAGCAGGAGAGAGAGGCAGGGTTTGGTCCGGACTTCCTTTCAGGATATACACTAGCGGGAGACTTCTAGTTTCCTGGAATTATTGCTAAAACACAGACTCTCATAACAGTACGTTTCAGACACTGTAATTTTTCACCCGTGCTGCGCGGGCCCAGCTGGAAACCTAATCCCCTGTTTTGCTATAGCTGTCACACTTCCCAGCGATTTAACGTGCTCTCCCAGAGAGCCAGGATCAGCCCTCATGTGGCAAGAGCAGGGTTCCAGTGCGTTAGGAGTATCAGTGGCCTCTCTGTCACCATCATCTGAGTGTAGTGCTCCCCGCAGATGTACAACGGTGCCTGAGAGTCCGTCCCCAGGGGGCAAAGATGCTGCATGGGTAAACTGAGAACACCCGAGAAAGGCCGCCTCCCAGTGTGAATATGGCGGCTTTGGTGGGGGGTGTGGTTGGAGCCAAGGGGCAAATGTGCAGGGTTATTTCCCCTCTTGCTACACGGTGGGAAGAGCGCAGGTGAGCTCCTGGTTGCCGTGAGCGGCATGGGCCTTTCCAGGATTTCCACCTGGTCTCTGATTTCCTGGGGACCCCCTCCTTCCCCTCCCACCAGGCCAGAGAAAACGTCCTGGCAGTGCAAGGTCGATGCTTGGTCACAAATGAGCGGAAGAGGGGGAGAGGGTGGGGGGCAGGGAGAGGTTCCTCCAGCACCATGAAAACAGCTGCCACTTTATCCTGGGAGGAGACCCCCGGGAGCCCTTGAACTGGATGTCATTTCTGTCATGCATAGGGAGAGGCACAAGTGAGCGTGTGCGGGGAAAGAGAAGTGCCCAGAAAACAGTTAGCCTCTGTTAGGACTTGATAGGGAGCCAAAGCGCTTTTGTTCCCAAGCCCAGTGAGCTACCTGTGAAAAAAGAAATTGCTTTTCAAGAACATTCATCACAGCAAGTGGCTCGTTTCCTTGTCCTCAAACAACCCCATTCTAGGCCTTTTCTCCCACTAGAAACTCCTCGGAAGTGGTAAAATAAATAAAGAAACAAAGGGGAGGTGTGGGGCTGGGGGGGCAGATGCAGGAAAGATGGAAATAGGGGTGTTGTGGGCACAGAAAGGGCACACACTGGGGTCCCGTTGGGCCTCGTGCTGTGGGGCCCACCCGGAGTTCCCTTCTGAGCAGAGAGGCTTGGGCTCCACAGGTGTGATTCCGAAATTCAGGAGTGGTCATGTTGAGTGTCACCAAGCTCTGTCCCTCTAGGAGCCTCTGTCCTGCCACCTGTTCTGAGGGGGCCTCCTGACCACCCACATGGAGGGGAGCCCCCATTCCTCCTTGCTCTACACCCCTTACTCTGTGTATTTCCGTTATAATACGGAGTCCCATATGGGACCCTTTTCTTGGTGCTTCATTGTCTACCCCCTACTGGGGGGGCGGCCATGCTGTCTCGTTCACTGCCGTATTCTGGGGCACAGAGTACATACTCAACAAATCTTTGTGGGACCAAGAAAACTAAGTGAGCAAATCCATAATGTGATGGTTAGGGCAAAGGGTTCCATTTGATCTGGGATATCATTTTTCTGAGTTTTTTTCAGCAACAAACTCTGTTATTTAGGGGCCAGGCTGACCAGACCCTAGGGCCTGTCATATGATCTCTGTGTGATAGGGGCTAGCTAGCAGATTTGAGGGGGAGCTTACTAGGGAAGGAGGATGTTGACCTTGGGTTTCTCTGTGTGACCTTGAGTAAGTCTCCTCCATAGCCTCCCTGCCCCTCAAGAGTCTTACTAAATGAGATTAACCATTCACTTCGTGGTATATCTGTAGAGATTAGTTGATGTAGGGAGTGTTATGGGCAGCATGTTTGTGTCTCCCCAACCCCCTCAAATTCGTACGTTGAATCCCTAACCCTCTATGTGATGGTACTTGGAGGTGGGGCCTGTGGGACATAATTAGGTTTAAATGAAGTCATGAGGGTGGGGCCACCATGATGGAATTAGTGCTTTTATAAGAAAAGACACCAGTGGGGTGCCTGGGTGGCTCAGTCAGTTGAGCATCTGACTTCGGTTCAGGTCATGATCTCATGGTTTGTGGGTTTGGGTTCCGTGTCGGGCTCCATGCTGACAGCTTGGAGCCTAGATCCTGCTTGGGATTCTGTGTCTCCTTCTCTCTCCACCCCTCCCCACCTTGTGCTCTCTCTCTCTCTCTCTCAAAAATAAATAAACATAAAAAAAAAAGAAAAGAGAAGATGCCATGTGAGGACACAGAGAGAAAGTGGCCATTTGCCAGCCAAGAAGTGGGTCTCACCCTGAACTGAATCCCCTAGCACCCTGATCTTGGACTTCCCTGTCTCCAGAACTGTGAGAAACAAATGTGTCTTATTTAAGCCAGCCAGCCCGTGGTATTTCATTTCGGCAGCCTGAGCTAAGACAGGGAACATGCCTGCTGCAGGAATTCGGTATATCATGGTCATTTTCATTATTATTTTGACAAGTGGAGACACTCTCAACTCAACAAAATATCAATGAGATATTCAGGGATTTCAGAGCATCTAGCTCACAACAGCTGTAGAAAATCCCCAAGTTCTGAGATGTTGGCCAGAGCTCCCCCTTGTTTTAGTTCTACGAGAGAGCCATACAGACATGTTTGGGCCCCAGCTTCTCTCAAGCTGGTGTTTAGTAGAGGATCCCCCCACACCTCCGCCACCAACGATGGGTATTTCTTCAGGTGGCCATGGAGAAGAAGGCTAGCGGTTGGACTCATCAATCTGCAATAAGAATGGTTCCAGAAGGGTCTTGGGCATTTAAGTACCATATTTTGGATTCATTCATTCAACATTAATTTGTTGAGTGTCTACTCTGTGCTGCGGGTACACAAGCGAACGAGACAGCACGGTCCCTGCCCTGGTGGAGCTGACACTCTAGTTGGGGAGAAGACAATGACCAGATGAATTAGTGGTTCCATGTCGGGATAAGCACTGTAAAGGAAATGCAGGACGATGTGATGGAGAGTGATGGGGCGGGAGAGCAATTCCGCAGATGGATGCTCAGGGAAGCCGAGGCCTGAAGGAGGAGAAAGAGCAGCCGGGGAGGGGGGTGGGGCAGGAAGCAGGGCAAGTGGGGGCTGGTGTGTGTGAGGAGCAGAGAGGAGGCCAGAACCGGAGGAGGCGGGCTAGAAGGACACAGAGGTGGTCCAATGGGCCCTCAAGCTGCTGGGGCCCCAGGCAGGGTGAGGGCAGAGGTCCCGAAGTCCGCGGGGGCCCCTGGTGGCCTGAGGCCGGCCTCCGTAAGCAGACTCCCGATGCCAGCACACCAGTTCGCCCTCACCCCGTAGATGATCTGTTCTCTTCGCCGAAGCCGAGCAGACCTAGACCACCTGGCTCCTGCCCGAGCAGCTCCTTGGGGTACCACTCGGCACCCCCGGCTGCTCGGGCTCCCCCACGCCAGAACTCGGAGACCCATAGAACTGTACTGTTTGGGTTTGAGAAATAGATACTGACAAAACTTTGTCTTTCTTATTAGACAGAAAGGGCTCCTTTTCAGGCCCTACTAAGAATAGCCTAATTTATGCACGCTCTCCGGGCTGGGAAGTGGGGTGGAGGCCGATGGGGGGCCTGGCGCCCTGCCCAAGCCAGGCCGGGAAAGTGCAGGCTGGGCCAGGAGCCCTGATGCTCCAGGCATTCAGAGAGGCCCGCTGGGCCCGCCCCCGGCCCCGCCGCCGCGCCCATTGGCTCCTCCGTGGCCTTCCCGCATTCCCATTGGCTCCCCTGGTCCCTTCCAGGGCCCCTGCGAGCGGCGCCCTCTGTTGCCTGGGAAATGGGGAAGCGGGAAGGCGCCATCTTTAAGGATTGGGCCGCCGGGAAGGCGGAATGTTGGTGCTGACCCAGCACAGAGCCCGACACCATGGGTTCAGGAGGTGTCAGGGACCCGGTCAGAGTGACAGTTTCCATGTATAGGCATCCCCCATATACACCGGGTTTCCTGTTGTTATTTTCATTCATTCCTTACAACAGTCCTGCCGTAGGTATTATTGTATCCCGGGTTCATGGATGAGGAAACTGAGGCAGAAAGTTTAAGGGACTTGCCCAGGGTCACACAGCTAGTCGTGCAGAGGTGGGATTTGGTCGATGCCTTGTACGAGTCCAAGTAGGCACCAAGCGGCAACCTAATGGGGCTGGGTGGGCGTATCCTAGCGTTTAGGAGGATGGGCTCCCTGGGTCCTTGAGGGTGTGCTGAGATACACTAAGTCCTAGCTTGGTCAGCTCCCAGCAGGCTTCCCCCTGCAGATGGCACCCTGCCATCCTTTGAAGACGGGTGGTGTTGAGGATACACCCACAGTGCAGAGGCCCTAGAAACAAAAGTTAACCAGAAAGACCTTTGGACTTTGCTATGAGACCAGTCACTTGGTGACTCAGAAACCAAAAGAGTCACCTCTAACATGGGCACCAAATCTTCTCGCATAGCATTGTGCTTTTACAAATCCCTTCTGCTCCATGGTCTCATTTAACTGCAGAATGAAAACAACTCTGTAAGGTTGCCACCATCCAAATCGTGCATCAGAGTAAACTGAGGACCAGGGATGACCAATGAGGACAATGTGTAGACTGTTCCTTGTGTTTGGGGTACTTGATATCTAACATAATTCTTACAACAGCCCATTGGTTGTTTTATTTTACAAAAGAGGAAACCAGAACTTACGAGAGGTTAGGTAACTTCCCCGAAAGTCACACAGAAATTTAAGAGGAAGGCTCTACCTGATCCAAACTCACTCTTGGGGCACCTGGGTGGCTCAGTCGGTTAAGTGTCCGACTTCGGCTCAGGTCATGATCTCGCGGTTTGTGGGTTCGAGCCCCGCGTCAGGGTCTGTGCTGACAGCTCGGAACCTGGAGCCTGCTTTGGATTCTGTGTCTCCCTCTCTCTCTGCCCCTCTCCTGCTCTCTCTCTCTCTCTCTCAAAAATAAATAAACATTAAATTTTTTTTTTAAAAAACTCACTCTTGGGGCGCCTGGGTGGCTCAGTCGGTTGAGCGTCCGACTTCGGCTCAGGTCACGATCTCACGGTTCGTGAGTTCGAGCCCCGTGTCAGTTTCCGGGCTGATGGCTCAGAGCCTGGAGCCTGCTTCCGATTCTGTGTCTCCCTCTCTCTCTGCCCCTCCTCCATTCATGCTCTGTCTCTCTCTGTCTCAAAAATAAATTAAAAAACATTAAAAAAAAAAAAACTTCACTCTTTTCCAGTTACTCTACTGTTCCTTCAGATCCTGAGCCAACTTGAAAAACAGACGGAGGCAGTAGTTGCTGAGCAAGAAAGATTTGAAAGGTGACATGAGCCATGACACTCTTCAAATTCAAATCTCCCTGTATGGAAGGAAGGCATTAATTCCTTAGCATGACTGAGAAAGAAAAACATTTGGATATTCCACTGGAGCTATTCAATAGGTTAAACTATCTACGTGAGTGTATTATTGTCGTGATCACCGTTTCACATTTCCCCACCTTCTTCATGAGGATAGTTTTGTGATAGGTAGCAATGAAAATGAAGCGTCCAGAGAGGTTCTCCTTTTGGGTAATGTGCAGTAGGTAGCACTGAACCTATTAGGAAGGATAAAGGCTCTCTAGGTGAGTTGGAATTACTAGGCTTTTTTCTTCTATGAGTCCATTTGCTGAGTCGGTGTCCCGACTGAGCACTGGGCAAAAAGGGCTACTAGGGGAAGAAGAAACCGGCCGGGATTTTGACAGCCATGTAGACTAGCCTGAGTAACTAGAGAATAGCAAAGCTCTGAAGTTTCCCTGTGGGATACTGATCGCTGGGGTAGTATAGGAGGTCGGTGGTCTGGACTATCAAGGCAGTTTTTTAGTTCGTGAAAAGGAAAATACAGCTAGAGAAAAAAGCTTTCAAGAAACACATGGTAAGTATCCTCCTCAAGACATTTGCTACATATTTTGTTTGCATGTGAAGGGAGGTAAGAGTTAAGCTTAACACGTCAGAAGAGCAGAACTTTCAAGGCCAAGGAGACAAAGACCTGTCAGTCTCATCGTATGAGAAACTCAGGAGGACCGTGCATGAGAAGGAAGCTTCTAGAAGGAGAAAGCTGCTAAAAAGAGGAAGCTGCAAGAAACACCTGCCATGTCTCACTCTTGAGATATCTGAATTTCTTTTTTTTTTTTTAATGTTTACTTATTTTTGAGAGAGACAGAGTGCGAGCGGGGGAGGGGCAGAGAGAGAGGGAGACACAGAATCCGAAGCAGGCTTCAGGCTCCGAGCTGTCAGCACAGGGCCCAATGCGGGGCTCAAACTCATGAACCGTGAGATCATGACCTGAGCTGAAGTCGGATACTCAACTGACTGAGCCACCCAGGTGCCTCTCAACCTTGAGATATTTCAGACCAGAGGTGGACTAACCCTGGAATCCAGTTCCAGCCCAACTCAATTTCTGATTGGATTGAGGTGATTTGCCCCTGGTATCTGTCAAAGAGAAGACAGGACAATCCTTTCTGGAGAGGAACAAAAATGATTTTTAAGGCCTGGGATTCCTTTATATATACTATCTGGAATCAATTTAAAAAATTACAAGACATATGAATAAATAAGAAATCATGACCAATAAGCATGAGAAAAAACTCTAACAGAAGCACACTTATAGGGTGTTTTAGTCAGCTCAGGCTACCATAACAAAATACTGCAGACTGGGTGGATTAAACAACATTTATTTCTCATGCTTCCGGAGGCTGGGAAATCCAAGATCAAGGCACTGGTGATTCAGTTCCTAGTTGAAAGTCTCTTTAGCTTGCATATGGCCACCTTCTTGCTGTGTCCTCACATGGTGGAGAGAGGGAGCTCTGGTATTTCTTCTTCTTCTTTTTTTTTTTTTTTTTAATTTTTTTTTCAACGTTTATTTATTTTTGGGACAGAGAGAGACAGAGCATGAACGGGGGAGGGGCAGAGAGAGAGGGAGACACAGAATCGGAAACAGGCTCCAGGCTCTGAGCCATCAGCCCAGAGCCCGACGCGGGGCTCGAACTCACGGACCGCGAGATCGTGACCTGGCTGAAGTCGGACGCTCAACCGACTGCGCCACCCAGGCGCCCCTGGTATTTCTTCTTCTTTATAAGCTTATTAATCCCATCATGAGGGCTACATCCTCAGGACTTCATCTGAACCTAATCGCCTCCCAAAGACCCCACTTCCAAATACCATGACACCGAGGGTTAAGGCTTCAGCATGTAATTGGTGTGGGGGGCACAAACATTAGGTCTATAGCACAGTAAAGAGTCTGACTCCTTGGGGCGCCTGGGTGGCGCAGTCGGTTGAGCGTCCGACTTCAGCCAGGTCACGATCTCGCGGTCCGTGAGTTCGAGCCCCTCGTCGGGCTCTGGGCTGATGGCTCGGAGCCTGGAGCCTGTTTCCGATTCTGTGTCTCCCTCTCTCTCTGCCCCTCCCCCGTTCATGCTCTGTCTCTCTCTGTCCCAAAAATAAATAAACGTTGAAAAAAAAATTAAAAAAAAAAAAGAGTCTGACTCCTTTTTTAACTTTTGAATGCTGACAGCTTTTTAAAAAAAAGTTTATATATTTATTTTGAGAGAGAGAGAGAGACAACATGAGCAGGGGAGAGGCAGAGAGAGAGAGAGAATCCCAAGCAGGCTCTGCACTGCCAGTACAGAGCCCGACATGGGGCTCCTCTCATGAAGAGTGAGATCATGATCCGAGCTAAAATCAAGAGATGGAATGCTTAACCACTGAGCCACCTAGGTGTCCCTGAATGCTGACAGCTTTTAAGCCCCACCACTCCCTCTTTCCTTACTTTAGACTTGGGCCAGCTCATAAGAAAGCCTAAGTGCCCCATCCATTCATCTCAGCATGAAGTTCAAACCATGCAAGCCTTGGTCCATGCATGGGAACACTTATCCCTAGTCCCACTCTCCAATGAGTTCCCAGCCAGTCTCCTTTTTCTGCTCTCTTAAGCCATTTTTAGACCTGCTTGGGAAGTTTCCAGGCTGTCTCTAGAAATCCTCATATGTGTATAGTAAATCTCATACCTTCTTGGTATGTGCTTTATGTCATCAGTCTTGACATTTGAACCAAATTTTGGTTGGAGGTATTCATTCCACCATCACAACTAGGATAATTTTTCTCTTGGAGTTATGAGACAAGAATGTAAAAATAACTATGATAAATAGAATATAAAGAGAATATTTAGAGAAAAAGATGGGCATTTGAATGATGCAGGACTGATGCACAGAATTGGAATCTATAAAAATTCAAGTAGGCATTCAAGAACTAAAAAACCTTAGTATTTGAAATTAAGGATTCATTGAATGGAGCTAGCTGCAGATGACAGGATTAGTGAGCTCAAAGACATGTGTATAGATGTACTCAAACTGAAGTACAGACAGAGAAAATAATGAAGATAATAGATCAGAGTATAAGACACACATTGGGACACAGTCATAATATCGATCATGCATCTAATTGGATTCTCAGAAAAAGGGAGGGAGAGAGAATAAGAAAAGCATATTCGAAGAGATAAAGGGCAAGAGTTGTCAGAATCAGAGAAAGACATCAACTCATAGATGCACAAAGCTCAGTGAATCCCAAGTTAAAGAAAAACAAAGAAAACTACACAGAGGTGCAAACCAAAGACAATGAGAAAATGTTAAAAGCAGCCAAGAAAAATGAAAACACATCATATTCCAAGGAGCAACAATGAGTTATGGCTGACATGTTGATCGCAACTATGAAATCCAGACGACAATGGAAAGGCATTTTTAACTGTACAAAAAAAAAGTTCTATATCCTGTGAATTTTTTTTTTCAAAAATAAAGGCAATTCATGGTCCTCTTTCCTTTCCCTTTTCTTCTCTTCCATGTGTGAACAATTTAAAGCCATCAGGTGGGGCAGAGCAAGGCGTGGCGTGGATGCGTTTGTGTGCACGGTGTGGAGAGTGGAGGAAGCCACGGTGGCCCAGAGCAGGATGTCAGAGCCCAGACAGGATGAGAAGGGCATTCCCATGGGAGGGACGCCAGATGTGGGGTGTCAGATCCTGAGCAGGGTGAGGAGGGGGGAGGAGGTTTGGGTTTAGTGAGAGAGGGAGTTATAAATATAGAAAAGGAGAAAACTGGAATGAACCCTGTGATGTTTATTTGGAAAAGAATATATCTGAGTGGATTCATCTATATATACACATATATTAATACATTATAATAATATATGCATATATAACAGATATATAATAGATACTATATGTATGTATACATATGCATACATATTCTCAAGCTGTGTTCACACAGAGCCAGGAGTGGATACACCTCATTAGCAAGACCTAGATTTTGTTTTCTAAACAACGGTTTCAAAGAAAGAAGGCAGGGATCCCCAGAGAATGGCTGATTCCAGGACTGGGCAGGGAAAGTACAAGGCGAGTCTGGAGCATCCTGGGCCAAAATGCACGGAAGCGCTCAAAGAATAATGGGGACATGTCAGAAGGATACAGAAGCTGTCTTGAAGTGGCTTCCACCGATCGAATCGGGGACATCTGAAAATCAAAATAAATAGTAAATTGGATTACAATCCTTTGAATAAAACAAGGAGCCACAAGTGTATATAAATAGTTAAATAGTAAAGCACAATGGGGACCAGGACTGTGTGTATAGTTTTAAGGTCCTTGCCCACGAAATGCTTGTTAGTTACAAAGGAGAAAAGAGTAACGTGCAGTGTTCGGAAAGCTGTCAGACGCCACCGTAATCAAACAACCAAAGTATGCATCACCAGCGATGGCCCAAATTGATATACAGCACCTGATGGGATGCAATGAGAATTTAGCACCACTTCTGTGATATGCCTGCCAAACATGAAGAATCTGACTACAATGCTTGCAAATCAGACTATCAGACAAATACACACGGCGGTGGGGCGGAGGGGGGGAGCATTCTGTAAAATGGCTAGCCTGTAATCCATAAATGCATCAAGGTTAGGAAAGGTTGAGACGCTGGTCCAGACTGAAGGAGACTAAGAAGGCATGATAACCCATGACAACTGAAATTTCTGATATAACGCATGATTCCTTTTCTAAAGAAGTTATCGGGACAATTGACAAATCTTAACTGGGGGCTTGGATAGGATGGGAACGCATCATTATTAACTGCCTGACTTTGAAGTCTGTACTGTGATTATGCCAGAAAACACTATAGGAAACATATGCTAAAGTATTCAGGGGTACTGGGTTGGCAAAATACTCTCAAATGGGTCAGGAACGAACATTTCTCTGTATTGGACATTGTACTTTTCCATAACTGTGTGATAGTTTCAAAGCTTTCAAAGGTAACAATTAAAAAATGAAGGCGGGACGCCTGGGTGACTCAGTCAGTTGAGCGTTCCGCTCTTGATTTCGGCCCGGGTTGTGATCCTAGGGTTGTAGGATTGAGCCCTGCGTCAGGCTCCGCATTGAGTGTGGCGCCTGCTTAAGCTTCTCTCTGTCTCTCTCTCTCTCTCTCTCTGTCTCTGTCTCTCCCTCTGCCCCTTTCCCTTGCTTGTGCACTCTCTAAAATTAATTTAATTTAATTTTAAAAATGAAGGCAAAGACATTGTCACGCTAATGAAGTCAGAGGACTCACCACCAGCAGACTCCTGCTACAAGAAATACAAGGATGACAATTCCGAATGGAAACAGAACTGCAGAGTGGAACAGAGAATTCCAAGAAGCAAATATGTGCCCAGATATAAGAGGGTTGACTGTCTGAGGCCACAAGAATAACTATGGCTTGTGGGATTTATAGCGTATGTAGAGGTGAAACTTTTTTTTTTTTTTTAAGTAGGTTTCACACTCAGCCCGATGCAGGGCTTGAACTCACAACCCTGAGATCAAGACTTGAGATGAGATCAAGAGTCAGACGCTTAACCGACTGAGCCACCCATGTCCCCCTAAAAGTAGAACACTTAACAACAGGATTGCAAAAGGTAGGGTGGGTACACACGAGTGTAGTTTTCCTCTATTATTTGTGACATGGGACAGCTTCCAATTTATAAGGCAGACTCCAAAAGTCGATGATGCCTCTGAGTTAACCGCTAAAAATTAATAGAAATAAAACTAAAAGTTTACCAGAAGAGGCAAAATACAATAAACATGCACAAAAGGAGAAATGAAGGTTTAAAGGAGCGGTGTCATAAATTTTTAAAAAGAAACAAGATTGCAGATCGAAGCTCCACTCACCACTTCTATTAAAAGACAAATATTTTTAGGCTGGATTAAAAAGAAAACAATCGTGTGCTGCTTATGAGACATACTTTATTTTTAAGTTTTTTAAAAAGTAAGCTTTACGCACAACATGGGGCTCGAATTCATGACCCAGAAATTAAGAGTCACATGGTCTACTGACTGAGCCAGTCAGGCGCCCCTCTGAGACATGCTTTATTTTTTTTTTTTAATTTTTTTTTTCAATGTTTATTTATTTTTTTTTGGGACAGAGAGAGACAGAGCATGAACGGGGGAGGGGCAGAGAGAGAGGGAGACACAGAATCGGAAACAGGCTCCAGGCTCTGAGCCATCAGCCCAGAGCCCGACATGGGGCTCGAACTCACGGACCGCGAGATCGTGACCTGGCTGAAGTCGGACGCTTAACCGACTGCGCCACCCAGGCGCCCCTGAGACATGCTTTAAACATAGGATACAGAAAGGCAGAAAGTAAGCTGATGGTAAAAATTATGTCATGCAAGCACTTACCAAATGAAAGGTGTGGCTCGATTAATATCAGACAAAGTAGACTTTAGAGTCAGAAGTAGGAATGGTGGTAAAGAGCGATGTTTCATAATGATAAAAGGACTAATTCAACAGGAAGACGTAACAATCATAAATTTGTACTCACCTAATAACAGGGCTGCATGAAGCAGAAAGTTGACAGAACAAAAGAGACAAGTGGGCAAATTTGTAACCATGGTCGAGGTTTTAACGAATCTCTTTCAGCAACTGATAGAAAAAGCAGATAAAAAAAAATCAATAGGTATATAGAAAATATGAATGACAGAGTTAATCACCTTGACTTTAATAGACAGCTATAGAACGCTGCACCCAACAGCTGGAGAATACATGTTCTTCTCTCCAAGTGCATTTTTACCAAAATAGAACGTGTATTGAACCGTAAAGCAAGTTACAACAAATTTCAAAAGATGAACTCATGCTGGGTATGATCTCCGACCAAAGTGGAATGAAACTGGAAATGAACAAAAGAAAGATTGTTAGACCTCAAATGTTTGCATGTTAAGCAGAACTTTTAAATAACCCGGGGGTCAAAATATTTTGAACTGCGTGAAAATCAAAATATTGCATACAAACACTGAGATAAAAGCCAATGCAGTGATTAGAAAGAAATTTTAGGTTTTATTCTATTTTATTTTGTTTATTTATTTATTTTGAGAGAGAGAGAGAGAGAGAGAGAGAGAGAGAGAGAGAGAGACAATGAGGGAGGAGTAGAGAGAGGGAGAGAGAGAATTCCAAGCAGTCTCTGTGGTGGTGTGGAGCCTGACACGGGGCTGGAACCCACGAACCATGAGATCATGACCTGAGCTGAAATCAAGAGTCAGACGCTTAACCGACTAAGCCACTGAGCCCCCTCCCCCAAGAAATTTTAAGATTTAAATGCATGTATGATAAGAGAAAATAGTTTAAAACTACTTACCTAAATTTCCATCTCAAGTTAGAAAAAGAACAGTAACTGTAAATCCAAGGAAAGAAGACAGAAGGGAAAATCAAAATACAAACCAAGGTCAATTTAAAAATAAAGCAGATATGGGGTGCCTGGGTGGCTCCGTCGGTGGACCACAGGACTCTTGATCTTGGGCTTGTGAGTTTGAGCCCCACAGTGAGGGCGGAGATTACTTAAAAATACATAAAGCAGATGTACAAAAGAGAAGGTTAGCAAAACAAAAAGCTGGGTTATTAAAAAGGTAATGAATCTGGGGCTCCTGGGAGTCTCAGTCACTTAGGCCACCGACTCTTGATTTTGGCTCAGGTCATGATCTCACAGTTCGTGAGTTCAAGCCCCATGTCAGGTTCTGCACTGGTGTCGAGGAGCCTGCTTGGGATTCTGTCTCTCCCTCACTCTCCCTCTCGTCTGCTCCTATTCTCTCTCTACATATAAATAAATAAATAAACTTAAAAACAAGTAGAGATTTCTTTTAAAAGGTAATGAATATGATAAACACCAAGATAAAAAGAGAGATAACAAAAGTTGTCAATATCAGCAAGGAAAAAGATCCTACAGACATTAAAAGATAAGAAAAGGTTTATTATAAAAACCTTTATGACAGCAAGTTTAAAAACTTAGACTAGGGGCGCCTGGGTGGCGCAGTCGGTTAAGCGTCCGACTTCAGCCAGGTCACGATCTCACGGTCCGTGAGTTCGAGCACCGCGTTGGGCTCTGGGCTGATGGCTCGGAGCCTGGAGCCTGTTTCCGATTCTGTGTCTCCCTCTCTCTCTGCCCCTCCCCCGTTCATGCTCTGTCTCCCTCTGTCCCAAAAATAAATAAACGTTGGAAAAAAAAAAAAAAAAAAAAAAACTTAGACTAAATTTTGAAGAAGTCCAATTTATCTGTTTTTTTCTTTTGTTGTCTGCATTTTTGATATCAAATCTATGAAATTGTTGCCAATCTACGAAATTGTTGCCCCCTCTGTTTTCTTAGACGACTTAAAGTTTTAGCTCTTAAATGTAGGCTTTGATCTATACTTAGTTAATTTTTGAGCCTGATGTTAGTTAAGGGTCTGATTTCTTTTGCATGAAGAGATCCAGTTTTCTAGCACCAGTTGTTGAAAGGATTTTTTTCCCCATCGCACGATCTGGGCAACCTTGTCAAAAATCAATTGACCAAGGGGCGCCTGGGTGGCCCAGTCGGTTGGGCGTCTGACTTCAGCTCAGGTCATGATCTCGCGGTCCGTGGGTTTTGAGCCCCGCGTCGGGCTCTGTGCTGACAGCTCGGAGCCTGGAGCCTGCTTCCGATTCTGTGTCTTCTTTCTCTGCCCTTGCCCTGCTTGTGCTCTGTCTCTCTCTCTCTCAAAAATAAATTAACGTTAAAAATTTTTTTTAAAAAAATCAATTGACCATGTATGGGAGGGTTTATGTCTGGGATCTCTGTTCTGTTCTGTTGGTGGATATAATTGTACTTACACCAGTACCATACTGCTTCAGTTACTATAGCCTTGTAGCAAGTTTCAAAACCCGGAAGTGTGAGACGTCTAACCTTCTTTTTCAACGGTGTTTTGACTGTCTGAGGTCCCTTGGAATTCATATGGATATGAATCTGAGGCTCAGCTTTTCCGTTTTTTTTTTTTTGTGAAAAAGACTGCCGATATTTTGATAGGGATTGCAGTGAATTTATAAATAGCTTTGGCTCATGTGTGTAATCTTTGACACAGAAGAGTATTATCTATTATTTATGGATGCACGCATAAGTGGAAGGAATAGAATCTTGGACATCCCGAAGTTGGGATACTGGTTTCCTCCAGGGGTAGAAGCGTTAAGCCTAGAAAGACAAAAGAGACTGGAAGGGGATACACCTGGAACTTCAGTTATACCTGGAGTGTTTTATGTCTTTAAAAGATAACGGGAAATGGGGCGCCTGGGTGGCTCAGTCGGTTAAGTGGCCACCTCTTGATTTCAGCTCAGGTCGTGATCTCACAGTTGTGGGATCGAGCCCCGCGTTGGGCTCCACAGAGCTTGCTCAAGATTTTCTCTCCCTCTCCCTCCGCCCCTCTCCCCTGCTCAAGCTTTCTCTCGCTCTCTCTCTCTCTCTCTCCCTCTGAAAGCAATAAATAAATACATAAATAAATAATATGGGAAGTAAATTTTTTTTTCAAATTGTCACTACTGATTAGATGGTAAATGGATGTGTGCTGTTTTGCTCTCTACACTTTTCTGTACTTCGAAACTTTTCACCATAGACAAGAGAGATTACAAGATGGGGGCCAGCTGGGAGGCCTCTCCTGAGAGGCTCTTACCTGTCCTGCTGCCGTCCATCGGGTCCCCTTATACTGTCACTGCTCTACCTGTCCACCAGGAGCCCATTCACGGAGGTGAATTTATTTTTATTTTTATTTTTTCTTTCCAAGTTTTTATTTAAATTCCCACTAGTTAACATATAGTATAATATTAGTTTGGGGTATAGAATTTAGTGATTCATCACTTACGTATGACACCTGGTGTTCATCACGACAAGTGCCTGCGTGGAGGTGAACTTAAAATACAGGTGCGGGGCGCCTGGGTGGTGCAGTCGGTTAAGCGTCCGACTTCAGCCAGGTCACGATCTCGCGGTCCGTGAGTTCGCGCTCCGTGTCAGGCTCTGGGCTGATGGCTCAGAGCCTGGAGCCTGTTTCCGATTCTGTCTCCCTCTCTCTCTGCCCCTCCCCCGTTCATGCTCTGTCTCTCTCTGTCCCAAAAATAAATAAACGTTGAAAAAAAAATTTAAAATACAGGTGGGACTTGACTTTGATCCTATCTCCCTAGGTGAGGCTCGGGGAACAAATTCCAACCCATCAAAGGTTTAGACCTTCCAGTCAGTTCTTCCGCGGCTACTTCCAAATAGCAACAGGGAAATTAGGATTGCCAGACATCTGAAGAACACTCAACCCTGAAGGGAAGAGATGAATAGAATAGAATAGAATAGAATAGAATAGAATAGAGCAACCTGGAAGAACAGAGAAAGCCTGTGCACAGGGAAGAAAACTTTTAAAGAAACAAATACAAAAATTCTCCCAAAGCTCGTGTGGATACTTTTCCAGTGATTAGAGAAGATATTTGCATCAATGACATAAGGACAAGATGCTCTAAAAAGGGAGCACTTGGGGGGTGCCTGGGGGGCTTAGTCGGTTAAGCATCCAACTTCAGCTGAGGTCGTGAACTCACGGTTTCGTGAGTTCAAGCCCCACGTCAGGCTCTGTGCTGACAGCTCAGAGCCTGGAGCCTGCTTCAGATTCTGTGTCTCCCTCTCTCTGCCTCTCCCCTGCTTGTGTGCTCTCTCTCTCTGTCTCTCTCTCAAAAAAAAAAAAAATAAATAAATATTAAAAAATTTTTTTTAAATAAAAAAAGAAAAGAAAAAGGGAGCACTTGGTGCACCTGGGTGGCTCAGTCAGTTAAGCGTCTGACTCTTGATTTCAGCTCAGGTCATGACTTCACAGTTAGTGAGATCGAGCCCCGCATCAGGCTCTGCACTGACAGTGTAGAGCCTGCTTGGGATTCTCTCTCCCTCTCTCCCTGCCTCTTCCCCACTCACGTGCATGCACAAGTGATCTCTTTCTCTCTCTCAAAATAAATAAATAAACATAAAAATAAATCAAAGGGGCGCCTGGGTGGCGCAGTCGGTTAAGCGTCCGACTTCAGCCAGGTCACGATCTCGCAGTCCGTGAGTTCGAGCCCCGCGTCGGGCTCTGGGCTGATGGCTCAGAGCCTGGAGCCTGTTTCCGATTCTGTGTCTCCCTCTCTCTCTGCCCCTCCCCCGTTCATGCTCTGTCTCTCTCTGTCCCAAAAATAAATAAAAACGTTGAAAAAAAAATTAAAAAAAAAAATCAAAAAGGAGCACACAGTAAAAACACTTACAAAAAAAGAGAATGCGTAAGAAAAAAATAAAATAAAAAACGTCACTAAAAGATGAGAGTATGAAACTATGAAATCACCCAGAAAGCATGGGAAAAACACAGAAATGGATCACGGAGGAAGAGAGGAGAGTGAAGAAGAAAATAAAGAGTAGTCCCCGGAAGGCCCAAAATATGAACCAAAGGAATTTCAGCAATTGAGAATAGAGAAAATTGTCAATCGAAGGATTCAAGAGAATTCCCCCGCAATGAAAGGAAGGAATCTGCAGACCCACACGGCCTGCCAGACACCTGCGGACCCAGCAAGGCAAAGGGCTGTGCGATTTCAGAACCCGTGGGATAAGGAGAAGGCGTCACGTTGGCCGGGGGAAGCGGGTCAGGCGCACAGAATCAGGAATCAGAGCTGTTTGGATCTCCCCATGGAAATGCTGGAAGGCTAGAGCCTTAGCCTTAGAGCGTAGCTCTCAAAACTGCGAAGGACCAGGATTTCCAACAGCATTTGTTACTGTCGCTACATAACAAAACTTGCTGGCTTAGAACAATGCACATTATTATTTCACGGTTCCTGAGGGTCAGGAAGTCAGGAGCGGCTTTGCTGGGTGCCTCTGGCTCAGGGTGTCTCTTAAGGCTGCGACCGGCTGGGGGGACGGCATTGCAGTCGGATGAAGGTTCAGCTGGAGCGAAGGAATTTGTTTCCAAGCTCATACACGTGGTTGTTGGCACAAGGCTGCAGGTCCCTGCTGCAGAGACCGCTCCGTGGGGCTGCTCACGCCCTGCCCCAGTGAGTGATCCAACAGATCTGGAGACCCCGAGACAGTGTGTCATCAACTTTTATCCGGGGAGTGATGCTCCCTCACTTCCGCCGTGTCCCAGACTTCAGAACGCTCCAGTTCTGCCAAGCCACACAGTAGAGTCACATTCTGGTCCTCGTGGGAGAGTGTCCTGCTGCAGCCTGTGACGTGCTGGAGTACTCGAGGATTCCGGAAGCCTCTTCATTCTAATCGTGGCCACCTCCCAAAGCCCTGCAGCCTCTGCGTTTCGCTGCGTGTTGAGGCTCCTTCCAGTCTTGCTCTCTACCTGGACCCCACTCGGAAGTGAGGCACAGGGACCCAATCATTTAGGGAGGGACAGGACCAAGAAACAAATACTTGGGTCTCCCCATTATCTGAGACCTTGGTGTTTCTAGGGCACAGGGATGTGGGGATGCAGGGATAATAGAATGTAAAGATATTCCTGGAGTTCAGCTGTTCTTTCATTCATTCTGCATTTTTGGTGCACCTGCCAGGCTTGCTAGAAACACCGGGATAAAATATGGATCCTGTTCTTGAGGGCTCAGGGAGGAAGGAGGTAGATGATTAACCAATAATTCCAGTCCCAGAACACGAGGGTAGCATGGATGTAAAAAAAAAAAAAAATTAAAGGGTTTATAGCCCTAACATACAACAGACATCTCAGAATTGATAAGAAAATTCAAACATAGAGTACTAATTTCATATTGCTGCTTGCTCAAACAAATTACCACAGAACTGGTGGTTTGAAAACAACTCCTTTAGTTCTGAAGGTCAGGAGTCCAAAATGAGTCTCACTGGGCTCAAATCAGAGTGTTGGTAGGTCTTCATTCCTTCTAGAGGCTCTTGGGAAAATCCATTTCCCAGACTCTTCCAGCTTCTAGAGGCTGCCTGTAGGCCCTGGCTTTTGGTCCCTTCTTCTACCTTCAAAGCCAGCAGTATCAGGCCGAGTCCTTCCCATGCTGCCCCTCTCTGACTCTCTCCCGCCTGCCTCCCTTTTCGATTTCAGAGGACCCTTGTGATTACACTGGGGTCCCCCAGATAATCTGGGGTGATTTTCCATTCTCAAGGTCAGCTGATTGACAACTTAATTCCACCCACAACTGTAATTCCCCTTTGCCATGTGACCTAATATATTCACAGATGTGGGGATTAGGACACGGAAAATTTAGGGGGGGGGCATTATTCTGCCCACCGCACATACCGACAGAAAAGAAAGCAATTCATAACAGAAGTGCAAACAGCACCTGACTCTACGAAAAGACAGTCACTTTTCCCAAAAGCCAAGAAAGTAAAAGTTAGCCCAGCAAGGAGATCCCGTGCTCAGCCTCCAGATGGCAAGTGTGGAAAAGGCTAACACCCTCTAGGGCTGAATAGAACATGGGAGACGGGCATTTCTGTGGCCTGCTGGGAGGAGGACTGTAGCTACCACATTTGGGGGAACATAATCTGATGGTCCATCAAACTCAGAATACACTGACATTCAAATGTTGCAAGCCCACGTACAGGAATTCATTCCCTTTAGAAATAATACCTTGCCCCTGAATTCAAAAATGCCCGTGTGTCAGGTACTGGGGGTGTAGCCACAGAGAGGACAGCCCAGGCCCCTGCTCTCATGGGGCTGACGTGCTTATGGGAAAGGCAGACCACAAAGAAACCAAGAAAGAGAGAAACCAGACACGTACTGGGTTGGGACGAGGGCCGTGTATTCCTTTCCCAGGGCTGCTGTAACAAATGGCCACAAACTTACTGGCTTAAAATAACAGAACCAAATACTCCCCCATAGTCCTGGAAGCCAGAAGTTCAAAATCAAGGTGTTGGCAGGTGTGGTTCCTTCTGGAGGCTCTGAGCTTGGAGAATCTGTTCCTTGCTTCTCTCCTGGCTTCTGGTGGCTCTCAGCAAACCCCCGTGTCCCTTGGCTCATCACTGCAGTCTGCCATCCCATGGCGTTCTCTTCTCTCTGTGTGTCTCTTTGCCCAAATCTCCCTCTGTTTATGTGGACACGAGTCATTGGGTTAGGGTTCATCCTTTCCTAGAATGACCTCATCTCAACTTGACTGCACCTGCGAAGATGACTCCCAAATAAGGGCACATTCACAGCTACTAGGAGTTACTTCAATACATCTTTTTAGCGGACACAAGTCAAGCCTCAACAGGCTCTCCAGAGAATTGACAGAAGACAATAATGAGAGAGTGAGGGTGGCTGCTTGAACTTGGATGAGCAGGAAGGCTTCTCAGAGGAGGGGGCATTGAACCTGAGCTCTGGGCGGCAAGGAAGAAGTCAATGAAGATCAAGGAAGAATGTTCTAGGGGAGGAAACGGCTGGCCCAACGGCCTCGAGGCAGGATCGGGCTTGTCCAGTTCAAGGCCCTGCACTCAGGCCAGCAGAGCAGGCGCTAGTGGGCACGGAGGGTGTTCTGGGCTAAGCTCAGAGAAGGCGCAGGGCCAGATGGTATAGACCTTGAAGCTCAGGGAAAGGAGTCTGCATTTTGTCTTGGAGGAGGAGAGTGACACAATCTGAGCTGTTTGTCAAAGACGGCGGCATGTGATGTATGTACGAGGGTGTGTATCACACTACTGTTCCCAAAACACTGGAAATACCCTGTGTATTCAGGGGACTGGGTGAATGACCTATGCTATGTTCATTCTGTGGCTTCGGAGTTCGAGCTATCCATATCCACCTGCAAAGATGTTCTTGATACACGAAGTAAAAAAGCAAGGTGTCTAATATCTCTGTGTGTCTTCTTTAAGTTTGGTTTTAATTTAATTTTTTTTTTTTCAGTAATCTCTACACCCACCATGGAGCTTGAACTCCCAACCCTGAGATCAAGAGTCACGTGCTCTTGTGACTGAGCCAGGTAGGCGTCCCAGGATGGGTGTGTGTGTCTCCTTTTTTTAAACAGGTTTCTTTTTTTTTTTTTAATTTTTATGTATTTTTGAGAGAGAAGGAGACAGAGTGTGCGCGGGAGAGGGGCAGAGAGAGAAGGAGACGCAGAATCCGAAGCAGGCTCCAGTCTCTGAGCTGTCAGCGCAGAGCCCGACGCGGGGCTCGAACCCACGAACCGTGAGATCGTGACCTGAGCCGAAGTTGGACGCTTAATGGACTGAGCCACCCAGGTGCCCCTGTGTGTGTGTGTGTGTGTGTGTGTGTGTCTTCTCAAGGCAGCAAAAGCCTCTGCGATGCTTGAATGCAATCTGTGCACAGGCCACAAATTGAGTTGATTTGGGTTCTCCTAACCAAACCCAGAACACAGTCTGATTCCCATCTCTGGAACCCAAATGCTCGTTTACAAGGGCTCACGTTGGAAAGCGTTGTTCTACGAAGTCAGCTTGTTTGTTTTGTCCACCAGCTTCCCCAAGAGGCTGCTCTGTGACAAGCTCCTACCTTGCGCAGTCCCCTCCTGCTGGCTCACCACGGCTCTCCTGGTGCTCCAGCGGGCTTCAATGTCCAGACAAGCGTGATCCAGGCGCTCCTTTGGACTGCGATGGAGGAGGTCCCTGTTCCCACTTGGTCTGGGGAGACAAGGAAGCCAGGAGTCTCAGACATTTGGAGTCGCGTCTGTACAAAGGGTTGAACTAAATAATGCCGAGGTTACGCTATATGAATCCTTCCTCCCGGCCTCTCCAAGACTGATTCCTCATGGAAGCTGGCCTCGACCTCAGGCCTGCGGTGGTATCTTTTTGTGGCCTCCCGCACATGCATTGGGGCCTGTCCTCCCTTCCTTTTAGACTCCACACGCTCAAAAAAATCTTTGTTCGTTTATCGACCTGGAAAGTGAAATGACTCTGAACCTGCATTCTCTGAGAGGTCCAGGATGCAGCCCTAATAAGGGCTCAAATTTCTCTGGATTTTCCCATTTTCAAGTTGGGTGCTGCGTCCCCATGTTCAGGTCGCTCACTGGTGGTAAAAATCTGGTAAAAATCTTAGGACACCTAAAGAAAATTGGGTGGACACCTAAAGAAAATTAGGACAGGAAGGGTTTTGTGTAATAGCGTCCAGCTGGAAACAACCCTCATGTCCATGACCGTAGAACGGATGCATACATCGAAATTTGGTCACGCAGTGGAGTAATCGACAGCACCCAGAACCAATGACCCAAATAATAGGCAAAGTGTGATTTACTCTCAAAAACTGTTACAGTAAATGAAAGAAGCTGAACTCAAAAGAACACATAGGATTCCGTTTACATAAAGCTTAAAAGCTGGCAAAATTGAACTATCTAGTTTCACGTCACATGCTTAGTTGGCTGTGTAAAATTATAAAGAAAAGACACAAGTTCTCATACTGGCCAACTTTGAGGGGAAGGGAGGTCGTGAGTGGGAAGGGCTTTGGGGACCCGCGATCCCGAGTCTCGAGCTGGCCTACGATTTAGTCACTAATAGTTTGTTAAGCTGTATGGTTATTTTGTAACACCTATATCTCTAGGTATCATATTTTGAAATACAAAAGGCTGATCACTACATGGTATGCATGAAACTAATTTTACACGGTATGTTAGCTAACTGAAATTTAAATCAAAACTTAACAGAAATAAATTAGAATATCAAGTGGGACGCCTGGGTGGCACAGTCGGTTAAGCGTCCGACTTCAGCAAGGTCATGATCTCACGGTCCGGGAGTTCGAGCCCCGCGTCAGGCTCTGGGCTGATGGCTCGGAGCCTGGAGCCTGTTTCCAATTCTGTGTCTCCCTCTCTCTCTGCCCCTCCCCCGTTCATGCTCTGTGTCTCTCTGTCCCAAAAATAAATAAACATTGAAAAAAAATTTTTTAAATAAAAAAAAATTAGAATATCAAGTAAAATAAAATAAAATAAAATGGCCAAAAAAATGAAGTCCATAAATTGAAAACCAGGATAGGATTTATTTATTTATTTATTTATTTATTTATTTTTGAGAGCGAGAGTGCGAGTGGGAGAGGGGCAGAGAGAGAGGGGGACAGAGGATCCAAAGCGGGCTCTGCGCTGACCACAGTGAGCCTGACGCGCGGCTCGAACTCACGAACTGTGAGATCATGACCTGAACCAAAGTCAGACGCTTAACCAACTGAGCCACCCAGGATAGGACTTAATGTTAGGGTTTGTGGGGACTAAGTCTGAGGTCCTATGTATGGAGGGTATTTAGGGGAGTTGGACTTTCTCTCTTTCTCCTCCTTGTCCCCCTCCTTCCTCCCTCCTTCAGTACCTCTTCCTCTTCTACTTTCCTTTCTCTACCACTGAAAGCCCCCATCCTTACCCCTTTGCTTAGCATGGGCAGGTCCTCTGCTCCCAGCCTTTCATCCCTTCCAAGACCTAGAAAATGCTCTCTAAATTCAGATCCAAGGAAAAGAGCATCCCATTGACCACTGCTGTGTACCGGCTGAGGACCGGCTGGGGAGGAGCGGGTGAGGAAGGGCAACCTCTGCTCAAGCCCTGGTGGCTTTGGTGGAGTGGCTGAGGGGGGCTTGTTTCTCAGGGAGGGGACAGGGCAGTCCCTCCAAGGCAAGGAGAGGATGGCGTGGGGTGGGGCTCACAGATGGAGGGAGAGGTGGCAGAGGGAAGTGAATTAATTATCTCAGGCCCCAGTAGGAATGAGAAGCACCCAGAACTGGACCAGAAGAACCCAGGATGCCAGCTGCCCCTGGCTGTACGCGGCTGCTTTGGGCTGCTTCGGGGTCCCCAGACCCTGTCTTTTCCCTGCCATCATGTAGAGCTGGCTCCTATTCTCGGCCTCGTCCGCAGAGGAAGCCAGGTCCCTCTCCTTGTTTGTGTTGGCAGCTGTCTCCAGCGGCCAGGCCCCTGGCCCTTCCTGAGGGAGCATGTCCGCAGATAAGCTAATGTTGGCATCTCCCCAAGAACTGTCATTATTTTGTTTCTAAAATATTTCTCTTGTCCTCGCCTTGCCAGCATCTCCCCTCCCACGCCCTCCCCCCTTCCCTGGGAATCAGCTGAGGAGCAAAGGGTTTTCCTTATAAATCCTGCCCACCACCTCCAAGCGGCTCTCCTTGCCCCCCATGCGCTGCGGGAGCCGTCACCCTTCGCCCTGCTCTGCAGCCCGCGCCCCCACCGCCCTCCCGCAGTGCAGCAGTCCCCGCCTGGCTGTGGCCCTGCCTCCACCTGCGTCTCTCTGATCTTCCAAACTGCGAGGGGGCGGAGCCAGGCCTCCTGAGAAGAGAAATTGACAGCAGCCGCCACGTGATCATCGCTGAGCACCTGCTTCCAGCACAAAACCTTGTTTCATATTCACAAACCCCTGCCAAGGAGCAAGTTCCTCTTCTGGTTTTGCAGCTGAGGCTTGGCGGTGGTGACGGGGCGGGGGGTGGGGGGGAGGGCGCCAAGCGATCTCCCCCGGGGTCCAGCAGTCCATATGTGGTAGCGCCGGACCTGGACCCCGTACCTGCCTGAGTTCGCGGCCCTGAGCCCGTCTGCCCTGTGAACCTCGGAAGCACGTTCTTTTAGGCTTGTCTTCTCATTTGTTTCTGAGCGGCAGACCCCGTTGTTACCATTCCCTTTTTACGGAAGAAACTAAAGACTAGAGAAATTGAATGACTAAGACCGTATTTGGGCCCTCTAGTTTCAAACCCAGAGGCTTGGTTGCTGCGGTGTCTTCATATTGGCTGTTCTGTTTCTCTAGGATCAAGCCCTGCCCTGAATTCTGCCTTCCTTCCGTATTATCTGACTCCATTACGAACAAATCTATCCATCCATCCACCCACTCACCCACCTGTCCATCCACCTGCCCAGTATCTATCTATCTATCTACCTGCCTCAGAGCCCATGTCATCAGAGCTCACCATCCAGTGGACAAAGATAGGTACGCACGTGCGTGCGCGCGCACACACACACGAACGTGAATATACATACGTAAATAACCACTTATAAGCATGCTTCAGATACTGCTGGAGAGAGGTGTGTGTGCTGTGCCACCAGACTTTGAACTTGCACCCACTGATGGGGAGTCAGAAAAGCTCCTTCAGCAACCCTGTCCTGGCTCCCCCTCTGGCCAGATTTAGCCCTCACAACCAGGAAGATTGGAGAAAAGAAGCAGCCGGGCCTCGAGCCCTCAAGGAGCGCTCATCTTTAAGAGAGAATCTCTGATCTCAGCTGGGTTTGTGGGAAGGGGCAAGGAGGCCAGGCCAGCAGCAGGGCCCTGCGTTTCCCAGGGAGAGGCTGAGAACACGTACGCCAGGAGACCATCTCGGCCTACCCTTTGCTTGCTCTGTGGTTTGGGAAAAGGACACAGCACCTCTGGGCTTGGCATGCCTCTTCTGCAGAATGACACAGTTTAATAGCAGCTGCCCCAGGAAAGCTTGGGCTCCTGAGCCGGGGGTGGGGGATCAGTTCCCTTCCCCACATGGCCGTAATGCAGGGGGACAAGGCACCCTGTCCTTGTCTTGGGCTTTACTGCAGCCAAGAGGTTAGTACTCACCTTCCAGCTTGCTAGAGCTTCCTTTCCAATGAAGAAGGAGGAACAGCGAGCCACTGTGTTTCCCTTTTCCCCAGTTCTGAACGGGAGACCTGAAAACTTTCTGCATTACTTCCTACCCACGCCGCACCCTCTCTCCGCTAGAAGTGGTACCAAGGTGCTGTCCCCCACAAAGGGGGGAGCTCTGATTTCCAAGTTACCTTACCAGGGGTGACTTAAAGAGGGAACCCACCGCCTTAGGGGTCTGGCTCATTATCACCTTCACGTCTGCTGTGTTCTCTGGAGCAAGCAACAGGAGAGCCTGGATTCAAGGGCAGGGGAACTGACCCCCCTCCCCCCCCCCCCCCCCACCCTTGAGGAAGGAGCTGCAAAGTCACTGCAAGGGCTTGGAGGGGGAGGAGTAAATGTTTCTGCTGCTGTTTGCAATCTACCTCGGACACCACTGAGGGCTCTGGGCCAACACCCACTGTTCCTCCTGCGTGCCCTGGAGGTGGGAAAAAGGAAGTGTTAGAGGAAGAGGGTCAGGTGGGATTGCCCCAGGTTCTGCTGACCCCAGTCCAGACTTTCTCACACTGGGGTCAGCAGCTCCTTGAGAATTATTCTTTTTATTTCATTTTGATGTTAATCTAAAAACACATCTAGATGTGTTCTGCATAGCTGCCCCCTCCCATTGGGAATTTCAACTCGGGCGTATATATTTTTTTAAATCCGTGGTGCAGGGGATCCAAGCAGCAAAATTTTGATGGTCACCGGAGATGAACTGAAGAGGCAGCCAGATGCCTATCAGGGCACAGGGCATGAACATGGCTCCTCAGGGGTTCAGGAGACCAGAGCAGAGGGACACTGAGTCAAGACATGACAGAGCTGAACTGGGAGGACACAACCTCCTCCCAGCAGCTAGGAGGGTGTCTAACATTGTCAGTAGCAACTTCATATCTGCCAACTCATTATCTGCATCTGCTGTCTTGAGATAGTGCTATCCGTGTGTCTGGGAGCAGTGAGGCTGGGAGGGGACACTGGGTGGGCAGGGAGGACACGTGCTTGGGTAGAATCAGTTTCTGAAGGGGACTGAGGGTGGAAGCTGGGTCAGAACATCTGAGTCCCCGGCAGCCTGACACAATGAGGACTTTGTTTCTGACAGTAGCCCCTTTGCGTGCTGGGTTCCAGGAAACCACTATTACCCCTCCAATACTCAGCAAGAGAAGCATTGCTATTTCTACTTAACAGATGAAGACAGTGGTTCAGAGAGGTTAGGCAAGCTGCTCAAGGCCGCACAGCATTCTGCCAACTCTGTCCTATTCCGTAGCCAGGACTCTGCCGGTTTCAATTCGGCCCCCTCCCCCCGGGTTGCTCCTGTCTTGGGTGGAGGAGCCCCCATCCCAGGACTTCTCAGGGGCCCAGGTGAGAAGTGGATGCATTTGCTCCACCTTTACCCTTGCGAGCCTGCCAGGCAACCCAGCTCATAATTAGGTAATTAAGTCTTCGAGTAAATACTGGAGAAGTCCAACCTGTTTTTGTATCGTTGCAGGAAAACAAAGTCACAGGAGCTTTCCAGTAAGTTCAGAGAGTTTCTGGCTCGGCAGGGAGTAAACAGGGACAAGTAACTTCGGTCCTGTCCCTCCCCACGGCCACCCCCTTCTGCCTTCCCCACATCAGTCACGGAACCAGCACATTGTTTGTTCTCCAGAGTGCTCTGGTGTGACCTGAGGTTTGGTGAGGGCAGCCAGGCCGGCTTCCTGGGGTCGCTGTGTTTCCGGGAGTCCTCAGGCCAGGAAGCACCTCCGTATTCAGAAATGCCAGTCATGGTGTTTCTCACACTTGAGGCCAGGCTCTGCGGGCCACAGTGGGTGGGGGCAGGCCAGGCCTGGGGCTTAGTGAGCTTCTGGATCCCCGGGGAGGAGGACAATGGCGAGCCCAAGGCAGCCTTCAGAAGGGTTTGTTGAAGAAAGTACCTTGAAGTATGCCTCCTGCTAAGCACTGCCTCTGGAAGAAGAGGAGAGGGTGGGGGGCTCCAGCAACCCCTCCCAGGCTCCTCACTCTATTCACTTGGTAGGACACAGAGCCTTTAGCACCAAAGGGATGCTCAGGAGGCAGGGGTCTGGTGGCGGGGGGGCGGGGGGAGCAGGTAGCACAGGACAGGGAGGGCCGGAGGATGCCAGGCCCCGCAGAGGAGGGGAGGGCAGCAGGGAGAGGCAGAGAGGAGTGTCCCCCACCCCCCAGGACAGTTCAGGGCTGGCACTTGCCGGGAGCTGTCAGTGTGCAGCTTCATTCTTGGGCCAAGATAGTGGAGAGCTCTTCCCAGAGTGTCCTCAGAGAAGATCAGCGCCCCCCCCCCCCGGGGCACTTGTCACCCCCTGTCAGCATTGTCTGCAGGCTTCCCTGCCTCCCACCTGACTGTGGGCTGCTTGAGGGCAGCCCCACATAGGAATTGGCCCTACACCACCCCCAGGCCTGGCAGCTGGCAGGCAGGAGGGGCCCAGAACGTTCTGCCGTGTGACCACGTGAATGTGGTTGGAGACGTCTGCACAAAGGGGGTCAGGAGAGCAGGTTCTGGCCCTTCCTTGGTCGCTGGCTTGAAGGGCGGCCTCACGTAAAGCATTCCACTTTTCTGGGCCTCACTTCTCCCAGCTGTGAAATAGGGGACTGAGCGACAGGAAAGTTCCTCTGCATTTCTGACCGTCTGCGTGTCAGTCGGGGGTTCGACCACAGAACCACTGCAGCGAAACTAGTGGAAGAGTGTGAGATGTTAGACAAATGATAGATACACAGATAGATCATTTATTCAGGAAAATTGGCTTGCACCAACGCTGGGAGCTGGGTAACCATCTCCAGGTCTGATGTTGGAGCTTGGAGCCTACGGGGCAGCAGTGAGAGCAGGCTGGGACCCCAAGGGCGTAGGCGCTGGAATCCCCTCAGGATGAGACCAAAACCGGAGCCCGGTTCTCGCTGCCTCTGACCTTGGAGACAAGGGAATCCAGCAGGAGCCGGGAGCCCTCCTCCAAAGTGGCCCTCAGGCCCCAGCTGCGGGGGAGGGAAGTCAGCAGATCAGCACTGCATACTTTTAATGCGTCTGCCACGGAATGACCTCCGCCTCCTTCCTTTCCCCACCTGCGCTCTCCTGGGACAACCCCCCCTGTGGCCACCTCCAGTAGAAACACATAAGAAAAGGACCCCTGGGGTATGGAGTTCAACCCGGCTGAGGTGATCCATTACACAGCTACCGTGGTATGATCAGAATTCAGTGATTCAGTCAAAAACCCATTAAAAGACAATTTGGAAGAACATCGTCCGGAGGCTTTCTTAGGAAACTGAGATCATCTGCAAATACATGCCTGGTCTTCCAATGCATCGCTTCACGGTCATTAATTCAGCTTAAGGGTTGTCAGCTCCTCCGGGATGGCCTCGAGTCTCCCCCCCTTCTCTTCTGGGCATGCGGCGTCGCACAGGGCGTGATCCAAGACGGGCTGACACAGAGAGGTAGCATGGCCTCCTTTCCTCACTGAAGCTGGTGTTTGTTGCATGCTCACTCTATACAAGCTCTGCTCATTTTCCGCACACCAACACTTGGAGAGAGAGATTAGCATTACGCGCGTTTTATGTATGGGGAAACTGAGGCACAGAGCGTTGAAGTCACTTGCCCAAGATTATTTGGCCAGTAAGTAGCAGAACCAAGATTTGAACCTGGTCACTTGCCTCCAGTGCCCGAGGCTTGACCGGTGTCTGAGATTGCCCAGACAGTGCTTGGCATAGCATCAGACTTGTCTTAAGGGGGACTCAGAGGTTGTGGGCAGAAGCCCAAGGGGCCAGACGTCCGCTCCCTGCCGACAAGGGCTCAGAAATGTCTATGCTTTCGCCTCAGCTTGCTGTCTGTCGGAGATTGCTGACTCTCAGTGCCCCTTACCTAATTCCTCAGTAACAGAACTCCCAATGTTTAGCAGGGCACATGGTAACTGACACACAAGATCATTTCCCAGCCTCCTTTACAGATGGGCAAAGGTGAGGCCATGTGGCTCCCTTGTGGCTGGTGGGAAATTAACAGAAAATCCGATGCATTCTTATAGGGAGGGGCCAAGCTCTTTTTCTGTCAGTTCTTGCCTCTGAGAAAGAAGCTGGATGAAACGCAGTATCATAGCTGGAGCTCCAGTAATCACTGGTATCTCCTAGGACCTTGTTAGAAATGTATATTCTGGGGGCGTCAGCCTGGGGTCTGTTGGTGGAGCACGCAACTCTTGACCTCGGGGTTGGGTTGGAGATGACTTAAAAATCAAATCTTAAAAAGAAAAAGAAATGTGTGTCCCACCCAGACCTACTCCGTCAACAACCTCAGTTTAAGAAGATCCCCACGTGATTTGTGTGCCTGTGAAAGTTTGAGAAACACCGGTTGAAGCTGCATTTATTGGCTGAACCTAATTCTGACCAGTCATAGCCGTGATGGCCTTCCTGTTGCTGGCACCTTGAACTCCTCGTTTGCAGAATGGGGAAGCCATGGCTTCTGGGGAAGACATCCATGACCAATGGAGAGCCGTTCTCCAAAATGTCCTCATCCCCGTCTTCCTGTGAAGAGCTCTGTGTCAAGAATGGACCCACCAAAAGTATTGGGAAGGGGGCGCCTGGGTAGCTTGTCGGTGAGTGTCTGACTCTTGATTTCAGCTTGGGTCATGGTCCCAGGGTGGTGAGAGGGAGCCCCAAGTCAGGCTCCAAGCTAAGCATGGAGCCTACTTAAGATTCTCTCTCTCTCTCTGCCCCTCCCCCTCACCCCCGCTTGCACGCACTTTCTCTCTCTCTCTCTCTAAAAAAAAAAAAAAAGTGCTGGGAGAGTCAGAACTCTTAAGCCCGTGTGTGCCTATCTGTGCCTACGTGCGTGTGTACTTGTGCGTGAGCCGTGTGTGCCTGCATGTGTTTGCAGAGAGACTGAGGAGCCAGTGGAGTGTGTCCATTCACCAGTTGTTGATGCATTTGTAAGGAAAACAGAGGAAGACAGGAGTGGGAGGCATCCAGCCTATGGAGAAATATGATTAAAATCACATCGGCTCTGCGATATGTGCCTAATTGCAAGAATTCTGTGAAGGCAGGCATCTGGGAAGGTGCCATAGTGAGGAACAGACCTTGGGACCTAAGAAAGAGAAGGAGAAGTTGGCTTACTCTGAGAATGGAAGCCATGTGGGCTGAGGGGGCTGGTGCCCACACCTCCCTTGGTCCTGGGGACGGGGCTGGCCACCTGCCTGTCCGGACCATGCATGGTGACATCTGGGTGAAGGTGGCTGACAGCCGGGCAAAGATCCAGAGCATGGTTTATGAGGACTGCTGAATGTTTCCATTGTCACTCCGTGGTGCCTACATCTTTTCTTGCCTCTCCCTGGTCCGCCTTGGAAGAATTCCTTCACGCTTGATGGCCAGAAGGGCGTCCAGTTCCGAGAACTGTGGGAGGTGGTGAGATTGATGCTGTTTGTTTTCGTGTTGCTGGAGGCTATGCCCTGCTGTCACCTCCCCCTCTCTCTAGGAAGGGAGGGTAGCAGCCAGGGACGGAGAAGCAATGTCATGTGACCTGCATGACCGGCGTGGTCGCCGACCTGGGCGGGGGGGGGGGGGGGGGTTCTGGGATGGCTGTTTGTTTCATGGGCCAGCGCACACTCTTTTGGTGGACAAACAAACATCCCTTGGACTGTGGCCCAGAAAAGCACCGTGAAGGCAGGGAAGGCCTGCCTGCGTCTGGAGACCCTTCTGGGCGGGAAGGGAGTCAGACTTGTAAACAGTTATGGGAGTTTTCTGCCATAGAGGAAGGAGCTGTGTGACTTTGGGCCACTGACTTCACCTCTCTGTGCCTCAATGTCCTCCTCTGTAAGACGAAGATGATAACGTGTCCTAATAGAGTTATTGTGAAGATAACATGAATTGATGTCTGATGTCCTGGCTACACTCAGGCCATCCTGGAGAAACCAGAGGGGGGGCCCTCCATGCAGTCTGGCAAGGAGCCCAGGGAAGGTGATGGTTCACAGAGAGGCTGAGGATAAGCAGGACTTTGCCAGGCGGAGATAAGGAAGAGCATTCTGGGCCCAGAGGACGGGTTACTGGCCAAGGCACCAAAGAACTGCGCTTTGGAGCAGGAAGAAGGAGAGCAGAAAATGCTAGAGAAGAAGGTGGGGCCACATCTGGAAACTTCCAGACCTGCAGGTCCAGCCTGTAGCCGTCTGGCCACCTCCACCCCGCACTGGTGCTTGTTTGGAACCACCCCGATGGTCCGAGCGGCTCTGTCCCCTGTGTTTTCTTAGACCGAAAGCTCCAGAGGGCACAACCTTGTTGACCCTGCATGGTCTGGTCCTCAGCTGCAGCACAGAACCTTTACGCAGAAGACTCCATGAAGTTCTGTCAACCAAATCAGTGACTCTCCCCCTTGGTGGTGGCAAGTTCCTGCCCGTGCCTGCCATGGCCTGCTGACTCGAGTAGCCCTGAGTCTTAGCATTCTTTGGGACTCCGCGGTCTCTTATATGAAGCTTCCCAAGACAGCTCCAGGCTGTCTCTGACCTCCTGCACTCCGATCCTGGGCTCGGCCTAGGCTGGCCTGGAGCCCCTCCTTGTGTGCGTCCCGCAGGGAGTGGAGGGCTGGATCTGGGAATGAGGCAGAGCTGGGGAAAAGCCCGTCTGGGTACTCCCCTGCACCCCACCCCGCACAGATCTTAGAGACAGAAGTGATAGAAGCTGCTGAGGACCACGTCTGACTTGCCCGGCAGATCAACAGGCCGACTGACGTCACTGGGTTTAAATGCGGGAGGCTTTGTTTCCATCCTCAGCCACTGACTACAGGTGGCTGTGGCCACAGTGCCGGCAGTGACGTCCGGGGCATTGGGCCACGCGGCCTCCGCAAACACCAGCAGGAGCCTGCAGATTCCTCCCAACCCGCCAACCTCTGACCCGGGCCTGTGCTTCCTGGGGAAGGTGGTTCGTTCTGTTTTCTGAACCCATCTCTGAGGGACCGATAGCCGGCAAGGAGGACCAGAGCCCTGACTTAACCAACCGGCCCTGAAAACAGCAGCCTCGCACGGCTAATTTGCTTGTCTGTGATGGACAGGCACGTTCAGGCTGCGAGCGCCTGGTGGTCTCAGGACAGGGCTTCACCATCTGGTCGCTGTCACCGGGGAGGGGGAGAGCTGTCACCGGGCTGTGAGTCAGCATCGCTCATTTCCTCTCAGCACTGACTGCAGGACCCGGATCACAGGCAGTGGTGCGGTGGGGTGGGGAGCCGGGACCCTGGTACTCCCTCCCTGTCGGGTCCCCTCAAGGACCATGGGAAGCAGTGTCCACCTGGGATGGCTGCCTTCTAGATTTTCTGAGGGGGAGTTTAGTGGAGGAGGGTGCATTCGGAGACATTAGCCTCTGTCACCCACCGCTGAGTGCAAGCCAGTTTTGTTGAATCCTGAACGTAGCAAGCAGATCAAATTACTGTTGGTTGTTGAAAGATATTTAAGGGGCGCCCGGGTGGCTTAGTCGGTTAAGTGTCCAACTTTGACTCAGGTCAGGATCTCGAGGTTCGTGAGTTTAAGCCCTGCGTCGGGCTCTGTCCTGACAGCTCAGAGCCTGGATCCTGCTTCACATTCTGTGTCTCCCTTTCTCTCTCTGCCCCTCCTCCATTCTCTCTCTCTCTCTCTCTCTCTCTCCCTCTCTTTCAGAAATAAATAAACATTTAAAAAATCATTTAAACCTTCCATGCATCTGAGATTTGACCTTGGAGCTGGGAGGATCTTAAGTTGGGAGAGGATATGGCCTCTTCTGAGACACATTCTCCCTCCTGCCTCACCCACCCTGGCTCCAGGACACGGCTACCCTAAGGATGGGACAGGAGAGAAGGACAGAGGGGAGGAGTTACCCCAAGAACCTGAACCTAGGTTCTGAAGGCCGCCCCAATTCGGTCTGTCCTGGCAGTAAGCTGAGGTGGTGGCCGTCAGCCCAATGCATGGTGGTTTCCAGAGGACAATTCCTTTTCCCTCACATCCCTCCCTTACTACAGGAATTGGGTCCCATGGTTATGGAAGCCAAGATGCCCCATGATCTGCCAGCTGTAAGCTGGAGACCTGGGAAAGCTGGTGGTGTAGTCAGTTCCAGTCCGAAGGCCCGAGAGCCAGGAGCTCCGAGGTCTCAGCTCACTCAGAAAGAGCACATTTTGGGGGCACCTGGGTGGCTCAGTCGGTTGAGCATCCGGCTTCAGCTCAGGTCATGATCTCACGGTCCGTGAGTTCGAGCCCCGCATCGGGCTCTGTGCTGACAGCGCTGAGCCTGGAGCCTGCTTCGGATTCTGTTGTCTCCCTCTCTCTCTGCCCCTCCCCTGCTCATGCTCTGTCTCTCTCTCTGTGTCAAAAACAAAACATTAAAAAAAATTTTTTTTTTTAAAAAAGAAAGAGCACATTTTGTTCTGAATCCGCCATTTTGTTCTGAATCTGCCATTTTGTTCTGAATCCGCCATTTTGTTCTGAATCCGCCATTTTGTTCTGAATCCGCCATTTTGTCCTATTCAGGCCCTCAGCACACTGGATGATGCACACGTGTTGGGGAGGGTGATCTTTTTGCTCAGGCCACCCATTCAAATGTTAATCTCTTCTGGAAACGCCCTCGCAGACACACCCAGGAATAATGTTTTGACAGCTCTCTGGGCGACCCGTGTAAAATCAACCCTCACAAGGGGCAACCTCCTTCTCTATGCGGAGGGGAAGGAAAAACATTCTACCACAAACCCTTCCTCCCACCAACTCCACAGCCCTGGATCCTGTCCCCTCCGCCCTTGCCTGGCCTTCTCCTCATACGACTGGGGTGAGCAGAGGGTGGCGTGTGAGGGTCGTGGGCCCAGAGCTTCCGTTAGTGGGTCAACCTTGACAGCAAGACTCTGGCCTCAGTTTTTGGCTGCTCTCTTTAAGTTGTGAGGCACCTACCATATGTGGAGTCTGGTCACCCGTTCCCGAGTGATAGGAAAAGACCCCTCCGACAGAGTATTCACCAAGGTTTGCTAAACCACCAAGCCAAAAGCTGCAATGGACAATACCATAGACAGTTAATTTTATATTGTACCAGGTATTATGATAGGAAAAGGTAGGATTCAGTAGGCTGAGAGGGAAAGGTTAGGACCTGAGGGCCCTGGGTGGGGCAAAACACATATTTTGGAACAATGCTGAGAGCTTCTGACCACAGCAAACCCCTCAGGCATAAGGTTCCTTTTAAGAATGTGGGGCGCCTGGGTGGCGCAGTCGGTTAAGCGTCTGACTTCAGCCAGGTCACGATCTCGCGGTCCGTGAGTTCGAGCCCCGCGTCGGGCTCTGGGCTGATGGCTCGGAGCCTGGAGCCTATTTCCGATTCTGTGTCTCCCTCTCTCTCTGCCCCTCGCCCGTTCATGCTCTGTCTCTCTCTGTCCCAAAAATAAATATAAAATGTTGAAAAAAATTAAAAAAAAAAAAAAGAATGTAACAGATACCCCCCTACGTGTCCTCAGGTTTCCCTCAGGAATCTGACGAAAGGCCTAGCTAAAAATAAGTAGTAGCCCATAAAATGTCTGAACCACAAGGAACGGTATGGCCAGAGATCACCCCTCATACGATGGAAACCAGCCGATCAGGAACAGACAACCCAACACGTAGAGCGATCCAGCCAATAAGGGTAGAACCCGAGAAGGAACAGGCGAAGGGAGGGAGGGCTGACCAGAACCTCAGAAAACAAGGGCGCTTGCCTACAGTCAGGGGCGTTCCCTTTCGAATGTCCCCTCTCTGTAAAGAGAGCTTTCCTACCATTCTCCCTTTCTGATCTTCTACTCTAATAAACTTTGGCCTGCTACCGTTTGGTGTCCACCTCTTCGTTCTTCGAAGTGGTGAGACAAAGGAGCTCGGGTTTTGAGGTAAAAAATCCTCCAACAGTACCAGATCATCGAAAACATGGATGGGCCTCTGCCCCGGTGCCTGACGCCGAGCTCCTGAAACCCTTGTAATTTCCTGGGTGTTAGCAAGCGTCTGTGTTCTAATGAGGAGACTTGGTGTGGGCTCTTAGATCAGGGCTGGTCACCAGAAAGAAGAAGCCCTGGTTAGGAGCTTGGCAGTTGAAACTTCCCCTTCCCCTGCATTCTGTTGATGAGGGAGAAGGGCGGAAAATGGAGCTCACGATTGATCTTGCAGACACGTGATGAAGCCTCTATAAAATCCCCAAAGTAGAAGGTTCGGAGAGCTTCCCGGCTGGCGAACTCGTGGAGTTGTTGGGAAGGTGGTGGGGCCAAAGGGGGCAGAGAAGCTCCGCGCCCCTTCCCACCCACCCTGCCCTCTTGGGTCTGGATGTCCCATCTGGATGTTTACCTGTGTCCCTTCTCATATCCTTTTACAATAAAGCGGTAAAAGTAAGTCAGCGTTTCTGAGTTCCGTGAGCCCCCTCACCCATTATTCAAACCCAAGGAGGGGTCATTGGAACCCCCAATCTACAGCTGGTGGGTCAATCGTAAGACACCCAGCAGGTGTCTCAAAGAATTGCTCGTTGTGGGGAATAACCCCTCACATTGGGTGACCAGAAACGTCAAGTGAAGCGTGCTGTGTGAGTGCTGAAGCAGAGGCAGGGAAGAGAGACATAGTAGGGAAGAGCTGAGTTTCTCCCTACAGAGGAAGAACAAAACTTTTTTTTTTAATACTTATGTATGCGTTTTATGTATGCATGTATGTATGCATTTAACTTATTTGTTTCAGTTAGAGCGTGCGCGTGTGCATGGGAGTTGGGGAGGAGCAGAGGCAGAGAAAGAGAATCTCAAGCAAACGTCACCCTCGGCGTGGAGCTCGATGCGGGGCTCGATCCCACAACCCTGGGATCACGAGCTGAGCCGAAATCAAGAGTCGGAGCGCTCAACCGACTGTGCCTCCCAGGTACCCCCCCCCCCCCCAGAGTGGGTTTTTCCGAAATACCGGGGGCGGCTAACTTTTCAAAGAACTACCACAGACACTTTCCCTTTTGATCTTCTTAACCGGCTGGTGAGATGGAGTGTAAGCACTATGGTGGGTCCTTCTGTAGGCTTACGCCATGCACACGCAGCTAGTTAGCTTGTCGGAGCTTCAGAGCCCCCATCTGGAACATCAGGGATAATGGAAGCTGCCTCCCAGGAGTGTCGAGAGAATTAACTTTTAAAAGGTAGGCAAAGCGTTCAGCACGGAATCTTCCAAACTCACCGTGGAGGCACCACTCACCCCACCCAGGGCCAGACAGACCTGAATAGGTGGAGGAAGGAAGGAGCCGGAGAGCAGGAAGGGAGGCAGGGCGGTAGAGCATGGGCTCTGGAATCAGGCCGCGTGGACTCAGGACCCCCTCTGTCACTTAGTAGCTGTGTGATCTTAAGTGAGTCACTTAACTTCCTTAATCACTTCTGCCCCGTGGGCGGACCCACAACCCTTGAAAAGAACCCATTGACCTTAAAGCAGGACCTTACAGTAATGTGGATCTTCCTTCTAGCCTATGCCGGTGACCTGGGCCCCTTAGCCGGTAATTCTGCATTGAAGAAAGGACGTAGTTAGGATCCACCTGAAAGGGACAGCAATATATCTTCATGATCTGCTCTCTGGATTATATCTGTCTTCTGTCTCTGCGGCACAATTGCTTTGATTGTCTCATCACCCCACACGGTGTAATGCTAGCCTGCGACATTGCTGATGTCAAGCTAGCGGCTAGCGGGTCATGGAAAGTAGAAAGGTAGAAAGTAACAGGTGTTGACGTGCTTTTGGAGGATACACGTGTGCTACAAGACAGGCAATATATCCCGTAAAAATGCAAGGACTTGGTCCTTGCTGAAGTTTCTAGGGCTCTGGTGTCTGGGGTTCTGGTGTCTGGGGATCACTGAAGTTTCTGGGGTTCTGGTGTCTGGGACATATTGGGGTATTTGCTTCAAAGAGAAGGAGAAACTGAGTCACTCTATCCCCTCTGCAAAGAAGGAGGTATGACGCTCTGTGAACTCATTTGGGCTTTGGAAGGAGCATAGAAATAACCAAACACGATGGTTGGTGGAGCTTTTCTGATTCATTTACTGAGTAAACCAGAAGACGTCCACTTTGGAGCGGGGCTCAGAGCAAGAGAAGGCGCTTAGGCTGGTCCAGGCTATGATGTAAGCGGCTGGGCCCTTTGGGTTTTATAATCCAGTAGATCCCATGCTGCTAAGTTTCTTTAGTAGATGATTGATTAGAGAATCAACAGAAGCCCTAAGATTTGGAAATAAAGTTATGATTTGTTCAGCAAACACGTGTTCTTTTTTTGCGGGGGGTGGGGGGGCTGGTAGAGAAACGGTATCCCCAACCAGAAGATGTCAGATGATCACACATCCCGTGTTTCCTTCTATTAGCTGGGCGTTATCTGCTTCACCAGACCATGAAATTGAGCATGGCTTGCGACATTCCATCACGACGTAAAGGGGCATCGAGACCCCTGGGCCTACGCATGTCCTGAAGGTCAGGGGTGTACCTAGCATATTTGGCACCCAGAGTCAGAAGTGTCCTGGTAAATATTTAACAGCCAACCCTCTCAGGCAGGGGACGGGGGAGCCCTGATATGTCATGCTTGCAGGTTTCCACGGTGTAAACACAACCACTGCGGCTGATTCCGAGCTATCCACATGACATCACTGAACACAGGAGTGGAAAGAAACTTCACGATGGCCTTTTATGAGCCAGCGCAAGCTGGCTCCAGGGCACCACTGCCCAGAGTGGATAATTTTGTGTTTCAAATCCCCTTCCTCTATGCGGTAAGATTATTTTCAGGAAATCTTCATGAAATGAAAGGAATGATAAAAGCCAGAAAAGAAGCACAGAGAGTGAAATTTTTCTTTGATTGTAATCAGGCCGGTCAAGGTTTTTTCAATAAAAAATAAAATTAATATACGGCAAAAGAAAAGGAGAAAAGGACCGGACATATGGTTTCTGGGCAGGCTAAACCGTTTAAGGAGACTAGAAGCCCCACTTTATCCTCACTAGTAAAAAGCTAGACCAACTGAAAAATCAACAACTCTTCTTAAATTTGTCAGAGAAGTGAGATCGCAGGACCAATTGCTAGCCCCAGGGAAAGACTGACAGGCAGACCCAGGGCATCACAACTCATCTGCGAAGAAACCATGAGCTGAAATCTCTGTGCGAACCAGGGTCAGCACAGGGCAACCAAAGTAACTGGAGAATTTCTGGAAGCTCAGTGTGGAGATTAAAAACTCCAGGAAGACCCAGTCATGGGCGTTTACCTTCAGGAGTTCTACCAGGTCCTCAGAGTGAATCTGAGAGAAAAGTCCCCTGGTGCTTCCAACAAGGAGAAGGGAAAATGAGGCCAGAACAGGGGCGCCTGGGTGGCTCAGTCGGCTGAGCGTCCGACTTTGGCTCAGGTCATGATCTCATGGTTTGTGAGCTCGAGCCCCACGTCCAGCTTGCTGCTGTCAGCAAAAACCCACTTCAGATCCTCTGTTCTCCTCTCTCTCTGCCCCTTCCCCCGCCTCTCTCTCTCTCTCTCTCTCAAAAATAAATAAAACACTAAAAAAAAAAAAAAAAAAAAGAAGAGGCTAGAACGTTCTGTTCTTCTTAACAAGACCTGCTCTCAGGAGACACTTTCAACAAAGCGGAAGCTTCCAGGATTTTATCAGAGGTAGTCTACCAAGATCCTCTCAGATCTGGCTTGAGTTACCATGATCGAGAATCCTAGCTTCTTAACCACTTCTGAGACCTGATTCAATTCATAGACCTAGAACCCATGAAAAGAACCCATTATCCTTAAAGCAGGATAATGGAAAAGAGGAGGAAGGTAAAAAGAAGAAAAGTAATAAATTAATACTTTCAATTTATTAACTGTTTTTTTTTATTTCATGAAAGAGGGAAAATGCTTTTATCCATCGTTCTAGCACAGCGACGAAGAACATGAGTCTCTAATTCTGATCCTTAACTTCTGCAGTTTGTTGATGACTTCATCAGAATTGATCTTCTTCGAATATTAATATTCAGGGGAGAGGATAGTCCGATGTGACAGTCGATCGTTGCTCAGGGCCGATCAAAGACCATGTTTTGTTAATCCTCGTTCGAAAAAATGTCTTACACGTGAAGCAACAGACCAACAAATCATTTTTGTAAATAAAGTTTTGTTGGAACATAGCCGCACATATTTATTTACAATTTGTTTATAGCTACTTTCATGATGCAACAGCAGAGTTGAGTTGTAGCAGACCCCCTTGCTTGCATGAGGGTCAAGGTAAATGATAATCAATGATTCTTAAAATCACAAATCAAAATTATTCAAGTAAAGATGAAATTTTTAATTTAGTTTAGTTTTTGGAAAATTCAAGTCAATCATACTAAGTGGTTTTATAAAATGAAAATGAGCCACAGTTCTGGCATTCTATGATTATCTCGTTGTCAATATAAAGAATTAATGTTGGGGCACTTGGGTGGCTCAGCTGGTTAAGCCTCTGACTTCTGCTCAGGTCATGATCTCACAGTTTGTGGGTTCCAGCCCTGCGTTGGGCTCTGTGCTGATAGCTCAGAGCCTAGAGCCTGCTTTGGATTCTGTGTCTCCCTCTCTCTGTGCCCCTCCCCTACTTGCTCTCTCTCTCTAAAAAGTAAATAAACATTAAAAAATTGGTGTTATAATTCATCATGTAATTTCTTTTTTTTTTTTTCAACGTTTATTTAGTTTTTTTGGGACAGAGAGAGACAGAGCATGAACGGGGGAGGGGCAGAGAGAGAGGGAGACACAGAATCGGAAACAGGCTCCAGGCTCTGAGCCATCAGCCCAGAGCCCGACGCGGGGCTCGAACTCCCGGACCGCGAGATCGTGACCTGGCTGAAGTCGGACGCTTAACCGACTGCGCCACCCAGGCGCCCCTCATCATGTAATTTCTAATATAGATGTACATATATACAAAATTGAAGGGCAAATGAATTGTTTAAAAAAATCTTTAAGCCCCGATACAGGGCTTGAACTCACGAACCGTGAGATCATGACCTGAGCCGAAATCGGGTGCTTAACCAACTGAATCACCCAGGCGTCCCTCAAAATGAATTGTTTAATATGGTAAAATATTTCTCAGTCACTCATGCAAAATATCAGCGCTGCTGTTGTGAGAAACATGCTCATTGTCACGTACCTTCCGAATCATGATTTGAGACAGGAAGAGTAGAATATGCCAGAAGCTAATGCACTGCATGTTAAGTAACCGGAATTAAAATAAAAATTAGAAAAAAAAAAAAAAAAGGAAGACACAGGAAGAGAAGAAAGAAAATGGGTGCTCAACAATAGTAGGGAACAATATTCGATTACTGAGAATATGCTACTGAAATAAATTGCATTCATGCTGAGAGCATCCAACAAGTTCAATAACTTTATTTTCTCTTAGATACGAGTTTCCACTGCTCCAACCTTCCTCACGTTTGGAAGCGGTGTCTGTCTCTCACGTGAGCAGAGACAACTCCTCACAGATTCAGATCCCTTTCGTTTCGGAGGATGTGGGACGAGATGTAGAGAGAGATTTCCCCGGGGCCTGAGTGATGTTGGCCATGGGGATGGGTGCTTAGGGTGATGGGCGGTGATGCACCAGCACTTAGCTCTGGATTCTGTGTGTTGTCTAATTAGTAAGTCTGGGAGTGTGTGTGTGTGTGTGTGTGTGTGTGTGTGTTTATAAGATGTGGGTCCCTCTGAAGTGTGGCGGCCTCGCTTGGGTCTCCAACCTCTGGGGTCTTTAGATTTGTGCCTGACAACTCTGTCCTCGTCTTTCTGCTGGGATTTCCAGTTCTTTCCTCAGATTCCACCAGGCCTCTCAGTACCCTTCTAATGATTTTTTTTTTCCCCTTTGGCTGGTCTGTTTTCTGTTACTTGAAATGAAGAGAACCCTAACTACCACATCATGTAAGGGATTATCTGCCTGCCCGAATTATAAGGCTGGGTCAGGCATAAACCAGCCTGTGGAGAAAGCCTCTCTCCAGACTATTTTCTGAGGACACGGTTGCGGTCTCATAACAGCCTGTCGGTGCCACCAGCACTTGGAAAAGGGGGCTCGGTCAGACGGACCTGAAATTGTGTGACCTTGAGCAAGTTACTTAACCCCTCTGAGCCTCGGTTTCTCCCTCTGTGAAGTGGCACCATCCCGCAGAGGGGCGAAACAGCTGGGCCCTGCCAACCCAGAAAGCGTCTTTGTATGAGTGAGGAAAAAAAGAGCTGTCTGGGCACAGGGCTTGGTGAGTGGGCTGCAGGCTGGACCTGAGCACCCCCCCCCACCCCAGCCTCAGCTAGATGCTTTGGTGAAGGGCACAGTCTGCGTGTTGAGGTGGCCCTGGGTGCTGGCCACCAGCAGTGAGGCGAGGTACACAGAGCCCCCGTGTGCAGCTGCCTTCTCCTTCTCGAGTCTCAGCCCGGCCACAAACAGCACCGAAAACCAGCTTGCAAGGTGTGGGGGTGAGGACAAAGGGGATGAAGCGATCGGAGAGAGGGATGCCACGCAAAACCTCCTAGCAGCGGGGCTGACCTCCGTGTCACGCCGACCCTCCCGTCTGGGTGCCTTTGGGCCTTTGGGAGAAATGGGAAGGGTGCTCCCTGATTCTGGCAATCCTTAATTCACTTATCTGGCCCGTTTGGCGAACACCAGGCTGGCTCTGTAGCCAGCCCTCCTCGAGAGGGCCAGAGAGAGGCGGGGACAGAGGATCCGAAGTGGGCTGACGGCAGTGAGTCCGATGCGGGGCTCAAACTCACAAACTGCGAGATCATGACCTGAGCCGAAGTCAGACGCTTAACCCACTGAGCCACCCAGGTGCCCTGAGACCAGTTTTTAACAAAGCGGTTCTTTCCTAGTTTCCTGTTTGGCCTGTGCTGCGGGTGGGGGTCCCGGGGAAGCAGACAGAGATGGACATTAGCCCGTGGGGATCTTATTAGGGGTGCTCTGGGGAGACACGCCTATGGAAGGGAAGGAAAAGACACAGAGTGGGCAGAGGAAGGGTCCAGCTGCCAGGTAGTAGGGGCCTCCGCTCACCCTGAAGGCAACTCTGAAGATGTGGCCCAGTCTTTGTATCCTGTGTCATCCATCAGTCATTGACAGGTGGCCCTGAGGAAGGGGGGGTGCCCTTGGCTGTGTGGGGAGGGGCGGAACAGGGAGAGCTGACTAAGGAGGCATCCCAGAGACTGGGGAATAAGTCCACCTTGCTATTGTGCTTCTTTGTACATCTCTGCTGAGGACCTCAGACATGACGGGGGGGATCGGCAGAGACTCAGTGAGGGGGCTCATGGGGTCCTTCCATAGTGGGGACCCCTGCCTGGGGAGGGAGGGACCGGTGCGGGACAGGCCTAGTTCAGGAGGAGTGTCTGGGAACCAGGAAGCCACATCCTGCTGGAAGCAGGGTCAGGACGCCTCCAGCTTCAATGTCCCCTGAGGGAGGACCGGCTGTGCCCCTGCAGGGATCCGAGAGGATGGCAGAGGGAGGGCGTCAGGGAGGGAGCAGACCCAGCGACGGCCTCGGTGATTGGGGGCCAGCCGTCTGAATGAGCGCTGCCGGTTTCCTCTAGCACAGGTTTTTCAACAGCGGAAGGAAGATTCGGGATGGTGGAGAGCGCCTGACTGCCTTTGGGGTCCCTCCGTGACTCAGAGCATTTTCCAGCTCGCTGAACGGGGGCCCTGCTGTGTGAGGTTTTCTCCTGAGCTCTGGCGGATGCATAATGAACGGGGAATTTAATCCATATGCTGATGATTCCTTTACCCTGAACTCATCTGCAGCCAGCTCCTAAGAGCCCTTTGATGTCCAGCAGGGCTGGGAGCCTTTTTATGAGATGTTTTATGCTCTCTCCCCACCCACTACTCCCCGTTTATGTCGAAGGAACGGAAGTTGTGTTTTTTGGAGTCTAAATGGACTCAGACTCGGAAAGTTTCAAGTTCTAAATTCTAAGCTCGCGGGGTTCCCTTGGGCTCCAGGCTTGGCAACCTCTTCTCCCCCAGCCGGGGCCCTTGCAGCACAATTCAGGAGGCCTGGTTTGCAGGCCCGGATCCCAGGCCGGGGTGGGTCAGAACTGGGAGCACCAGGAAGGCAGGGCTGTGGTCCTTGCTCCCGATGCCCAGGTCAGGGGCTGTCTCTGGGCAGAGGCAGAGAGTGTGGGGGGTGACAGGAGGACCGGCCCGGCCTCCTCCTCCACCCCAGGGCCTCCACCAGAAGCCGCATCACCCATTTGCTAGTTCCATTGGGCTAAGGCGTTTTCTCTCCAAATCTAGCAGCATTGCGAGTATTCATGATCTGAGCAGTCATCAGCACGCTACTGGGAGGTCACTTTTCAGCTGGGAGGCTCTCCCAGGCAGTGGGACACAGGATGGCATGCCCTCATGCCAGGAGAGGAGTCCCAGGTGGGTAAGAGAGTGCCAGAGACTAAAAGCCAGCCCCCCGGGGACTCCGGGGACTCCGGGCTTGTTCTCCTTTCCTAGGGGTCTGGATGGGATTTGCGGAGCACAGCGGGGGTGCCGGCTGACTCAGGCAGCAGGCAGATGGAGACTCCAAACTAGAGGGACCGTGTTCAGAAGAAAAGGCAAGTCTCCAAGATCATGCGTGCGTGCGAGCACACGCGCGTGCACGTGAGGTGGGGGCACAGGGCAGTTTCCTGAGCTGTGGGCATGGGCTGAAGTTGCTTTTCGTAGCCGCCCGGCACTTTGACCCTGGGGAGGGGTAGATATTAAACGCAGGAACCCGATGGACCAGGAGGGCGGAGGTCAAGCTTGAACAGGGAGCAGTTTTCCCAGAGAAGGGAGAGATTGGGTTCAAAACGCGGAGGAGGCATAAGGATTCTCTTGGGATACGAGGGTGAAGGACAAGGAAGTGGGGAGAGAAGACCAGAGATGAGCAATGGGTACTGGGGGGGGGGTGGAGAAGGTGTCCTTTGCTTCTGCTAACTGTGCCCCTGGTGACACTGTGGGAGATCACACCTGTCATGCAGGAGAAGAGGGAGGTTTGAAGTGGCTAACCTCATTCCCACCTGGTTTGCATTTTCCAGTGGCAAAGACACCTTGCTCTGTGTCTTGTGGATACATCTGGTTCAGAACGCTTGGGAATGTTAGCAGTCCTGGGACTGCACGTGTCTCCACCATTTCATGTTATCACAACCTTGCCTGGAGATAGGGACAGGGGGCTGGAAGTCCTGCTCATCATTTGTCTTATATGGGAGATAAAGAAAGAGAGGTTCAGGGGCGCCTGGGTGGCTCAGTCGGTTAAGCGTCTTGACTTCGGCTCAGGTCATGATCTCACGGTCCACAAGTTCAGGCCCCGCGTCGGGCTCAGTGCTGACGGCTCAGGGCCGGGTGCCTGCTTCGGATGCTGTGTCTCCCTCTCTCTCTGTCCTCCCCCTGCTCGTGCTCTGTTTCCCTCTCTGAAAAATAAACATTAAAAAGAAAAAAGAAATGGAGGTTCAGAGACATCGTGTGACTTGCCGAAGGTCACACGGTGAGCTAGCGGCAGAATTGGGGCTCGAACCAAACCGCCTGTGCCAGGGCTCCTGGATGGGCCTCCTCGTTATCTCCCCAGGGTGAGGGTTGGCTCTGTTTCAGGGCTGCTCTGTGGGGGCAAATCCACCCACAGAGCACAGGCACTCAGCAGGACACTCAGCAATATGATGATGAGTCCGATGGCTCCTGTGGACAGACCCGGGAACAGACACAGATAACGGGTACACAGGGGTGCACGGGGAGAGGTGAGCACACTGCAGGGGCCCTGAACCCAGGCTGGGCAGAAAGCATGGAGGAGGGTAATCTGGGAATGTTTCCTGCAGGAGGAGCCGCTGGGCTGAAGGGAACAACGGAGAGAGGAGACAGAGGGAACAGCAGAGCCGAGGCCGGAGGTGGAAAGAGCACCGCATGGGAGATTGCAGGTATGAGCAGGTTGGTGCAGTAAAGGTGAAGTACAAGGGCAGGAGGAGTGAACCAGGAAGCTGGGGAGACAGGATACCTTCTTCCCGGGGAAGGGGAGCCTCCTGTCTGCTAGGTCTGGACTTGGCCTTGGAGACAAAGCAGACTTGTTTCAACATGGCAAGGTTTGCATCTAGAACAGTCTTTCCTCCTGGGGAAAAGCAGACGGGGAGGGGGAAAGGCCAAGGGGGGAGGCCAGTGAGGAGGCTGCTGGAATAACACTCTTGGCCCCCGACCAGAGGTGAGGGTGGCAGTGGGGACAGAGAAGGGACAGGATGTGGTGGGCATGGGTGGGGATGGAGGGTGAGGGTCTGGATGACTCCCAGATGGAGAAACTGGTTGGGGAGGCGCCCAGGGTCACGGTCTTATGGCCCAGGCCAGGAAGGACTTCCCATGACACCTGAACAGCTGAGTGAACATCTCCTGAAACTAAGAGAGGGGGAGGGACAGGGAGAGAGGGAGATGGGGAGACTAACTCCCGGCACATCGGTCCTTCCCGGTAAGGCGAGCTGTATCCTGCATCGCTCTGCCTGGCAGGTTGTCTGGAGGTCTCCAGGCTTGGCAGCCACACCCTGTATTTGCTGAGCACCTTCCGGGCTGCCTGATGTCTTGGGGAACGAGGGAGTTGAGACAGGGAGACACCCAGCGGCTGGCACCATTACAGCCAACTGAAGACTCAATTTCTAGTTCCGAGAGGGAACATTCCCCTTGGGAATGGGGAGCGTTTGCCCAGAGTCGAGGGCTTAAGGAAGGGAGAAAAACTCCAGTTGGCTTGAGGGCCGCTTCCCAGCCCTGCGGACCGCAGCCCTTGGCCTGGGTGGGAAGACACGGGCTCCTGGAAAAGAGAGGAGCCAGGGACCAGTCCTCCTCACTGGTCCAGACAGGTGGGCCGATGGCAGATACCGAGGCCGGGGGTATTCTGCTGGCTCAGGCCCCAGTAAGAACTGGGGCGGCTGCTAGAATCAGGAACCGAGGGTGCCTGGAACTGGGTCTTGCCTTACCTGGCCACGGGAAACAAGTGTCCTTTGGGGGCCTCAGCTCCCCAACATGTGCCACATGGGCAGGCTGGGTGTTCTGTGGGCTCGGGGAGCCCCAGAGAGAGAGACTTGGTAGCTAACTGGGCCTTGTCCTCCTTCACTTTCTTTTTTAAATGTTTATTTATTCACTTGAGAGAGAGAGAGAGAGTGGGCACGAGCAAAGTAGTGGGGCAGGGGCGGGGGGAGAGAGAGAGAATCATAAGCAGGCTTCATGCCCAGTGCAGAGCCTGACACAGGGCTCGATCTCATGACCGTGAGATCACGGCCTGAGCCCAAATCAAGAGTCGAACGCTTAACCGACTGAGCCACGTGGGCACCCCTGTCCGGCCTCACTTTTGACAAGAGATGGTTTGGGCACCTCCGCCAGGCACAAATGACTCTCCCGCGTCCACTGCTCCTCTATACCTAGATTGCTAAAAACCAGGCACGATCTTACATTTCAAGCACGGCATTGGCAGCAAAATTCACAGGGTTGCATCACATCCAACAACGCATCAGCCAGCTTCAGCCAACAGAGGGGATAGCTTGGTGTCTTGGGACAGAGTCTCATCACGGTGGGGCATTTGTTTGGGGAGCCTGAGTAACGGAGGCAACCTCGGGCCGCTCCCAGCACAGGGTCGGCTCGCTCACAGAAGCATCGTGAACGGTGCGGTTGAACAGCTCAGTCCTTGGAGGATTCTGAGCTGCTCTACCCCTCACCCCAGAGGGGGACCTGGGGCAAGTCACCCGGTTTTCTCGTCTCCTCTGTCAAACGGGCTTGCAAATCCCTGGGTCGGCTATCTTACGGTGGATCAAGTGAGCTCATAGATGAAACACTGATGTGAAAACTGAAACAAGTTTCGGCTTCCCCCAGCTTCCTTCAACTCCTCAGCCTGAGTTGGCCCTGCAATCTCGGAAGACTGGGACATTCACTGCCCGTCTAGCGCGCTGTTCTACTGACTTCCCGGGCTGCTCTTAAAAATCAAAGGACTTTGTAGCCAGGCATCAGAAAGACCAGCCCTACTTCAGCCCTGAGCCAGGAGCAGACAACAAGATGGGGAAACTGGCTCTGAAAAACATACAAACTCCTCCTCCCACTTAAGGGGCATGTGACTTTCCATCCACAGTGGCTAATGACGTGGGGAGATACGACCGACCCTGAGGGGAACCCATTCCTGCCTCTTCCCATGCAGCCGTTCCTCAAGGCAAGGGTGAGGGTCTCAGGAGTCTCAGGGAGGCTGCTGGCCTGTAAAACACCGAGATGATTCCTTGGCGGGAAATGGATGCCATCCCAGCGGGTGGGGCTTTCCCCTCAACTGACTCTCCAGAAAAGTTCCTGTCTTTACCGGGATGGGAGAGGCCCACAGCTGCTGGGGCTGGGCCCTTCTAGAGAGGCAGAGGCCCTGGCTTCTGAGCCGAAGCCAACTGATTTTTATTCCTTCCTGCGGGCCCTCCTTTGACAAATGATTATGGCGCCCGAACTGAGAGGGGGCCTTGGGCTCCGTGTCAGTCAGCATCAGCCTGGAGGATGAGGCATCCAGTCTGTCTGGCTCCACTCACAAGTTCCTTTGGCCATCTTTTTACAGCACTGGCCCCGGCAGGTGTCCCCGCTCAGCAGCATTCAGTAGCCTCGTATTGTCACAGGTGTGTGTTGCCGTGGAACCCAAGGGCCTAGCCAGACAAGAGCTGCATTTCTAGTCGTCCTTGAACTCGATGTGCTTGGGGCCTGCAGGCCCTGGGACACCGTGGTTCTGAAGGCCCCTCATCATGCCTTCCGCCGTGGGGGTCAGTCCCTTCCCCAACAGCCCTGTTCCTCGCTGGTAAGACTTGGATTTGCTCGCATTCATGCCCCTTCCAACCGTGGTTCAAGGGTAAATCCTAACTGTTCCGAGCCAAACGTGGTCACTCCATGCTCCTTGGCAGTGACTGGTTTCGAGGTATGTGGCACAGTTCTGGCCAATAAGATGTAAAGAAAATAAGCTGGGGGAGGAGATTCTGGAAAAGGTTTCCCGCTGACTAAGAGACACCTGAGGGGTGCCTGGGTGGCTCAGTCGGTTAAGCGTCTGACTTCGGCTCAGGTCACGATCTCACGGCTCATGAGTTCGAGCCCCGAGTCGGGCTCTGGGCTGATGGCTCAGAGCCTGGAGCCTGCTTCCGATTCTGTGTCTCCCTCTCTCTCTGCCCCTCCCCCGTTTGTGCTCTGTCTCTCTCTGTCTCAAAAATAAATAAACGTTATAAAAAAAATTTTTTTTTAAATAAAAGAGACACCTGAGAAGAGGTGGCTTCCGTCTCTCTCGCTGATGTCGTGTCGGTGTGTGATGCCTGGACTGTTGGTAGCAATCTTAAGACCACGAGGGGAGCTAGTCTGAAGACAAAGCTAACGTATTGAGGAAGAACAATGTTGAAACACGGAAGGAATCTGCTTGCAATGGCTCAGTGTCCCCTGGCGCAGGCAATGACATCTTGCTGTCCCTCTGCATGGCCTACAGGGCCGGCCAGCGACCAGAATCCATTTCTACTGCCTTTTCTAGGGGCCGGGAAGGGAGGGACCGAGTTCACCTTGGGGCATGTTGGGAGTGAGGTTCCATTGGGGGACCTGGAAAAGAGAGGTCAGGGGTCCTTGAAGGTGCAGGGCTGGACACCAGGACGGGGCTTGGGCTGGAATTAACATGGGTGGCTCTCAGACGTTCATGGAGGGCCCAGCACGTGCCAGGCCCAGAGGAGGGTTCACACTGCACACTGGTGGGGACCAAGAGCGCAGGAATGAAAATGAAGGGTGAGAGGCAAGGCTCAGCACGTGCCCCGCTCCACCCGCACGGAAAGACCAGCAGACAAGGAACGACACGCACCCTCACCCACCCACCCGCCTCCTCCCCATGCACCAAGGCCATCATCATCAAAGACTTCCAATCACACACAGAATGACAGCTGTGTCTTCCCGGAGGCCCCCACGATCCGGCCCACCCACTGCTCCCCCAGCCCCCACATGGAGCCACGTGGCCGTCTCGCTGTTCCTTTGATCTGGCAAAGTGCTCTCCACCCCCGGGGCTTTGCACTTGCTCTTTCCTCCGTCTGGAGCAGTCTGCAACAGGCAGCCAAGGGCTGGCTCGCTCATTTCATTAGCATCTCTGGCCCTGGCTGTCTTCTGAGAGAGGACCCTCCTGACCACATTATTTAAAGTATCACCCCTGCATTAACCTCCATCCCCTTATCCCATTCCCCGCCCCCCCCCCCCCCGTATGACCCGAAATCGCACCACCTAGCTGCGCATTTTTCCTTTGGGGTCTGTCTCCCCCGCCAGATGTCATCTCTCTGAGGACAGGCTTGTGGTCTTCTCCGCTGTCTCACCAGCATTTGGCACGTAGTAAGGCTCAAAGCATATTTGTGGAGCGAACAAAGGAAGGAGTGAATGGGAAGGCAGGACCAGTTGGAGCCCTCGTGGACACCAAGGCAGGACCACAAGAGAAGGAGTATCACACTGTGAAATCCATTTCAGAGGCATCAGGGCTATAAAAGGGAAAAACAAAACTCTAAAAACTGCTGGATGAAAAAGAGAGGAGGATATTTTCATGATCTGGGAGGAGGGAAGGGCTTCCCAAGCAAGGCACAAACTCCAGGAGCTATAAAAAAAAAAAGCCTGATGGATTTGACTCCATAAAAATAAAAAGGTCATGCACGTCAAAATATACAATAAACTTGGGGTGCCTGGGCGGCTCAGTCGGTTAAATGTCCGACTTCGGCTCGGGTCACGATCTCGTGGTTTGTGGGTTCGAGCCCCGCATCGGGCTCTGTGCTGACAGCTCGGAGCCTGGAGCCTGCTTTGGATTCTGTGTCCCCCCCCCTGCCCCTCCCATGCTCATGCTTTGTCTCTCAATAATAAATAAACATTTTTTTAAAAGTTAAAAAAAAATACACAATAAACAGAGTTAAGAGATATTTGACGGGGAGAAAATATCTAAAATATTTAAAATTACTATCGTAACATATAATGAGATTCCGTGAGCCGACAGGTAAGACACATACAGACCCATACAGCCCAGCATAAAATAAACGAATAAATAAATGGGCAGAGGAGAGAAACGGGTATTCACAGAAGAGGAAATACTCGTGGCCAGTGATCAGCTGAATAAATGCTTAGGCTCGCCAGTCACCAATGAGAACCCACTGGGGACACAACTGAAAGGTGGGGGCGACACCATGTGAGGGTACATGGCTCCCGGCGCCTCATGCGTGGGACGGATGTGGTTTCCGAAGGCAGTGGGAGGGCATTTGGGCAGACTTAGCGACGACATTCCAAATGCACGCTCCTTGTGAGCCAGAAATCCTGCATTTAGGAACCTCTCCTTGCAGAATGCCAAAGCTGTCCGATGCCATCATGGCCTGTGGAAGTAGGGAGCCACCGGAGTGTCCCATGGCAGGGAGGTGGTGATGGGTGGGGAACTACTCAGCCAAAAGCAAAAGACTCTGCTTTGGCATTGAGAAGTGTTCTCAGCTTGTTAAGTGAAAACAAAAGCAGGATGCAGACCCATGGGGGTGGCGGGTCCCCTTTGAGTGTGTCTTTAAGGGTTTTTATGTGTGTTCTCACAGATGTGGGCGCACCCCTGCATGGAGAACTGTGAGTGCAGCATACAGCTGTCACCAGAAAGTAGCTCTGGGGAGGGGGCCGGCACTTGAGGAGTGACTTTCCATTTTTCTTGTTTGTTTCGATATTGTAGACTTACATATTTTTTTTAAAGTTTATTTACTTATTTTGAGAGACAGCGTGTGCACACATAAGCAGGGGAGAGGCAGAGGGAGAGAATCCCAAGCGGCCTCTGCACCATCAGTGTGGACCCCAGTGCGGGGCTCAATCTCACAAACTGTGAGATCACAATCTGAGCTGAAATCAAGAGTCGGACGCTTAACTGACTGAACCCCCCAGGCGCCCCTCTTTATTGTAGACTTTGGGCAACTAAATCCATTTTTAGATAGAGAACAAATCACATCATTAAAGAGGGGTGCAGCTGGGGGGGGTTCGAGATGGGGAGGCCGAGGACCGCGGCCAGCTGGAGCCCTCGGGAGACTCCGGGCCCAGCAGCAGAAGCGAGGGAGGGCCACGGGGGCCGGTCCTCCGGCAGGCCTCTCCCAGAACGCTGGGTGACACGTTCCGTCTCTCCCGCTCTTCTGTTGTGTAGAGAGATGACATCCAGAGTCTGATAGGAGGCACAGAGCCAGGCTGACCCCACCAGCAAAGCAGTGACTCCTCTCCAGGCCCAATCAGGAGCTGGGGTGAGCCTATGTCAGTGACGTGGCAGAACCTCCGCTTCAGCTCAGCGTTCACGGGGCGAGGCGAGCAGTTCCTGTGCGGGCTCCTCCTTTCCCCAGTGACTTCAGGCTCCTCTTTCTGCGAGGCCAGGCCCCCTTCTTCTGACTGAAGCCTCCCCACACCTGACCCCTATGCATATGACCCACAGAGATGGGTACGAGACCTCAGGACAGATGTCCAGCCAACAGGTGGAGATGTATGTCTGCAGTTGAGGGGAGAAACCTAGCTGCAGGCAGACCTCCCCATGGGACGTAGAGCCGTGAGCTGGCGAAGGCACGGGGGTGGGTGTAGAGCAGCACAGCGGGCCCGGGTCGGAGCTCCGGGCTCCTACACATAAGGGACTGCAAGAGTACTAACAGCGATCATCACAGGCCACTGCCACGCTGAGCCCGTGGCGGCAGGACTCCGGGAGCTTTCCAGACCCCGGGCGACCAGATAGCACCCAGGCCCGCCTGGTTCAAAGACTGCCACCTCCCCGCTGGTCACTCTACCCAGTGTTTCTCTGCCAGACCTCATAGCTGATCCTTGTACGACTGCCCTCCGCCGTGACAGCAAACGCAGTGATTTAAGATAGCTAAGCTTGTTTTGTCTTTATTTCTGCCCCTGACATTGGTCCTTGAGCTCATGGAGCTGGCCAGCTGGAGGTGCGAAAGGTTGGAAGGACCGGGGAACAACTGTGGGAAGTCAGAGGCCGAGGAGGCCCAGCTGGGAACCACGGCAGACACGCTTGGTGGTCCACGCCTGCACGGGGTGCTGAGTTGGGCATGGAGCCCGGGGTGGCTGTGCCCACTCACCCAGCCGAGGAGGAGGCCCTGGTACAGGGAAAGCGGGTGTGAGCCCCTGAGCTGCAGACGCATCATTTGCAACCAGAAGTTTCTGTTCCTCTGGGTCAGTTCCCTCATTTTACCCCACTAGGTGGGCTCCACTAGGTGGGCACCACGGCTCTCCCGTTAGTGGCGGAGCGACCAAGAGCACAGACCGCCAGGAAGGGGAGAGCCAGGCTTTGGGGCAGGTCTGTCTGATGTCGTGTCTCCACCGGACGACCACCAGGCAGTTTGAAGCTTCCCCTATCTGGTAAAGTGTCTACACTTCACGTTTTTTCTACACGTTTTCACTTAGGCCTCGCCCTATGAGTTGGGCCTCACTGGCTCCATTTTACGGACAAGGACACAGAGGCCCAGGAAGATCACTTAAGGTCACCCGGATGGTAGGGTCCAGATCCTGCACTCTGCCCCATCACCCCTCACTCAGACTGCTGCCTCTCTTGGCACAGCCCGCCAGCAACCCCTCCCCCCGCCTCCCCGGCCCAGGGAGGAGCATGGGAACCAGGCATTGCCTGGCAGGTGTCCCCTTAAGATAGCACCCACCCTCTCTCCTTGTCTTACCATATTTGATGAGCTCTTCAATGACATTAAAAAAAAACCCAACAAAACTTTGCACTCTGGGTCCATCTTCTAATCTTTGTCAGGCCAGGTGGCTGCTGTGACTTTGTTGTGACTTTTCCAGGCACGCACATCAAAACACGCAGATGGTTCAGGAGAAAATCCTGGAGCCGGTAGTGGAGAAGTCTTAAGGACGGGTGCTGGGGCGCCTGGTTGAGCCCCAACTTCGGTTGAGCGTCCGACTTCGGCTCGGGTCATGATCTCGCGGTCCGTGAGTTCGAGCCCCGCGTCGGGCTCTGGGCTGACGGCTCAGAGCCTGGAGCCCGTTTCGGATTCTGTGTCTCCCTCTCTCTCTGCCCCTCCCCCGTTCATGCTCTGTCTCTCTCTGTCCCAAAAATAAATAAAAACGTTGAAAAAAAATTAAAAAAAAAAAAAGTGCTCTCGGGGTGCCTGGGTGGCGCAGTCGGTTAAGCGTCCGACTTCAGCCAGGTCACGATCTCGCGGTCCGTGAGTTCGAGCCCCGCGTCGGGCTCTGGGCTGATGGCTCGGAGCCTGGAGCCTGTTTCCGATTCTGTGTCTCCCTCTCTCTCTGCCCCTCCCCCGTTCATGCTCTGTCTCTCTCTGTCTCAAACATAAATAAACGTTAAAAAAAAAAAAATTAAAAAAAGAAAAAAGAACGGGTGCTGAACTGCCCTGCTTTAGATGGTGCGGAGGACAAGACCAGACAGAAAACCCCAATGTCAACAGCTCTGGAGCCCGAAGAGACCCTGAAGAGTTGGATTCCAAACGTCAAGCAGTTCCGGGGCTCCCCGTCGGAGAGCGTCCCCATTTATACCTCACGGAGGGCTGTGCGCGCTGACAGCTCCTCCAGTCCTCCTGTGTGACGGGAGACCCAGGAAGCCACGTGGCCAGTGTGCAAACGTGCCCCCCCAGGTGTTCCTGGTTCCCGAACGAGGTGGGGGAAAGATGCCCTCTCGTCCACCTGGGTGCCCACAGGCGCAAAGCGGGAGAGTCGGATGGCGGGTGTGAAAGTCTGTAGGGCTGACAACCGGCACTATTTGACTCTGAGCCAAAGCAGAGAGGAGGTCGAAGCCTGGGAGCCCGGATGCTGCACCTCTGCTGAGCTGGTACCCACAGCCCTCCACGGCCGGGGCTCACTCCTCTGCTCCTGGGACCCCACCCAGAGCCCAGGGCGCCGCAGGCATTCTGAATGAAAACTGCACCTGCTGTGGGGTCTGGACAACACAGGTTTGAATCATGCATCTGGACTTCTCTGAGCCTCACCTAGGGTCTGAGGTTTCTCATCTATAAAAGGGGGACAAGACGTCTCCATAACAGTTACTGGGAACACGAATGAGATGGACATACGGCCAGGGACTGACTGATGGGAATGGCTGGGACTACTTCTGAGGAGTAACACTGGGTTTTCGTGATTTTTTTTTTTTTTTTTTTTTGTGCACTGACCTCACATAGAGCCCAAATCCCAGCTCTTGATCGCAACAAGATTGGGGGAAAAGCATGAATGGCTCAGCGTAGACCCATCCTCAGCGCAGGGACAAGTGCCACCGCTGTCCTGCAGCTGGACCCAGGGGCTTCTCCCTCGCCCTGGGCATCATGGAATCTGCACTGTTCTCGTCCTCAGGGACCAGCACCAGCAGGTGTGGCACGCAACAGGGGCTCCTCCAGGGAGCGGTCATTGCATGAAAGAATGAAACTGACTGGGGGTACCCGGTATGAACAAATACCACACAAGACGATGGTGGTGAACCATGAGCACTAGTTAGAATACAGACTGGGTATTGCTGTCAAACGCAAGTTTGCGGGAAAGATGTCAAAGTAACAAGATCCGTGTTGACTGCTCCTTGCGTGATGGGCCGATTATAAGCATGTTATGATCATAAGCGCTGTTATGCATCCCCATGGTGTCAGGGCCCCAGGCGATGCTGATCCTAAGAAACAGCTTTCATCTTGAGGTCTAAAGCGGCTGCTCGAGCTCCTGCCATCACACCCACATTCCTGCCAGCAGAGAGTAGGAAGGGGAAGGGGAAGGAACTCATTTTTCCTTTAAGGGCATGGCCCAGAAGTTGCTCCTCTCACATCTGACCGGCCAGAACTTAGTCCCAGGGCCACACCTAGCTGCAGAACAAGCTGGGGAGGTGGTCTTTAGCTGGGAGGTCATTGCTGAGCTTAAACCTGGAGGGTCGTTCACTAAAACAAGAAGAGGAGACGGATGTTGGGGAAACTTTGTTGGCTCTGCCCCGCCTCATTTGGAAAAGATAGAACGGCCTGTTCATCGGTCATGTGTGGTGGGGCAGGGGGCTTGGAGTGTGAATCTGGCTGAGGACGGTCTTAGGGGAGGCAGAGGTGGATGCTGCTGAGGGGTTCAGAGGAATGTGTGGGACCTCTTAGGGGTAGAGTAGACAGCCCGAGAGCCTCCGAGAAGCACAAAGAGTTGGACAAAGAGGCGGTGACAGCCAGCCTGCGGTCTGCCCCGCGTGGTCGTGTTCTAGCCCACGTACGCACACAGAGGGCATGGACAGGGGGCCAGGGACAGCCGATGTGCGTCAGGTAAGCACCACCATGGGAGCCGCACAGGTGCTTGCCAACAGGTCTAAGTGAACCACCAGCGTGTACAAAATGACACGTTTTCCCGTTTTCCCCGAAATAGCAGAGCTCAGGCCAGGCTGATCTGACTCTTTGAGATAACGCTTGGCAGGCCCTGGGCAGTGGCCATGAGTTCTGGCTCACCAGCTCCCTACCACTTCCTGCCAGGCCCGCTTCCCTCATTCACTCGCCCTGCCTGTCCGTGTAGAAACAGAGGGGGTGACATCCACGCCACTGAGAGCCCCCACATGGTGTCACTGGAGGCCTAGCTGGGTACACGCATCCCTGGAGGAGAAACGTTTGGCTCATAGTGGCCGTGGCTCATTCCTACATACGCTGTGCCAGACCCTGTCCCAGGATGAAGGTCAGCAGCTAGGGCAGAGAACCCTTAGACAGAGACAGAAACTTCTCTCTCCTGGGAAGAAGTCCAGAGGGAGACAGCCCACGGCCGGCTCTTCAAAGTCATGGAGAACCCGAATGCTACCATCCTCTGGACGAGCCCGGGTCTGTGTGGTCCACGATGGGCCCTGGGGCCCCAGGAACGCTCTCCCACAAGCCGAGCATGCAGCATGAAGACAAAGAAGTGGGTAAATTGTGTGCTTCCTGTCTTCTAAGGAAATTTCCGGAAACTCCACACGGCACTTACGCTGGGTGGCCCCGTGTCCGGCCGAATACCAGGTTTGTGTTACCAAGAAAGGCGGGAGAACGGGTGGGCTTCCAGAAGCCTCTGCCACGGGATCTTACGCACTTAGTTCATCTATGCCTCGTGTGGCATGAATATTGGCTCAGAGGGGAAACCGTAGCGCACAGAGGTTCCACGTACGTGTGCCAAGCCTCGGCCTGTGAGTGGCCAAGCATCCAGTTCCCACTTGGAGCCCGCACGTCACGCTGCTTCGTGCCTCTGTGCTTGGCCGTCCCAGCTCTCTTAACACGGAACTGATCTCAGAGAGGGCCAGATGCCCAGTCACTGTCTACCTTCAAGTTTCTTGCCACTGGATGGCATTTCTCCTTCCCCTTCCCCTTCCTCCTCCTCCTCTTCCTCCTCCTTCTCTTCTTCTTCTTCTTCTTCTTCTTCTTCTTCTTCAGGGCTGGGGGTGGGGGGTGTGATTTGGCCCACCTACGGTGGCAAAGTCCAGCAATGGGACACCGAGGTGGGACAGGACTGGCACCGTGGCAGGACTGCTCCCAAAGTGGAGGAGCCCCCAAAACAAAACGGTCTGATCTCATCCAGCAACCGGTTACTTATTACCTCCATTGTTTTCAACATCACCCTTGGCCAGCGCTCAAGAGTGGCTTTATTTTGCAAGCTGCTTTGTGTGTGGAGACACATCCGGGGTTGATAATGCTGCAGACCAGGATGTTTTGGTTCTTCCTTCTTTAAAGGGAAGATCTTGCTGCCACCCGGCTCTGCCTCGCTCTCCAGATCGGAAACTATGTGACCCTCATGATGGGGTTTCAGTTGGACACCTCGGGCCAGATTTCCAAGCTGAAAGGAACATAGAGCTGCACCAGGGCCAAACACATACTCTGGACAGCTGGGTATGATGTTTTGTCCCATCCCTTGAAAACAAAGCTGAAACCGAGCAAAGAATCGCTTTCAAATCAAGTATTTGTTGGCACATGCGTCCCGTTGGTTAGAAAACATGTTTTTTGTTTTAAAATTAGATTTCCCTGGAAAGAACAATGGCAAAATCAAAGGGGACAAGTGTTTGGTGGGGCAGAAAAGAACAAACTCCTTTGCCCCAAACCCCTCGAGGTCGGGGAGCGCCAAGCTGCTCGCGGCGCCTGGCTTCCTGGCTTGAGTCAGAGGACTGGGCTCGCGGCTTGTCGAGAGCGGCGAAGTTGCCACCTGGGTCCCCGGGAGGCCACCGTGCAAAGCATCCAGACAGACATCTCGCAGCGCTGGCCAGCCTGTGCTCCGGCGCAGCTGTCACACTACCTGAGGGCGCCCCGGGGTCCTGGCATCACTGGGATGACCCTGCCTGTGATGCGCCGCCCCACCCCCCACGCGCGCGGGGCTCTTGCTGCCCCAGTGCTGCCCTGCTGGGGGCCGGCACCTCCATGCAGCCCCAGGCTCTGGCCACAGCTGGGGAGACCAGACTTGGAAGCTTGACCCAGGGCGGCTGTCAGTAGCCTGGCTTGAGAGCCTGGCCCAGAGCCCAGTGTCTGTCCCGCCAAACAGATGCTCTCACTTGGGGCTTTTGGATGCGAAACACACAGAGAAGGATCCAGAGAGCAGGGAGAGACGCGCGGAGAGCAGGCAGTGTGTGGAGGCCGTGAAGCAGAGGCCACCAAGCAGCACAAGCCATCGGAGGGGCAGCAGCGAGCCTGAGGACAGGGAGTGGAGGGGGTGCAGACGGCAGGTGAGAAGGAGGAGCAAGAAATGAGGCACAGCCGCTGAGACCAGGGTCCGAGGACATCCAGAACCACGGCCGGGCCTCCAAGCTGCTGCCAGGCGGCCAGAGATGGCACTCTACAGAGAACAGCTACGCCCTGGGATACGCTGGACCCCGCATGCACTGTGATACCTGCTCAGGTGTAACATTCATATACATTTCAGGGGACGTTTTCCGGACTTGGGAGCAGCAGGCATGTACACAAAGGATGGCTCTTTTTTTTTTTTCCAGAGTTGTAGTCAATTCCCCACCTCTTCCAGGAAGCCCTCCCTGACTACCTCTTCACCCATAGTCCTCAGCCCACAGAACTTGTCCCTGAGGGTTCCTAGAGTCCTGTTAGAGCCTAGCCCCTCCATGTTCCATCTCTCACCTTGGCCACAAGCTATCCAAAGACAGGGACTGCTCTGGGTATCCCTAAATCCCTGCGGCACTGAGCTTGAGGCCTGGAGTGTGGCTGAGGATGCCAGGATGTACTGGCAGGTGGCCTGGAGGCTTCGCCTGCATACCCCATGATGGAGTCGTATCTGCAGGCAGCCCCACCTGTGCCCCCAGACAGGGAACACCAGCCCTAGTGGCCTCCTAGGACAGAGACCTTTGCCCTTGGCAGAACCAGGGGAGTGGCATCGGCCCTGGCCTTAGGACAGGAGACAGGTGGCCGAGCCCAGCTGGTGAGTCTGTTGGCATTTCAGAGAGAGCCAGATGCACAGGCCAGGGCTCAAGGCTGGACCCGCTTGGAAAGGTGGGGAGCTTTTCTCACTTGATTGGTGCTATCTACCCCTTGGCCATTAGCTAGAACAGTCTTAAAAAAAAAAAAAAGGCCCTGGGGCTTGCTTTCCTCAGGCAAAGGGGAGGTGGAGAAAAGCCACAAGCCCCCAGCCCAGCCCAGCCCCAGCCCTCTCTGCCCACCCTGCTTTGTTCCACATTCTGATGCACCTGTCCACCTCCCTTGGAGACTGTGAGCTCCAGGAGGCCAGCAAGGCTGAGTCCCGTATCTCTGCGTCCCCAGCAGCCAGCACGAGGCCCGGCATGGAGAAGATGAGGTTTCTTGGGCAGAAGACAGAGATCGGACATCAAGGGGAGCAGGCTGATCTTCGGGGACCTGGAGGGGGGCAGAATGAAGTGTGGGGGCTGGGCCGGAGAAGGAGCCCTGCAGACACTGGTGGAGGGACTTGGTGGGCACCCCAGGAGGGGCCAACTCCAGGGTGGGCGGGAGACTTGCCTTGCCTGCAAAAGTAGAAGCCATCGCTCTATCTCAAGGAGGAGTGGTGAGGGCTGGCCCCAGGCGCCACAAAGGAAGTCACTGGAACTAACAACCAGGGACAGGACAGATCAGAAACGCAGGCTTTGCTATTTTTTAATAGTCACATGTATGGTCCGTAGTAGATGCTCAAAAATTTGTAGTTACTAATTCTCTCAGCAAGCCCATTTGGGGAGGGTTCCTATTCCCCCTTTCAAATGAGGAAACTGAGGCCCAGAGGCAGCACTAATCTTGCCAAAGCTTAGACACGGGTAAGTGTGTAGGCAGAGATTTGGATCGGGCATCTCAGGTTCCCAAGGGTAGGCTCTTTCCACTCAGCCCTCAGCCCCGTTCTGGAAATGGCCTCAGGTAGGACACAGAGGTGGGGCTAGTGGGCACCTGGGGCCAAGAACCCCCCTCACCTGGCTCAGGAGGAGCCAGTGGCCCTGCGGACTAATCCGCTCAAGCACCATCTGGCCAAAGGGACTCGCCAGTATCCCCGATACATCCCCTCCAAGTCAGGTCCTCAGGCTCCGCGTCCTTTAAAATTTTTGTCTTCTTAATTTGGGGGAAAGGAATAAAAACTGGAAATGAAAAGTGATTGCAAAGCCCCAGCGGCAGGTGTGGGGGTCACTTGGAGCTGGCCCTGGCATGTCTCGTCCCTAGGCCCATCTGCATATCCTTAATCATGATTCCAGCCACAACTGTCCATATGCACGGCTTTCGGGGCAGGACTTTCAGGGCAGGAGAGACGGAGTGAGAAAGCTCAGCTGTCGAAGACCACAGCGCCACCAGTGACTTTGAGACACAAAGCTTTCTGAATTCTGGGGTTCTGGCCGTTCGGATTCCTGGGAACCCAGTGTCACTACCCGTCATTGACAGGAGATCTGGGGGTACCCGAGTGAGTGAGTGCCCACTCTAGAGAGCAGATAAGGTGCCGTCAGGTTCTATGCGGGAGAGAAAGATAGGGAGAGTGACCAGGATGCAGCAGGCCGCAGGCCAAGGCCCCAGGCATCCACGAGGTGGGAGGTGGCAGGACCAGAGCCAGGGAGTGATGGGGTTGGAGAGCAGGATCCTGTCACGGGGCCGTGGTTTAGCCACACCTCACACCAAGCCTCCCGCTGCCTGGTGAGGACCTTGGGTTGGCGGCAGCATGGTGACTGGCCGGCACCCCACTCCACGTGCCCTGCCTACACGCACATCCAGATTCTGATTGCCCGGGGCACCCGAACATCCCAGGACTAAAAGTCTACTCTTGGCAATGGTGTGAGTTAGGGTAGGCTGAACTGCTGTAACACATAGACCCCCCCGGAAAGTTACAGCTTAAATCCAAGAGAAATGTATCACTCTCCCATCAAACGGTCAAGGATGGAGGTTCTAGGCTGGTGGGGGCTTGGCTCCACGGGGTCCTTCAGGGATCCTGGCTGACTGCAGCTTTGTGATCCTCAGCTGGGTACCCAAAGGCCACCCTGGGCATCCACCCTGGTCAGTGGGAGGAAGGAAGAGCATGGAGGGGTGTGCCCAGGGAGTGTCCAGGGGCCGAGACCGGAACTGGTGTGGCTCATGTCTGTTTGCCTTCCTTTGCCTAGAAGTCGGGCACGTGGCCACATCCAACTGCAAGGGGGCTGGGATACGGAGCCTGGTAGGTAGCCTTGTGATGAAGGGGAGGGCAGGTGCACACAGGGGAGGGGTACAGAGACGTAGGGTCTATTCCCCTGTCCCTGCGGTGGGGGGCCAGGGTGGGGGAGTGAGGTAGGGGAAGCCCCAGGCCTCCACCAAATACATTGCCAGGGGGAGAATAGGCAGGGCTCCAGCCTCTCTGCCCCATGCCCCTCCCCTGCCACGTCAGCAAGCCTGGCCAGCCCCATGCCCCTCCCCTGCCAGGTCAGCTCTTCCATTAGCTGCATGGCACCCCCCCTTCCCACCGGCCCCGGAAGCACAGAAATGTTGTTCTGATCTTCCTTAAATGGGCACGGGTCTGATTTCATTTGGCTCATCCACACGGAGCACCTGCTGTGTCCCGAAGCCTGGGCCAGCCCTGTGGGGCGGTCACAGGGGGCGCTGTGGGGAAAGCGCAAAGGATCACAGTGGATAAATGTCCAACTCCAGGCTCCATGCTGGGTGGGGCTCAGGGAGTCTGGTGCAGAGAGAAGATTCCAGAAATACGAGCCTAGCAGCAAGGAGGATGCTGGGATCACAGAGGTCCAAAAGGAGAGGTCAGGGGCCCAGGTGAGAGGTCACCTAGGGGGCCTGGGGGGCAGGGTGCTGTGGAGGGATGGAGAGTCGACACTCCTATCTAAAGGGACCACCTGCCACTTAGCAACAGCTGCTTGGCACCTGGCAGGAATTGGCACCCAGTGTGGCCCAGTCTTCTGATTTGTCTAGAGAAGCCAGAAATGCAGGGTGCGTGTCTGTGTCTGTGTGTGTGCATGTATGTGAGCGAGTGTGTGTGTGCAGAGAAACAGACAGGGGGGAGAGAGAGGTTGAGGCCTTAGACACCAACCGAAGGCTGAGGAAGCTTGGCTGCAGGCAAGATTGAGTCCTGGGGCCACCCTGGCACCCTTTGCAATAGAGATACACCCAGGGACCAAGTGACAGGATTCAGAAGGCTCTGACCCCGGTGACTGGAAGATTCGGGAGCCTGACTGGTGACCGAGAGGCCTAGTCACCGTACTGAATGGGCCAGCTTCTCTGTTCCAGATGTCTGTCGTCGTTCTTCACTAACTTGCACAAGAAGCCGCTGGGGTGGCTGTGGTGACACCCCTTCCCACAGCCAAAAAGGCTGCGCTCAGAGACGTGTGGTCACTGTGCAAGGTCACACAGCTCACAAGCAGCCCTGCGAGGCTGTGCTGAGCCTTAAGGGTGATGGGGACCAGACCCCCTCTTCAGGGAGGGAAATGGAGCTCAGAGCAAGACAGTGATTTGCCTCAAGTTGCCCAAGAGAGAGGCGGTGGTGGGGACCAGGCTCCAGGCTGTCTACGTTCATTTCCTTTCACTGGGTGCTCTTGCCGGCTCAGCCCCCGGGGCTCCTTGCACAACCGTGACTGCGGTTGGAAGCTTGACCCTCCCCCCCCACCCCCCCGCAGGGCCTCATCTCCCACCCCACCCCACCCCCCACTGCCCGGTACAGCGAGACTTTCACGAAGCACATAATCACCTGCTAACTTATCTTCTTGCCAAACTTGAACTTTGGTCCACCCAGTTTCCGTAGCCGGGCCCACCTGCATTGCACTTCTGGCAGGATGTGAAGGACACCACGGGAATCTCCCTGAGCTCAGGGCTTCTGCAGATGATTAATGACACATGCAGCCTAAATTTAGGACAGTGCACATCTGCCCAGCGTGGCCTGGGGAAGATCTCTGTCTTGAGGCAGAGAGCTAGCCTCGCTGGCCTCAGGTAACCCTTCCCGATGGAGACCATCGTGACTGGGAAGGCTCGGAGTCACTGCTCTGCCACCCCAGAAAGGGACCGACCTTGAAGTCCCTGCTGGGGTGGCAGGACTGCCATGTGCCTTTCCCCTCTTGTAAAGAGGCATCCGGGTCCCAACTTGTGGAGAAGGTCCTCTGCAGTTTAGGCTTCTCTAACCTCTTCCTCCAGCCCCCTTTCCCTCTCCCCTTCTCCGTTCAGACCTCTCTGGATCAGCTGCCAGGATCCCCCTAACTCACACCCACTGAGGTACAAATCACTGAGAATGGCTTACAGGCTGCCCTTCCCAGAGTCATTGGCATTGCAAACAATGCTACGGTCATTCTACCCAAAAAGGGTGATGTCTCAGCCATCAGCAACTGGGAATTTTGGAGATCCCCTGGGACATTGTCAAGCTCTACCCCAGTTTTCTTGTAGTGTCTGCCCTGGAAGCCCCCCACTTCTCAAAATATTATCCTTCTTCAGATATCACCCATTTACAAAACAACCTACCCTAAAAACAACTTTGGATGAAGTTCAACTGTCTTGCTTTCGTTACTGGGGCAGGGGGCGTGTCCTAACCATGATTAATAGGGCTTCCGATCCGCAGAACTCTGGGTAAAAGGGACGCCCCGTAGTTCGTGGGGCGCAGTTAGCTATCCCTTGAGTCTGACATTTTGTTTCAGGAGTGCATTGTTGACGAGTCCCAGGTCGGACCATAAGAGCTCTTTGAATTCCAAAGCATCAGCTCAACAATACTTGGCTCCTTCACTCCCTCACTCACATAACCCAGTACTTACTAAATGCCTACCGTGTATGGCCGTATGCTAATTAGGTTTGGGGTACAGTTAGTATGACACAGACCCAGCATGACAGTGGCTCAAACAAGACAGAGGATTAGCTCTCTGTCATTGTTAATTGTATGTGTCGACTTGACTGGGCTAAGGGATGCCCAGAGAGCTGGTGAAACATTAGTTCTGGGTAACTAGTTCTGGGTAATTAGTTCTGGGTAAAACATTAGCGTCTGGGAGGGTGTTTCCAGAAGGGGTTAGCATTGGATTCAGTAGACTGAGTAAAGAAGATTGCCCTCACCAATGTGAGCAGGCATCATCCAATCCACTGAGGGCCAGGATAGAACAGGCGGGCAGTTCACAAGATCCTCCTTGTGAACTGGGACACCCATCTTCTCCTGTCCTTGGACATGAACGTTTGGGCTTGGACAGGAACTGCACCACCAACGACCTTGATCTCCAGCTTGCAGCCGGCCGATTGTGGTGCTTCTTGGCCTCCAGAATCACGCGAGCCAATTCCTATCATCAATTTCCTCTTATATTTTTATATTCAATTGGTTTTGTTTCTCCGGAGGACCCGGACACGTACATTCTCCCTTGCCAAAGGCCCACGTGTTATGTTGCTCGGGACCCTCCACGTTGACGCTGGGCATTTCTGGAGTGACACCATTGTTTGCATGGTCCCAAATGGCAGCCCACCTTACAACTGTATTGCAGAGGGGCGGGGGGAGGAGGTGAAGGAGTAAGGGCACAGCCAGGAGTTGTGCACATCATGGCCACTCACATCCTGTTTGCCAGAACTTGGGCTCAGGGCCACACCCAGCTGCAAGGGAGGCTGGGAAATGTGGTCTTCATTTTGGGCGGACACAGGCCAGCCAAACATCAGGTGGTCTGTCACTTGGAGAAAGAAGGAGAAAATAAATCTCAGGGGACAACTAGTAGGCTCTGACAAAGCTGGGTGATAAAACAGACATGCTCCTGCCCCAAGGGGACTCATACCTTGACGCGGAAATGGATATTCAATGACAAACGATCCCGAGAGTTAACGGTGCCCCCTCTGCAGAGGGGTATTAAGGAACGCACAGGGAGCCCTAACAGGGGCTCAGGGCAGGCTTCTCTGAGGAAGGGACATCAGAGCACAGAGCTGAAGGATGACAGGTTAGAGGAAAGAGGGAGAAGCTGGAAAGCAGTAAGGAGAGCCTGCCAGGAATCCCGTGGCAGGCAGGGAGGTGGCACTTAGGAGGACTAGCAAGGAGGCCGCTGTGGTTGGATCCCAGTAAGCAGTGGGGACAGGGTGGGGGGGTGAGAGGAGTGGTGTGGACAGGCAGGGCCTTATAACTGAGGTGGGGTGTTTGGCGACTTTCTTCCAGGGTGGTGGGAAGCTTCTGGAATGTTTGGTGGAGGGGTGAGCCCCTGCACTGCAGGTTCTGGTCATTCTATTCGATCGCCTGGTGTCTCTGAAAACGGGGATCTTGGAACCCAGCAAAGGTTACCGGGGTGCAGGGGGGACGTCCGTCCCAGGGGCGGTGGAGAGAGGGAGTGGGCAGAGAGGCTTGCCAGGCTCTACGATGCGCCAGGCGTCTTGTGCCAAATTAGAACCACAGACGTTGGATTTGAGAAAATGGACAGAACATTAGCCCAGCTTCTTTGCGGGACAGGCAAAGGAGGCTGAGCCCAGAGAGGGAAAGAGGCCCAGCCAGGTCACCCAGCAGGGTGGTGGCAAAGCTAGAGCCAGAACTGACTCCTTCTGACGTCCTAGGTGGTGCAGGACCGGGGGAGGCTGGTTGGGCTGGGGTCACTGGGTCAAACAGATGGCACCTACCTCCTGGGAGCTACCTGTCTGAAGCAGCATCAGAAATTTAAACCTGCTAATTAATTTCTCATTCAGCCCTAAGCCGTAAAATCAAACCACACACTGAGCTGCCCACAGTGGCCTGACAGCTGGCCTGTCTGATCCTGGCTGTCTGCTCACGATTGGTAGGAGTGGCACCGACAGCAGACCCGCGTGGTGTCCGGGCACCCAGCAACTTGAGGCCACCAGCTGGGCTCACTAATGCTGTCAGTCTCCCCCAGCTGCTAAACTGCCTAGGCACCCGCATTGGGGTGTTTCCCCAACCTTGGGGTATAGAACAGTCCTGGGCCCAGCAAGGGCTAAGTCTTCTTCACTCAGCAACCAAGTGATGCGACTGGCCCAACACAAGACACAGGAAGGGGAAGCAAAGAAGCATGGAGAAGGCCATGCTCACGAGTTCAGGTTAGCATAAGCACTTAAGACTCAGTGGGGCTCGGGGCGCCTGGGTGGCTCAGTCGGTTGAGTCTCCGACTTCAGCTCAGGTCATGATCACCGTCCGTGAGTTCGAGCCCCGCGGCGGGCTCTGTGCTGACAGCTCAGAGCCTGGAGCCTGCTTTGGATTCTGTGTCTCCCTCTCTCTCTGCACCTACCCTGCTCTCTCTCTCCTCTCTCTCTTTCTCTCTCAAAAATAAACATTAAAAAATTAAAACAAAAAAAAGAGAATCAGTGGGGTTCATAGGCATTCATCATCTGAGCCAAAGCTCACATTGCATAGTCAGAGAACTGAGTTCAAAGAAGTAGGAGCTATGCCCAAGGTCACCTAGCACAAGGCTGGAGCTCTAACTCCCTTGTCAATCTAATGTTTTTCCTATTCCACCACATTGAGAATGTTCCTTTTCCACCATCATTACTAATCTGAGTCTCTCTTTCACGGATTTGTTCGCCTCATCAACTACCACCTCCTAAGCCCCTGCTGAGTGCCGGACACTGTGCTAGGTACTGGGATACAGGAAGCAGTCGTGTGGAAAGGTCTAGGAGCATGAAGAGAGCCATTCACTGAGGTTAGTACAAGGTACATGAGTGCACAGGAAAAGGGAGGGGCAGGGGCAGAGACCATAACTCAGAAGGGATAAGCCATCATGTGGATTGCATTAGATAGGGTCGGAAAACCCCACAGTAACAATAGCATAAACAAGGCACTCTCTCTCTTGTAAAATTCCTTGGCTAGTGCGGTGATTTTGATCCGTAAAGATCTTGGGGGCTCAGCCTCCTTGCACTCACTGCATCACTATCCCTAGAGAAATGTCCTGGTCCTCATAGGCCATGATGGTGACTAGAGCTCCAGCCACCACATCTGCACTCCAGGCAGCAGGACGGAAGGGCGAAGAAGAAGGCCAACATATGTTCACAAAAATGCTTGTTACAAGAATGTTCAGTGTTAAGAACAAGGAAGGGTTGAGATTTTACCCAATTAGAAAGCTATCAAGTGAGCCTGCCACTGTTTTATGAAGGCTGGCCAGAGATGCAAGAACACTGGGTCAGAGACAAAAGACTTTATTACTCCCTGCAGAACAAGCAGCATGAGGATCAGCATATTTGCATTAGCTCCTTTTGTCCCCAGGTCTCAGGGGGACAATGTGGATAAGCACACGCATATGAGATGCATTTCAGGAAGGGAACCCTGAGCTTAGGGAACCCAGATCTTTTATAACGGGCAGTAAGCCCACACCTGCCCTTTGCTCCACTGCAGACACTTCACCTTTCAAGACCATCTTCAGTAAATACACTTGAAAAGATAGTCCCAAACAGAGAGCAGTCGGAGCCTCATTCTCAAGAGGTGGGAAATGTGAACAACCCATGGGGAAATTGTCTGCCAATACATGGCATTTATTTATGATAGCCCCAAACTGGAAACAGCCCAGGGTCAACCAACAGGGAAATGGATATATTCACAGAGTAGACCACTGCTCGCCAATAAAAAGAAACTATTGATAGTTGCAATAACAAGGATGATCCTCAAAAACATGCTCACCCAAACACATCAGACACAAAAGAGTACATACCGTATGACCCATTTATTTTTTTTTCATTTATTTATTTTTGAGACAGAGAGAGACAGAGCATGAACGGGGGAGGGTCAGAGAGAGAGGGAGACACAGAATCTGAAACGGGCTCCAGGCTCTGAGCTGTCAGCACAGAGCCCGACACGGGGCTCGAACCCACGGACCATGAGATCATGACCTAAGCTGAAGTCGGCCGCTTAACCGACTGAGCCACCCAGGTGCCCCCCGTATGACCCATTTAAATGAAATTCTACAATAGAAAAAGCTAAGAGACAAATATCAGAACAATCGCTGCCTACCAACGGGGAGAGGGTCAAGGGTTGTACTTAACGTTTGTTCATTTCGTTATATGTGAATTGCACATCAATGTATCATAAATCAATACACACTTAGGTATCTGGAGGGAAGGATACTAGTGTCTGCAATTTACTCTGGACATGAATCAAAAATAGGATTGTGAATGGCTAAATAGAAGGGTGGATGGATCACACAGAATGTAGGAGGTGGGTATGCAGGTGTTCACAGAATAACTCTTCCAATTTTTCTGTATACTTGATCATTTTTATGATACAATGTTGGGAAAAAACATAAGTGGCAGAGGTCACATACCCGCTGTCCTTTTTTTTTTTTTAATTTTTTTTTAACGTTTATTTATTTTTGAGACAGAGAGAGACAGAGCATGAACGGGGGAGGGTCACAGAGAGAGGGAGACACAGAATCTGAAACAGGCTCCAGGCTCTGAGTGGTCAGCACAGAGCCCGGCGCGGGGCTCGAACTCACGGACAGCGAGATCATGACCTGAGCCAAAGCTGGACGCTTAACCAACTGAGCCACCCAGGCACCCCTACCCGCTGTCCTTTAAGAAGCTTCCCAGAAGCTGCCACATGACACGTCTGCTTTTATCCTATTGGCCTGAACTTAGTCACATGGTCATATCCAGCTGCAAGGGAAGTTGGGAAGTGTAGTCTTTGTTCCAAGTACCCTTGGATCTGGGTAACACCTCTAATGGTAAGAAAAAAGGAGAGAATGGATATTAGAGGTCAACCAGCAGCCCACACAGTGCCTTTGTGTGAATTAGGAAAAGACAGCCCTTCCTCTAGGCACAAGGGCCCGGTGCCTGTGCAGCTTGGCAAACAGAGTGTGGACTAGCTTCATCCTCACTTGTCCCGAGGCCAGATGTCCTTGAGCAGGCATGACCTGTGCAGCACACACTTAAGCAGGCAGCATAAAGTCTGGCACCTTTATTAAAAGAAAAGGAAAAAAAAAAAAAGGCTGACTACTTAACTAAATGGGTTTAAAATGATCGCGGAAACCCCTTGAGAATAAAAATGGATCTGTTTCTGTGTCGGTTTGATTTCCAACAAGAGAGCTATGTTTGAATATCAGGAGGACAGTTTGCTGGTTTTCATGGTCCACGCCTTTGCCTCTGGACCTTTACACACACGACACGAGCCCACAGACATTTGGAGAAATGATTTATTTTGTTTTATTTTAAATTTTTTAATGTTTATTTATTTTTGAGAGAGAGCGAGCGAGCACATGAGTGGGGGAGAGGCGGAGAGGGAGGGAGACAGAATCGGAAGCAGGCCCCAGGCTCCGAGCTGTCAGCACAGAGCCCGATGCGGGGCTCGAACCCACGACCGTGAGATCGTGACCTGAGCCGAAGTTGGATGCTCAACCGACTGAGCCACCCAGGAGCCCTGAGAAATGATTTATTTTCGAAAGGCCACTATTTTGTCCTCCTGAGTTTGTCCAATGGTGAGCTGCTTGTTTTGTGACGAAGCAGTTTCGATGTGGAGGCTGCCACCATGGAAGAAAGAGCTCACCCCAAAGTCTCTCGAAGGGCAAGCAGACACCTCAGATACGTGGCATGTCACCCCGCAAGAAAACGCGCCTTAACAGAGCAAGGAACCTGCCGCTCTATGTGGGCTTCTGGTAGTTCATCAGAGTGGCAAATCCCAGGTCAGATCCCCGGGGGCCAACAACAGCATTGCAGGGAATCAATCCTTACGGCAGAGGCTGAAAGAGCCGAGCTTTATATTTTTTGATGTTTCCGGAACATGTTTGGAGGCAAAAGATGAGGTTTTCAAAATGGAAACGTTTGATGAGTGTTGCATAATCCCGGGCAGACCCAAAGCGGTGATGTCGTCAAATAGCTCTCCCTATTGTGTGAGTATGATTCATGTCTGGGCTACACATGGAATCAAAGCTGTCTGGGATTTCTGTGGAAGACATGGGGTAACCCTATGCTTGTCTTGCGTGAGGCCAGAGAGGCCAAGGTTATGCTGCCCTTTGCCAACGGGCAGAGCAGGAGGCTCTGGAACATGGAGTATGTGTATATGGGGCGTAGTGGAATCGAGCAGCACGTGTAGCCTGAGAACCCTCCTTCTTTCCCCTTTGAGACCCGCTGCCCTAGAGGGAGGGACGGGCACACAGAGCCCCTGGAGAGTTCCCTTCCTCAGCAGAAGGTCCTCTCATTCACCAAACTGCCGAGGTTGGAAACTTGAGCATCATCCTTCACTCCTGTCTTTCTGGGTCAATCCAGCATCTGACACTTCTCCCATGGGATCAGATAGATGGATCAGACCCATCTACTGCCATGGTGATGGCCATGGTCCCCTACCTGGGCTCCCACATTCTATCTCTGTCCCTCTACAACCTGGTCTCCCCACACAATCAGAGTAATTGTTGAGAAAACCCAACATCAGGGGTCACCCGTCTGCTCAAAATGCTCTGCAGGCTTAATAACTCCGCAGAGCCAACTTTAAACTTTGAACCCTGACCTGTGAGGCCCTTCTCCATCCTGGCTGCTTTTAGAATCACCTGGGAGCCCTACTACTCCTGATGCCCAGGCTGTCCGCCAGACTCAGTGACTCCGGGGTGCAGCCAAGTCTGGAGCCAGCGAGCACCTGCGCCCCCGCCACTCTGCCACTCTGTGTCTTCCGTTTTCCCTTTGCTCCCACACACCAGCCTTCCCCACCTCTTTATGCTCTGCCTCAAGGCCATTGCCTCTGCCTGGACAGCTCCCTCACTTCCTTCATTCAGGTCTCTGCGCAAACACTACCCCCTCACAGGGGCCAGCCCATCACCTTTTTCATCCTGATCCTTTTCCCAAAAGGTGCTCTCACCACAGAGGGCTGAGCGGCTCCTGTTTTGTTCCAGAGCCGGAAGTCTAGCAGGGTGCAGGCACATGGTAGACACTTAAAAATAAATTTTTTTAAACGTTTATTTATTTTTGAGACAGAGAGAGACTGAGCATGAACGGGGGAGGGTCACAGAGAGAGGGAGACACAGAATCTGAAACAGGCTCCAGGCTCTGAGCTGTCAGCACAGAGCCCGATGCGGGGCTCGAACTCACGGAGTGCGAGATCATGGCCTGAGCCGAAGTCGGATGCTTAACCGACCGAGCCACCCAGGCACCCCGATGGTAGACACTTAAATTAGGTTTCTTGAGGGCAGGAAGAATGAGTAAGGATTGTCACTCTACCTAGACTAACAGAATTTGCCATGGAGGCAATTTTCCCTAGTAGAAGGGAGCTGTCAAATTAAAAAAATATATATATATATTTTAATGTTTATTTATTTATTTTGAGAGAGAGAAAGAGAGCAAGCAGGGGAGAGGCAGAGACAGAGAGAGAGAGAGAGAGAGAGAGAGAGAGAGAGAATCCCAAGCAGGCTCCACGCTATCAGAGTGGAGTCGGATGCGGGGCTCAAACTCATCAACCGAGAGCTCATGACCTGAACCAAAACTAAGAGTCAGAGGGTTCTGCTTCCCCGCTTAACGGACTGAGCCACTCAGGAGCCCAGGAGCTGTCTAATTAAATAACAAAGGGCTAGGACCTAAACCGCAGTGGTTAAGTGCTTGGTCAGGACCTTATCTGCTTCCCTGTGTAAAAGTCTTCATCTCTCTGCCTCAGTTTCTTTAGCTGTACAGTGAGAATAATTGGACTTCCTTCTTAGAGTGATTTTGAAGAGTAAATGCAGCAATAGAAATGAAACTTTTGGCCCCCATTCAAGGCTCGATAGCATAATTACGGGTCAGGAGCTTGTAAACTCCAAGCCGAAGCGCTTAAAGAGTTAACTATTCTCCGATTACCTGATTTAGGTTAACAGTGAACTCTTACTATTACCAACTAGGATGGCAGCCAGAGTGGCGCGGTGCGTGGCCCGAAGGTGCACAGCCACCGGGCTCCAGGGCCCGGCAGACCCCAGCCCTCTACCTCCCCGCCCTCCCCCCCCCCCCCCCCCCCCCCCGCCACCCCCGCGCGGGTCCGCCTCGGGTCAAAGCGACGGGCGCCGGCGACCCCGCCCGAGGGCGGCCGAGGGCAAGACCAGGCCCGCGGGGCGGCTTTGTGCGCGGCCTGATTTCCATTTCCCCAGATAAACACGCGGCGGGGGCCGCGACCTCGCTGCATAGCAAATGCCTCGGCTCCCCGCCCCGCGTGGGGCCCGCGAATGAGCTGATTTACTCCTATTTTGCATATTAATTGATCTAAACGCCACCCGTTCTGGGAACAATTAAAGAGGCCCTCTGGCGCCCGGGGCCGCAGCGGCGGGCGGCGAAGTGGCGGGCGCCCCCTCGGGGCTGCGGGGGGCGCGGGGGCCGGGGAGGGGGCGCAGGAGCCGCGGGGCAGCGGACCAGGCGGGGGAGCGGGCGGGGCAGGAGGTCCGTGGAGGGGGGTGGGGGAGCTCGAGACGAGGGGGCTCGGGGGGTGGGGGGCGGCGGGATGGGGCGCGGGGGCCGTGGGCCCGCACCGACGCTGCGCTCCGGCACAGAGTGGCCTTCGTGAGGGCGCCGGGCAGTTCGAGAAAGCTCCCGTGCGCGCCCTACCCTCCCACCCTGCGGTAAAGACGCCCCGAGGCTGCCCAGGGCCAGGTGGAAGGACCTGCGCCTTCACAGACGTAGGGCCTTTATGCTTACCCCTGCCAATGCGTTATCCTTAAGACCCTCGCTTTTCCAACGGGATTGGCCGACTCAGGGGCTAACAGGTGGAATCTGCCTCCTGCCTGGGTGACTGGCCCATGCCCTTTTTCTTGGATGTGCTGCAGCCCAGGCCCCACCATTACTTTTTCCAGACCTTTCCACACCCCTTGGTCTGAGCCATTGAGCTGGGACTTATAGTGCTGACATGCCACCCTGCAGCTCTGCGCCACCAGACGTCTCCAGGCCGGTAGTGGAAGGGAGCTCAGAGGAAGGGCAGCCTCAGAACTCATGTTCCTTAGAACACGTACCTTGCCCAGTGCTGCTCACCCCTCTGCTGGGGTGGAAACCGAGTAGTCCCCCTTGACTCTCTTTCCTGACAGGATGGCTCTCACCTCATCCCTACCCACACATTCACAAAACACCCTGAAGTCTTTCTAGTCCCACTTCCCCCGCCGTGCACCATCCGGCCGTGCACCATCCGGACAGGTACCTGGAACTTTCTTGTTTGCTGCCACTGTGGGCCTACGGTCTCCTTCCCACATGGATGTTAGGGGCAGCCTTTCGAGAGGTAAATCAGACCCGAGTTACTGCGCCTCTCCCATCCCCTACCCCCAGTCCTTGGAAGCCTTCCCTTTGCGCTCAGAAATCGACATGCCTTTTCATTCCCGTGTGGGAATCAGCCTCCTTACTGTCCCCCAGCCTCTACAAGCATATTCCAAACCTCTTTTGAGAGAGAATATTTATATAGAGATTCATCTGACAGCTAAAGAGCCAGGGGAACAGTGTCTCAGGCAGAGGAAATAGTAAGTGTGGGGCCCTGAGGCAAAGAAGGCCAAGGCCACTTCAGGGATGGCCCAAGGCCTCTATGGCTCCGGGTGCAAGCCAGCACAGTGAGATGGGCACTGGCCAGATCTCTCAGGTAAAGAGTTGGGATTTTCAGCAGGAGTGTGGCCTGGTCTGGTTTACACGTTCATGAGCATTTGCCCACTTAAGTGAGAAGCTTTGGGTACTTTCTGGGTTCCTCCTCCAATAGTTCCTGCCGTATCTGTCTCTCTCTCTTTCTTACACACACACACACACACATACACACACACACACACACAGCTACACCTCTAATTTGTCCCCAAGTCCTGTGGATTCAAGCCCCAAATTCCTTCCTGGGCAAGCCTCTCCTGTCTGTTGCCCCTGCCATGACTTATTACCTGAGGGACCACAACAGCCTAGAAACTGCCCCTGCCACCACCCCCCACCCCCCTGCCCCCAGGCCACCTGCTGCAGCCTCATGCCCTCACCCCCACCCCTGGGGTCCTAGCTCACCAGCCAGTACTCCCCTGCACTTGCTCTGGTCACTGGCACTATCGGAGCCCGTGTGCCCCATCCTCAGAGCAAAGGACAGTGGCTCAGTTGACCGTTCCATGTAGGAATGAGGGCCCAGGGCTTCCAGACACTTAGGCATTTTAGGGGAAGTCTGAAATCCAGATATTTTGGTGAAGTTTCCCAGTTGAAAAATAGTAGATCACAACTAAAAATGTTTTAACACTGGTAGAATCAAACAAATTATGGGTAGCAGGTCTCGTCCAGGCCTTCCCACTGGCAGCCGCTGCTATGGCAGTGTCGGGACTGCTCCCTGTCACCTGGCGTTGAGCTAGAGGAGAAGTTTAATTGAGGATTGTTCCCAGATTGCCCGTTTTCTTCCGGTACTTCAAGGATTTCGTGATTTCATTGAAATTTTTGTTTGATTCATGTGGAATTTGTTTTGGTGTAACATGTGAAGTGAAGACCTAAATTTCTTTTACAGATGGGTAGCCAATTGTCTCTGTAATGTGGATAAATTATGTTTTTAAAATGCCAACTTGATCACATAGTAACTTACTATATATATTAGGTGACTTCCTATAATTACTGACGTACATGTCTATTCATGGACTTGTACCATAGTTTAATTATTTTAGCTGTGGAATAGATTTAAAATACATATAAAAGTGGGGGAGCCTCGGTGGCTCAGCCGGTTGAGCGTCCGACTTCGGCTCAGGTCATGATCTTGAGGTTTGTGAGTTCGAGCCCACTTTGGGCTCTGTGCTGACAGCTTGGAGCCTGGAGCCTGCTTCGGATTCTGCGTCTCCCTCTCTCTCTTCCCCTCCCCCTTTCATGCTCTGTCTCTCTCTGTCTCAAAAATAAACAGTAAAAAGGTTTTTTTTTTTTTAATAAAAAAATACATATAAATGTCTGGTAGGGTTATCTCTGCTGTTTACATTTCTTTTTCAGATTTTTCCTGGATAATCACGCTTGTATATTTTTCCATATCAACTAAAAAAATTTTTTTTTTAATGTTTGTTTATTTTTGAGAGAGACAGAGAGACTATGAGTGGGGGAGGGGCAGAGAGAGGGAGACACAGAATCTGAAGCAGGCTCCAGGCTCTGAGCTGTCAGCACACAGCCTGACATGGGACTTGAACCCACAAATCACGAGATCATGACCTGAGCCAAAGTCCAATGCTGAACCAACGGAGCCACCCAGGCGCCCCTCAACTTTAGAATCAACTTGTCTAGCTCCATGAGAAACCCTGTTGGTGTTTTTGTTGTGATGGCGTTGATGTGTCAATTACCTTATGGAGAACCGACATCCTTACAATGTTGAATCTTTTTATCCAAGAATGTGGTATAAATTCACATTTGTGCCCTTCGGGAGCATTCAAAAAGTGTCCTTCATGTAGATTTTGCACGTTTTTAAAAAGCTCTCATTTCTAGGCTGCTTTTGCAAATTGAGTCTGTTAATCTGCTTTAGGACGGGTTGTTGTCTTTCTATTTGAAGGCTATTGATAAGAGAATATGAATTTACTCAATTGCTACTTTGCTCACATTATTTTCTCATTGTTGATATTTTGTCAGTTGATTCTTATGGGTTTTCCAGGCAAATGGTCAAATCACCTCTCCAATTTCCTACCTCTTTCCTGTTGTATTCACTGGTCTCCAGAAGGGTGGTAACCATATGGCAGTATTTCTAATTATCTCCCCTTGGCTTCAGGTTAAAATATAAAAGTGTCAACTTATTATCCATCGAGTCTAACTTCTTAAAAGCTTTTTAAAAACTAGAATAAATATTGAATTTTATGAAAGAAATTTTTAGATCATCACATAATGATGATCAAGAACCAGAATGACACTAGACTTGTTATCTTCAACCCAGAACACCACATGCCAATAGAGAACTTCAGAATTCTGGGAGAAGATTATTTCCAACCCAGATTTATGCATCCAGCCAAACTGTCAATCAATTATCCAAAAACTGAACTTCCATATGCAGTTTCCAAGGAAGCTATTGGCAAACGTATTACAACAAAATGACGGGAGAAAACCAAGAAAGAAGATGGCTTAAGAGCTAAGAAACAAGGAACCAAACAGGAGGTGAAGGGAATTTCCAGGATCATGATGACATGTCAGGACTACTACGCTGCCAGAAGAGCTACTGGTCCAGGTAGGAACAGGAGGACAGAGAGCTTCAATAGAAAAGTAGAATTGATAGGTTACCAAATGTGTTTGCATGTATTGCTAGAAATTCAGACATGTTTGTGGGAAGAATTAGTGATGTTACTAATTTAATGATGTTAGTGATGTTATGAATGAAAACTGAGGTAATTACTAACTCCAGAGAAAACAAAAAACCTGTAGAAGGCAGCAACTTAACCATTATATAGTATGTTGTTTAGCTGTGATAACATATATGTAGATATGACTGTAAAAACTGAGTATTGGTTTAGCAACTGTGATAGAACTATCTAGAAAGGAAAAACGGGGTGTGTATGTGTGTATGTGTGTAATGTCTGTTGGAGCATAGGCAGTCTTCCACAGGAGGAAGCCAAGAAGTAATATCTTTAAAAATAAAGGTCAGGGTGCCTGGGGGGCTCAGTTGGTCAAGCATCTGACTCTTGATTTCGGCTCAGGTCATGATCTCACGGTTCATGGGTTCAAGCCCCGCATTGGGCTCTGTGCCGCCAGTGAAGAGCCTGCTTGGGATTCTCCCTCTCCCTCTGTTCCTCCCCCGTGTGCACTCTCTCTCAAAAAATAAATAAATAAACTTTAATAAAAGGGTCAGGAATGATGTTTAGAAATATGAAAGTAAATGTCAGAAGGAATACCTAAAATGCTGAAAGTAGTTGCCTCAGAGGAGGGGGCTAGGTGGTGAGTGAAGGGGCAGGACTGCTGCTTCTGATTATCAGCTGCATGGTACCATTTGGCTTTTAAAATTTTCTGTGTAAATATTTTGATAAAAATAGGAATTTAACTTTTTTTTTTAACTTTTTTTTTCAACGTTTATTTATTTTTGGGACAGAGAGAGACAGAGCATGAACGGGGGAGGGGCAGAGAGAGAGACACACGCAGGATCGGAAACAGGCTCCAGGCTCCGAGCCGTCAGCCCAGAGCCTGACGCGGGGCTCGAACTCCCGGACCGCGAGATCGTGACCCGGGCTGAAGTCGGACGCTTAACCGACTGCGCCACCCAGGCGCCCCGGAATTTAACTTTTAAACGTTCATGTGTGTATTACCTACGGACACCTTTGGTACCACCTCTGCTCTCAGTAAAATAAGCTGTCCAAAATTTGGGCAGGCCAAGATGCCAGTCCCAGCTTTGCAGATTGCTAGCTGTGTGACCCTGGGCGAATAGCTCAGTCTCTCTGAGCCTCCATTTTTTTTCTTCTAGAAAGTTGAGATCATTTAGTACCTATATCATACAGTTACTGAGAGGATAAAATGAGACCATTTCTGAGCCTGGCATATAGAATCATCCAATAAAAAGTGCCTGCTTTTGTGGTTATTGTTTAAGTTTTACGTCCTCAATTCTTAAATGATTAACAGTGGGCAGCTTGCATAACTTCTCCGAGCCTCATCTTCAAAATGGGAATAAAATACAAGCCTCTGAAGAGGTAAATAGGATAATGAGGGTAGACGACCTGGCACCTTATCTCTCTAAGCCTCAGATTTACCCTTTTTTTAAAAAAAATTTTAATTATGTTTATTAATCTTGAGACAGAGACAGAGTACGAGTGGGTGAGGGACAGAGAGCGAAGGAAACAGAATCCCAAGCAGGCTCCAGGCTCTGAGCTACCAGCCCAGAGCAGGATACGGGGCTCAAACCCAGGAGTGTGAGATCATGACCTGAGCCGAAGTTGGACACTCAATCGACTAAGCCACCCAGGCACCCAGGCAGATTTACCCTTTTTAAAATGGGAAAATCCTTTTAGGATTTTGTAAGAAAGAAAGGAAATGACCCTAGCTACAGTTTATTTAAAAAGCTAGCTATACTTAAGAGGAGCAACTTCTGTAAATCATAAAAACGAGTACACCTTAGACTTCTACAGCCCTGTGTGTCCATTGTATTTCAATAAAGCTAAAAGAGAAAAATCACAAAAGTAATAGACGCTGACTTTACCAAGTTCGGAAAACTTATAAATAAGTTTAAAAGCAAACATCACCAGTAACTGCAATGTTTCCTGATGATATTTTTTGCATCTATTCATATTATCACATTGTTCAACACAGGATAGATCATGCTGCAAGAAAACCCATACAAAAACCTCAGCGAGGGGCGCCTGGGTGGCGCAGTCGGTTAAGCGTCCGACTTCAGCCCGGGTCACGATCTCGCGGTCCGTGAGTTCGAGCCCCGCGTCAGGCTCTGGGCTGATGGCTCGGAGCCTGGAGCCTGTTTCCGATTCTGTGTCTCCCTCTCTCTCTCTCCCCCTCCCCCGTTCATGCTGTCTCTCTCTGTCCCAAAAATAAATAAAAAACGTTGAAAAAAAAATTAAAAAATAAAAAAACCTCAGCGATTTAACAGTATAAAAGTTTATTTCTGCTCCTACCCAGAGCACAATGGTCCGGGTGACTTGTGGGGGTGCTGTCCCCGGTGTGGTGGCCCCTGGGATCTCCCGGGCCTTCCACATCAACCATGCTGTCCCCCGGCTGGGGAACCAGCAGGAGCGCGCCTGCGGAACGGAACGCCAGCAAATCGACACCGCAATTTCACCCGGAAGTGACGAATTACTTCCCTCATATTTCATTGGCCAAAGCAAGTCACATGGCCATGCTCGCTCCCAAGGGTGCGGAAATGAAATGCTTCAGCAGTGCCTGGAAACGGATGCGGGTCGGATGCGAGTGAACCACGGTGATGTCTGCCCCACACATTACAGAACTGAGATCACGTGGTGCATAGGTTGTGTCCGCTGCTTTTGTCTCCTACCGTCACATCGTGAACTCCTCCTTGAAAACGTAGTAAACGTGCAGACTTCATAAAACATTTTAAGTGGTGTGGTGACACAATTTCCCTTACCCTTTTTCTCCCCGTCCTCCTCTTGTGATTTGCGGAACCATGTGTAGGTGGCGGGGGTCCAGACCCCGGATCTTTGCAGCCACCACTCTGAAATGATCCCCCCCTTCCGCTCCTGGCCGACGCAGGACAGGCAGGTCCTGGCATTCCTTCTTGGGAAAGCTGGTGCAGTTCCGTGGTGTCGTTCCCTCCAGAAGTAACACGTTTGGAGGTGAGGCCAAGAGAACTTGCTGAACAACTGCCGGATTAACAACTCCACATGTGGGGTGCGGCTGCGCGCGGCTCCGCTGGGGCCTCCTTGCGCAGACAGTCAGCCGGTGGTGTGAACGCGCGGTGTTAAAAGTGACACCAGAGTGGTGGAGGCGTCACCGTCAGCTGTTGCAAGAGATGACACCCGGGGCCTGCAGGGGTGGGTGAGAGCGCAGGAGCGGCAGCCCCTCCTCGCTTGGGTCCCAGGATCCCGGGGCCGGTGGGAAGGGGTCCAGGAGGAAGAGAGCTTGGCGGGCCCACTGCAGGGGAGAGTCGTTATCCCAGGCATGCAGGGTGCGGGGGAAGCGGCAGCTGTGGGGATGGCGAGGAGCGTTGTGGAGGTCAAGGGGCTGACAGCAGGAAGGGAAGGGTCCCGGGACTCACGAGGTCCCACTCTGCAGACGGCTGCTCAGTCCCCTTTGTTCCAACAACCTTTCGCTGGGTGCCCTTTCTGGTCATGCAGAGAGCAGTTGTGATTTTCACAACAGAGGTGATAAACAAGGTCGAAGAATTACAATCCGGTCGTGAAAATGTCACGGGCACACTTCAAACATTTAAAGAGGAGCGCAAACTGCACTCTTCTCTGGTGTTGGGTGGTGAGGGCGATGGCCAGGGTCATGTCGACGAGGGCACAGAAATGTTCCGAAGGACTCCTTTGTGCTCAGGTACTACCCTCGCTGGAAGCCCCAGAGAAGTGCAGAGGGAAAAGCAAACAGGGAGCAGAGAAGGGAAGCCGCGGGAAGGAGGGGGAGTATTTAATTCCCCAGCAGTGTGTGAATAGGGTAAGGCAGTCGCATCGATCCATTTTGCAGGTGGAGAAACTGAGACTTAGAGGGCTAATCAGTCTCCTCTGGGGGCAGAGCTGAAACTGGAGCTAAGATCATCCAGCTTGGGGGCGCCTGGGTGGCTCAGTCGGTTAAGCGTGGGACTTCATCTCAGGTCATGATCTCGCGATTGGTGAGTTCGAGCCCCACATCCGGCTCTGTGCTGACAGCTCAGAGCCAGGAGCCTGCTTCGGATTCTGTGTCTGCCTCTCTCTGCCCCTCCCCTGCTCACACTCTGTCTCTCAAAAAGTAATAAACGTTAAAAAATTAAAAAAAAATCATCCGGCCAGATGCATTCTGCAGGAAGACCTGTATGCATCTTCTTTCACAGGCCGTGGGTGTAGATGTAAGATCTGACCCGTGTCGTGTCCAGCTTCGGCTGGGGGCTCCACCAAGGTGCAAGGGAAAGTAAAACTCAAGAACATTCACTCCCTTGGGTGTGAAATAAAACGACCCGCCTCTGGCTTTACGGTTTACAAAACACTCTCCTGTTTATTTTCTCATTTTCTCCTCGCAACCACCCGGTGACAAACACATTTTGTGCCATTTTGCAATTTAGGAAACTGAGGCTCAGAGGAAGAACATACTGCGTTCACAGAGCTCCTATCCATAGGTTGGAGCCCCGGTAGGCTGACCCCGTTCCAGGCACTTTTCTCTCTCACCAGTTGCTCAGGACAACCCAGATATTAGCTAACCTGCTTGCCCTGTCCCATTTCTTGTTGCGAAGTGACCTGCCCCCACCTCCCCCCCACTCCAGCCCAGCCTGCAGCTGATTGGACCAGGAGTGGGGTTAGAGGGAGCCAACCATTGGCGGGCCAGCAGCCAATCAGATGCCTCTGTAGATCCCAGGGAGGCCCAGGGAGCTGGGGGACTGAGGCCTACGTTGGAGGACGTTAGTCTGAAGTCTGCATGTACCTGTGTCTGAGATCATCAAAGCCGCTCTCATTTCTCCCTCGCCGCCCCCTCCACACCCCTCCACACCTGCCTTGGAATCTGTGATCCCTGGTGCGCTAAATGACCTTTCCCGATCTGTACCCCAGGTTAGTCCATTTCCCTGCACCCCAGAAGTCCTGGCACCAGGGAAAACCATCCTGCAAAATCCGGGAAGACTGAGTTCAGCTGCTCCCGCCCCAGCAAGGCATCTTCTTCCCTTTGGGACGACACCTTTCTGGGGGACGGGGATGGTGCATGCCTACTGCACCCACTCTCTGGAGTTGCAAGGGCAGGACCACTGGGCCCCATCCCAGTGTGTGGAGGGCTGGCATTTCCACCACACTTGTGCTGCCTGCCCATCACTTGGCCTCGCAGCCACCTCGTGCTTGTATTCTCGCTTGTACTCAACAAGCCCGGCCTTGAACTACTCGTTTGGACAAGTCTCACAAACCTCCTTCCCGGTTATGCCTTTAAGAAATGTGTGTGGAGGGTCTGTTCTGTGTCAGGCACGCTTTCCCGAGCACACATTTTAGGTTCACTCTCACCTTCTGAGTCCGGGATGTGTTTTCCTGTTAGCTTTGCTGCTTGGGCGCGAGCTGGGGCTTCTCAGGCCAGAAATTTCACTTCCTTCTTGACCTGAGCTTCGGACCCTCCTCTGGCTTTGCTGTCCTTGCGGCTCTGGCTTAAAGACCACGATCTCCATCTAATTCCTGTAAAGCTGGGTTTTGCTGTTTCTTTCTGCTGAGCTTTGAGTATGTCCCCGCCTTACAAGCATAACCCCGACCGACTGCTGCGAGATTGGGTCCGAGAATATACGTTATTCAGGAGAGTGAGTTAGCTAGCGTGGGCCTGGCTTCGAGATGTCACTTGGGAGAGCAGTGTCCTGGGGCCCTGAGGCCATTTTCACAGCCTACAGATACTGTAGTCTCCCGTCTCTGGGATCCTCACCACCTTCCCACCCTTACCGTCTCCCTCCTTCCCTTCACCACCAAACAACCCTGAGAGTGTGGTCTCCAAGGGCAACTCCATCATCACCCCACTCCCACAGCAGCCCAGCCCTGCCCCGCTGTGCCTGCTTCCCACTGAACTGTCTCAACCACTCTGCAGGGACAGGCACCCTCTCATGGCCCTCCCCTTCCCCACAGTCGCCCCTCCCCTCCTTCCCCTGAGCTCTGCTTTCTCTCTCTCGGCCTCTATGTCACTCCCAGAGCCTTCCCCACCCCTCCCCAAGTCTGAATCTTCCCTGGCAGTGCATCATGACCCCAGTTTACAGATGAGAAAACTGAGGCTCAGAGAATATCAGGTGCCTGCAGTCAGGCGGCTGGGAAGTGATGGACCCGACTTGCATCGAAACTGGCTGGAGGCCCACCCCAGGCATTTGCCCCTGGCGCAAACAGATGAACTCACCAGGTCTGACCATTCCCGGAAATCACGTGGGCCCTGGCTTCCACCCCACCGGGAGGCCAACACCTACCTCCCTGCAGTCTTTTCCTCCCACTGGGGCGCACATCTTGAAGATGTTTCTCGATCAATTTAAACGAAGATGTCATTTTTCTCCTCTACATTTCTGTCACGATGAAGAAGGCTGCACATCTCATTTCTTCAGAAGCCATTTGCGGTTCCTTTCTGCAAAGGCCTGTTGTTGGTCCGTTTTCCCTTGGGTGGTTGATTTTTCTCTCACTGCAGAAGCGTTTAAGGAAACTCACCCTTTGCCATGTGTGTTGGCAAATCTTTTTTTCAAGGTTTTTTTTTTTTTTTGAGTCGGATTTCAATATACTCTGCAGTTGAATTTTCAATATTTGTTTTTTGAGTTGACATTTACTGTCAATCCACTAGGCCTCCTTCGGCAGTATTCTTTTGGGCTTTTAGCAAGTGGAGGTTCCCCTTCCCCTGCCCTCAGCCCCATAGGCGGATGGATATTGTCCACACTGGGGATTGCCAACCTTCCTGTGAAAGTTACCTCCAGCTTCCTCAAAACCGGGGTGAACAGTACATGTGCGCAGCTCCTCCTGAGAGTGCCCTGGTAGGGTGCAGGAAGGGGAGAGCAGGTGGCCCATCAGGGTCCATCTGTCCATCGAGGCAGAACAGCAGGAGGCCTTAGGAATTCCACTGGCGGCAAAGGACTCTTCAGCTGGGTGGGTGAATGAAGGCTGGGGGAGGGGAGTAGAAGGAATTTGGCGGGGGGTGGGGGTGGGGGTGGGGGGGTTGTCTGGAGCAGGAGCCAGCCATGCCAGGAGGAGAGGGGAGGGCATTCCCGACAGGGGCAATGCTAAGAACAAAAGCGTGCAAGAGGATGGCCTATTTGGAGGACTGTCTGCCTTGACCCGGGAGGACAGGTTCCTATGAGGGATGAGAGGGCGGAGGGCAGGCTGGGGACACCAGGGTCCCTGGCCTGGCAGCAGGAGGAATAATGGTGCTTACAGCAGCAGGAGCAGCTATGCTCCCTCCCATGGCGCGCGCGCATGTGTGTGTGTGTGTGTGTGTGTGTGCGCGCGCGCGCGCGCGCGCGCGCGGGCTCGCGCGCGTGCAACTTCCAGGGTCCCTGGGGTCCAGGCGGCAGGGAAGGGCGGGGGCGGGTCCCTGGCGCGGTCTGGTGATGCCCTAATTAAGCTGCGGGGACATTTCCCAGCCCAACTGTCACCAGCGCTGTGCAAGCCAGGAATGCATATTCCCAAAGCGCCAACAGAAGGAAGTTCTTCATAAGAACGGAGCCCGAGGGCGTGAAGGGAAAACAAGCCCTGTTCACACGCAGGCAGCGCATCCGCTCGGCACAGGCCCGAGGAGGCGGAAGCGCCCGCTGCACCGTCGGGTCGCCCAGCGCCCCGCGGCGCAGATGCTGAGCCGCCTCGGGGCTGGAGGCTCTTTTCCTGCCCGGCCCCGTGGCCCTCTCGGGACCCGGGACCCGGGCGCAAGCCACCCCCTCCGAGGCCTCAGGGCGGGGACCCGCTGTGGCAGACATACCCCTGGGCCTCCACCCATGCTGGGGCATCCTTGCTCTTCGCGGGGTCCACAGCCCTTGGTCCCCCAAACTCCCTGTCCCGGTGTCCCTATGAGCATGTGACCTCGAGCAAATCCCTCCCCCTCTCAATGCTTCTGTGCTTCCATCTCTGAAAAAGAGGGTTAATAACAAACATTCCCGAATGGCTGTCAGGACTGAAGGTGATGCTTGTATATTACTGGCTATCCGGGGGACTCAGTACATGAGAGATTTGAGGGGTAGAGAGCGGAAAAGATGTCTTAAAAGGAATTTCTCCTTGCCCTGCCTCAGAATTTGTCTTCTGTTCCTCCCTCCACGGGCTGCAGAGGCTGCAGGAGGGGTCCCCAACAAGGGGGCTTCATATGGCATGCTCTGCCCAGCCCCCTCCAGAGTTGCCTTCACCCACAAAACCATCAGCATCCTTGGCTTCAGCTTTTGGGCACCTGCGCCCCAGCCAGGTCCAGATGTGGTGGTTCCGGGACCAGCCACGTTGTTTTACCCACCTACCCTCCCAGCTCCAGGGGCTTTAGTGAAGGGGGTGAGGGCGAGTTCTTGGGAGGCCAGATTGTTTGGCGCTGATCTTAACTTGATGGCCCAATGGCACCTGGCCCCTTGCAGGCTTACGTTGCCATTCATGCTGCCCCAACCTGCCACCTCTAGCTCGCTTCTCTCTGAGCTCCTGGAGCAGACGCCAAGCCTCCTTCATTCTGCTTCTTCAGCATCCACCATAAGTGCCCGGCACACAGTCCGTGCCCAGTGAATTGAACGGCAGTGCAAGTGGCAGCCTGGATGGGATGGGGGACAAGCACCCAGAAGAACCTCTTCGCACAAATAACCAACATCCGTACAGCCTGAAGTTCTACCATTGGTCAGTCCTTTGGCCAGGACTGGCTACATCATTTGCAGAACCCACTGCAGATGACAATGTGGGCCCTTTGTTAAAAAGTGAAGAGTTTCAAGATGGCCACAACAAAGCATTAAATGAAGCACAGAAACCTTCTAAGCGCAGGGCCCCGACTGGTGCGTAGGTCCCACACCCTCCTCTGGGTCTTGGAGGTTAGATGCCTTGAGTGTCTCCTATTAAAATATTCCCACCGCCCCACCCCGGCCCCCTTTCTGGGGCAATGCCTGTAATGTGGTCACGCTCAGCCGAAGTACAACATTTCCCTTGTAAGGAAAGAGCTTCTGAAAAACCTCAAATCAGTGGGCGAGGATGTGGCCATTCTTCCAGACAGGCTGATGAAACTCTGATTAAAAACAAAAACAAGACCCTAAGGAGATTCTCTTTCAGGGTGACTCACGAGCTTGGTCAGGCCCCTGCCCTGCCCATTGTCCTGCTAATCAGGCCTTTCTTCTGTTCTGCGGTTATTTATTGAGCACTCAATGTGTGCAGGCACTGCTCTAGGCCTGAGGGGGGTAGCAGTGGCCAGGTCCACGAAACTCCTGCTCTCCCAGAGCTACTATTGTAGTGGGGAAAACAGACAATAAATATAAATAGTGGCACAGATGTGCACAAATGCACACTATACCACAGTGCTGAGGGCTATCTGGTAAAACAACAACAAAGGTCAGGTTAAAATGGATAGAAAGTGGAGTGCGTGTAATGGTAGATAGAGGGGTGAGGGAAGTCCTCCCCGATGAGGTGCCTTTGAGCAGAGACCTGAAAGAGGGGAAGGGCAAGCCACACCCAGGTCCGGGGGCAGGGTGTTCTGAATTTTGGCGCAACAAGTGCAAAGGCCCTGAGGCAGGAATGTGACTGGCAAGAGCATGAAGGGGACAGATGTGGGTAGTGTGGGAGGAGATGAGATCAGAGAGGTCACGGGGACTCAGAGCAGGCAGGGGCTTGTAGGCTCCAGGAGGAATTTGGATCTGATACCAATTGGCCGGAGGGCAAGAACTCATTAAGTGTAATTGACAGCAGGCTGTCATTTCCCTTTTCAGAGGTGACTCCCAAACTTAACCCGGTGTACTGAGCTTCTGTATTTCAGCAGCCTCTCAGGAGCTACGGTGAGATGCCGGGAACACAGGAACTGAGCGAGCAGTGGGTTCGGATCTCTGTTCTGTGGGTACTGCTTTGGGACTTGGGTCCGAAGCTTAAACTCTTCGAATCGCAGACTCCTTTATCGCGCCCTCCAGCTTTGTGGGAGGGCTAAAGATGTAAAAGACACCTAGTAGGTAGCCTGGCTCACAGTAGGCCCTCATAGGTGCTTGGTAAGAAGTACCAGAGTTTCGCGATTGGTTTTAATCCGGGCATCTCCAGGGGCGCCTGGGTGGCGCAGTCGGTTAAGCGTCTGACTTCAGCCAGGTCACGATCTCGCGGTCCATGAGTTCGAGACCCGCGTCGGGCTCTGGGCTGATGGCTCGGAGCCTGGAGCCTGTTTCCGATTCTGTGTCTCCCTCTCTCTCTCTGCCCCTCCCCCGTTCATGCTCTGTCTCTCTCTGTCCCAAAACTAAAATAAACGTTGAAAAAAAAAAATTTTTAATCCGGGCATCTCCAGAATTCCAGTGTCTCCACCCTCTCGAGGAACAATCGTGTGTTTTGTTTTGTGCATTGTCTTCAAGTTTCCTTCCTGACGGAGGAAAGGAAAGGAACTTAACGCGTGTTCAATACACCCCCTGCCTGGCACAGGGCACTCATATGGCCAGACCATCTCCTGGCAAGCCCAGGGCATGGGCACTATGATCCCATTTCATGGGCAAGGAAACTGAGGCTCCGTGGGGCTGGCTCAGGATACAGTGACACAGCTAGTCAAAGTTAGCCTGGTAATGCTGGAGGCCAGCTCGCTACTCCTTCCAGTTTTCCTGGGAAGGAAACCCAGGGGCCAATGGCCCTGAATCCTGCTACGTGCCTCGTCTTCCTTATCTGTAAGATAGAAAAAGTTACAGTCCCTCCCTTGCAGGGTTATCGTGGGAAAGAAGCGAGAGCCAGTGTGAACAATGAGGACGGTCCCTGCCTGGCACACGGTCATTGCTCAAATTAAACGAACTATCATATTGTGGGAAAGCCATAGCCCAGTGTTCCCTTAGCAGTGCTTTCTGAATCAGACCCTCCAACCCTACCCTTCCCTAGGCTGCCCCAAAGGCAGGGAACCGGGGCAAAGTGTGGCTGCGGGGGCCCCCTTTGATAGGCATCAATGGCCACAGCAGTAAACTTCACCCCACATGCTCTCCTGCACTGGGCCCTTGCATTCCCCCACCAAGAGGTAGAGTTGGCTTCTCCTGCTCCCTGACTTTGCAGCCAGAAGTGACACCACTTGGGAGTTCTGAGCCTCTGGCAGGAAAGACCACACAGCTTCCCCCTGCTTCTCTTGGGATGCTCCCTCTGGGGAAACCAGTTGCCCCAGAAGAAGGCCAGGCACTGCTCACCCTGGAGGAGGCCCCTGAGCAGGTGTCCGACCTGCCAGGGTGCTAGTGAGGTCGTGTTGCACCCTCCACACTGGCTTACCCATAGTCCACGCCCCAACTCCCCACCAGCGGCCTCCTTTAAGCCAGGAGGGGCTTACTGTCTCTGCAGCCATGAGCAGGGCAAGGGGTCAGCTGAGGTTGGCTGCTAGGTAGGCCCAGGAGATCCCTCGGCCTGCTCTGGGTGCTCTAACGCACTCACACAGGGTCTGACCTGAGGTGAGGGGAGACTCCACTTGGGGCTGCTTTGGGGATCCCTCCGAGACAGCCCCCAGCCTGCTGCAACTGTGGGCGTCTCTTTTCAGCTCTGTGTTAGGTGATGTCCCGGTTGCTTGAAATCAGCCATGGTGTGGGTTTCCACGTCGTACGTGAGCGGGCAGTGAAGTCAGCCTTACCCCTGCCCCTGCCCAGAATTGGCTCGCCACTGGCATGGCCTCTTGCCTCAGGAAGCTCCCAGTCTCCCTGAGGGACACAGACCTGTGTGACCCCATCGCCTGCACAGATCCCCAGGCCTCAGCGCTGGGGCTGGCGTGGACCAGGTTTACCAAGAAGGTGGTCCGTCTGTCTCTTGCTGCTCTGACCATTAATGTAAGTCCAGGATCCGTACTGCTTTTCACCCATTCCCAGGTCAACAGCATAGCTCTCACTTCATAGTTGGGCCCACTGAGGCTTCTGAAGGTCACAGGGCTTGCTGAAGTCTGTGCAGCTTGTTGGGGGGCAGAGACAACAGTCAATCTGAGGTCTACTGGGCTGAAGGAGCCTCGCAAATCCCATGTCCAGACCTCTGTGTGTCTGGGTCGCAGAAGCCCAGGGTAGGGAGGAAACTTGCCTGCAGACCTCTAACAACTTAGAGATGGCTCCAGGACCCCCGACCTGTAGCCAGGGGCTCCCTGCCTACCCCTTCCCTGCCCCATGTGATCCCTTCAGTGGGGATGCCTACCTCCAACCGAGACCCTGGTTCCTAGAACGTAGCCTGCAAATCCCTTGCTGGTGGCTGGTTTGTACATGGGTTCAGATAAAGGCGTCACCCCCCACTCTGTCCCTGACCCCAGGGTCCCAGCTTTTGAGACCTGCCTCCCACGCTCGGCCTGCCTGGGAGTTTGCCACGGTGCTTCTGTACTTTGTATTCTGCTTATCTCCTCGCAGGGTCAATATTTGCTATTTAAATGCATGTCATTTGACTGTGTTCGAGGCTTTGCATTTGGCCCCATATCTGGGGCCCTGGAAGGGAGAATCTGGGGTCACGGAGGCGGTCTGGCGCTCCCAGCAGCCACTGGGACCACGGAGGGGCCTAGGGCTTAGGACTCTCCCTACCTCTCTTCTTTTCACCGCTTCATCCATATTGATATTTAGACACACGCTCTTACTCACGGTCACATCTATTCATTAAAGACCATTCCTGATTGCCAGCCTCCTGCCAGGCACCTCTAGGCTGGAAAGCATAGAGGTGCGTCAGCACAGCGTCTGGCAAACTCTTGCCACAACTCACTCCTCTGTCTCCTGGGCCCCTCGCAAGACGACAGCGCCCCGTGTCCACTGCAGTTAGATGTGGTCAGGTGGTGAATCTGGGCCGACAGAACGTCAGCCGAAGAGATGAACACCGCCTCCCAGGCCTGTCTCAAAATCCTCTCCCACACTCCGCCTCTTCTCTGCCTTCCTGTTGGAATCAGAAGATCCACCCGAGTGCCCCAAGGCTGTGCCAGCCAAGATGGCAGCCAGGACATGGCTTGTGGCTATTTAGATTTAAATGGATGCAAATGAAGTACAATTACAAATTCAGTTTCTCAGTTGTACCAGCCACATTTCCAAGGCTCACTAGCCAAATGTGCACAGACATCTCAGAAGGCCCCGGGGGAGGGTGCTGGTCCAAGCCCCCAGGGTCCTGTGATCCTGGGAATGATCGTGCGGAAGGCTACCCACCAACAAGAGATAGCCACGTTGAACGATGGGCGCGAGTAATCAACTTTTACCGAGTTCAGATGAGCGGGGGGTGTTTGTTATTTATTTAACGAATATACATCTTTTGGCCAGGGGGAGCTTTCCATCTAGTGGCGAGGAGCAGACCATAAACATTCCTGTGCGGGGCAGGAGTACTGAAACAGAGAGGCAAGGAGGCTGCAGGGGCCTGGAGACGGGGAGGGAAGGTCAGCGAAGGGGGCGCGGGCAGAGGGAGAACGGAGAGGCATTTTGCCTCTCTTTCTCCCCCTTGCTTCCTAAAGGCCTCCTCTCGCTCTTCCCCACTCTCTCCCTTCCCTGGGCAGACATCACCACCCTGATCCTCTCTGGGGGGCTGTGCCACCCTCACTCTCAGTGCCTGTTGTTTGAGGGGAAACTGATTTCATTGGAAAAAGAGAGTTGCGTCTGAGGCCACAGAGCGCGCGCGGTGTGGGCGAGCAGGCCAGTGACAGTCAGGGGCTGCAGGAGCTACAGCAAAAGGCTGTAGCTTCTCCGAAGGTGGGAAGGAAGCCTGGAGCCGGGGGTGGTCATCCCTCTCACCCCCTGGGGACAGGAGACAGCGGGGAGGAAAACAGAACCAAGAAATGGAGAGACTGCTTCCCAGGATGCTATATGCTTAAGAGTAGGCCGCCCGGGGCTTCTCGGCTCAGTGAGTTCATAAATGCCCTTCGAGACTTAAGCAAGATTGAGTTGAGAGCTGTGACTTGTACGCGCTTCCCTTTATCAAGATCTTTGCTCGGGTAGAGCTCTGATGAACTCATTTTCAACACACCCCACTGGAGTGGCCAGGACGATCAGAGTCATAGGCCATGCCGTGTAGTTTGTGGTAAATTTCCAGCAGGGATCAGTAGTAGTTGAGGGGATATTGAGGGTTAATTTCAGGGTAGGGAGCTTTATTGTATCTGCACATGGGTGAGAGAGAGGAGTGCAGGGCCTCCCGGGCCCTCGGCCAGACCGCTGATCATTAGCAGAAGGGAAAGACAAGACAGACCCAAAAATGGGGAGGAGTGAGCAGAAAACTCAGAGACAAAGTAGAGATTCCCCTGAAAAAGTCTCTGGGGTCGGACAAAGGCACGTGGCCCTTACACTGGTGCTTTCAGGAACGGGCCTACAGCAGCTCAGCGTGGCCCAAGGAGACTGAAGCTGACACGGCCTGGGAGCTCAGAGCACCGCGGACTTGGATTTGGCCTTGGCCTGCGGGAGCCAGGGGTGGTTGGTCCCACGACTGCCACAAGGAGGCCTCATCCAGGTGCCTCCTCCAGTGGGTCAGGGCCGGAGGGGCACCAGGAGCACGTGGTCCGGTCCTGGCAGGTGCAGACAGAGACAGAGACATGAGGGTGACTGAGTGGCAGGCCAGGGCTTTCTAGTAATCACACCGGGACCCCCTCCGTCATCCAGAGACCACATCTAATGAAAACTGGACAAAAGTTTGGAAGCCAGATGCCTCTTTTCCGTGTCTCTGTCTTCTTGCTTGTAAAACGGGGCTAATAGCAAAATCTGCCTTACACGTCTAAATGAACTAATGAGTAGACGGCCTTCAGGACAGTCTTGTACATATTGAGACTTAAATCTATTTCAGATATTAACGACAGGCCCCGTACTTACCCTGTGACCCACACCACTTCTTAGGCTCTTCCGGGTTCCAAAGCCTGTGCTCAAAGCCACTGTCCCAGCTACCTTCTTCATGGGAGCCCACTGCACACTCAGGGCTGTGTGACACATTCATCCATTTTCCAGGATGGTCTTTGCTCTAAAATTGTTGGCTGTTTTCTCTTGAGAGACAATCTGGTGCAGCGGAAGGCCTCTCCATTTTCTCATCTGAAAATTTTACTTGCTATGAAAAGAAATACCTTCGTGTATTTTCATACAGCAAAGAGCACACTGGGCACCATGAGGTCGATTGCCTTTGGTTCCCTGGGAGACCCGCAGAATCCCCGGCCAGCTGCGGTTCCCTAGCCTGCTTTGTCATCACACTCGCGTGTGGAGTCAGGTTGGGGTGGGGCCCTGCATTGTGTTTCAACGCCTCTGGTGACCTCGAAGCCACCAGCTGGCCCCTATGCCTCCAGGTTTTGGGGAGGGCTTTGGAGGATCTAGAGAGAGCAGTGTTTGGAGGGCGCAGTGACAAAGCCCAGCCTTGGAATCACGCAGCCCTGGTCTGAACCAGAGCCGTGCGCTGGCTGGATGACCTTGGACAAGTCACTTCCCCTCCCGCAGCCTCGCTTTCCTCCTCCATCAAAGGCGGATAGAAGCGCCAACCCTGCAGGCAGCTCGTGGCGCCAGTGAAATGGAACAAGGTTCGCAGGGCCTGGTTGGGAGTCCCCGCAGCGCCCTTGGGCTCTTCCTGCCGTGACCAAGGGGACGGAAAAGAACACGATTTCCCCAAAGGTGGGCTTGCAGCCCAGGTGCCCCTGGCCGGCTGGCACGGGAGGGGTTAACGATGCCTGTGTCCGCGGAACAATAAGTGGCCAACGGTGGAAACGCTGAACCGCGCTGATGGGGCTGACAGGGGCTATTTTCGGAGCCCAACCGCACGGAGTAACAGGATTGGAGCGGAGGCAAGCGTGACCAGAGCCGTTCTCAGCTACCGAGGCAACGGCCAGCCGGCTGCGCCAAACAAAACACTCCGCTGCTCTCCCCCCCGCCCCCCCCCCCCCCGCGGGTTTTATCTTGACCTTCCCGCACGCCACCCTCTCTGGCAGCAAGGAAAAGATTGCTTTTGATTTCCTAACTGTGGTGCGCTTCGGACCCACCGCTCCCACATCCTTTGGCTCCACCTTGATGGCCACAGCACAGTGGGGAAACTGAGGCAGGAGGGCCCGCGCAAGTCTTTGTAGAGTGGTCTGGGTGGGAGATGACTTTCTTTCTCACTCCCGCCGTCCTCCCTCAACATCCCTTGGGGCAGGAGTGGGGGTAGCTCAGCAGCCCCGCCCTTTCCTCGTTGTCACATCCAGGTTCTCGCGGTCTTCTTCTGTTAAAACCTCTGCTCGGGAGAGGATTCCTTTCTGCCCTGCACACCTGGACAGTGTCCACCAGCCCTGGCATTGCCACACCCACCGAAGCTGGGAAAGGGAAGGCAGTACAGGCTCCTGCTTTCAGGGCCCATATGGTCTAGCTGGGTATTAAGACCTGCCAAGAGGGAGCAAGGCAGGAGGCAAGGCTCTTTTGCAATCTCCTCCAGGTGCCAGGAGATCCTTGGGCTCAGAGGGGGCACCTCCATTCATTCCTGCGTTTTGCCCGTGCCCTTACTAGGACCTCCCCACCAGCAGATTTCCATACACAGTACTCCCCCCTTAGCCACGGTTTCAGTCTTCCACGGTCAACCGTCGTAGGGCCTGATGATCCTCGTTCTGACGCTACATCCGACGGTCAATAGAAGCCTAACGCTACGTCACTCTGCCTGCGTTATTCACCAACTTACCTCATCATGTAGGCAATCTCACAGCATCACACGAAGGAGGGTCGGTACCGCACAGGAAGATGTTTTGAGAGAGATCACAGTCACGTAACTTTTATTGCAGTGTATTGTTATCATTGTTCTTTTATTATTAATTATGGTTGTCAACCTTTGACTTTGCCCAATGTATAAATCAAACTGTCTCCAAACTATGGAAAAAAACCATAGTATTTACGGTACTCTGTTCAGTACTCTGGGGTTTCAGGCAGACACCTGAAGTCTTGGAACACAGCTCCCTCGAATAAGGGGTGGGGGGGTGGTTGTATAACGAAAGAATACATTTAGAAAAGTGGGACAGTACATGTTTTTTCTTCTTTTCCTCATACGTGACCTTCCCGGTAGCCTGCCAGGGGCACCCAGTGCCTCGGGGAGGATTAGAGTTCAAACAAGGCACAAAGAGAAAGTGAGCACGAAGCCGGACTAGGATCCCTGAGCCTACAGCACAGGAGTTTTGAAAGCCAGGCTTCACTGCAGAAGAAAAGGTTTTCTAAGTTCTGCACGTTGTTCTTTATGTATCAAGTAGAAAGCCTGGAGGCCCCAGCTGTGAGGTTTACTCTAAGCTGGTGTAGGGTAGAGAGGACACAGAATGTGACAAGAAGGTGAGCTTGGGCCAGACAAGAGGGTCATGGAGGTGGGGGGGTGGGGGTCTGGCTGGCTGAGAGTGCTGTCGGGTTCCCCAGGACCTGGTGCCATTGGCAGCCCAGGCTGGACCCCAAGAGTGGGAGAAGAAAGAAACTCCTTGGGTCAGAGGAGGTGCTGACTGATGCTGCCCCCTTCCCTGCCACCTGTGCACCAACCTCCTCAGCATTGGCTGCCCCCCCCCTCCCCCGAGTAGAAATGGCAGTGACACAGGCTCAGGAAGCACTAGACGGGCCTGAACTAGCACCCCAGGCTCCTAGACTCACAGCTGTGTGGAAGGGAACCAGAAGGGAGCTGAGGGTGGCTGATGAACTTGCCAAGGGGTCAGCTCTACAGCCAGCCATGCCGGGGGGCCAGTGGGGGTGGGGGGGTGGCAGACAGACCTCCAGGCAGCAGCCTGGAAGTGGGAGCTAATGGCAGAGCCCAGAGCGGCCCCGCCTTGCATGGCTTAGGTGCAGTGAATGGAGATGGGACTGCCAGCCACAGGACCGGAGGGCTTGTTGCAGGCAAGGTGGCCCAGCCCCTGCACCCCTCAGACCAGCAGTCCTTGAAGGTACAGCCACCAACCCCCCCCCCCCCCACCGCAGCCTGGCAAAGAGGGAGAGGGAGGAGGAGTGGCCTCTGGAGAGCAGAGACAGCCCTGCAGCGTCTCTGACCTTTGAAAAGTCAGGTACTTAGCTAAAGGATGAAATGCACTTGAACTAGGAAGTTTAACTCTCATTTGCCCAGCAAGATGAGGTCAGGTGGGGTGTTATTTGTGTGTGTGTGTGTGTGTGTGTGTGTGTGTGTGTGCCTCCAGTCGGACACTGTGTACATTTGGAGCCCCTGCCCCAGCTTGTGGCGGCCAAGAGCAGCCCTGCGGGGCTGGGTCTCTCCGGCAGGAAGTGTGGCAATAGCAGCGGGGCCCGCGTCCACCCCAAAGCTGTCTCTGAGGGGCAGGTTTGCAGAGCAAATGAAGAATGTAAACAGGAGCGCAGGAGGATTGTTTAAGGGCTTTGGGCAAACAAAGTTCCCCAGCCCCGGGGGCTCCCGCACCTATTGACGGGCAAACAAAGGATGCGCTAATTTCTCCTTTCACCGAGGCCCCGCCCCTCCGGACCCTTGCCCCTCCCCAGCGTCCTCCGGCCTATCTCTAGTTAACCTTGATAATGCTGGGAGCCGAGTATCTGCCCTTTGTGTCCCCCCCCCCCCCCCCCGTCCTCCCCCCATGGTGAGGGTGAATTAATGAGGTGTCCATGTGACCCGCCAGCCTCTGTTTAATATGCGGCAGAGGTCACAGTCGCTGAAGCCCGTGCTGTCCGGGCTTGTCCAGTGGGGGAAGAAATGGCTGATCCGGGTTTTATGTTTCTATTAATACCTGAGCACAAACGCATTGTGACTCAGCTTCGTCCTGACCCGGTGTCCAGGGGCCGGCTCCCTCCCTCCCGCAGCTCTGGACCTGGCCCCAGGGGTCCCCAAGGGGTGGGGGGGTGGGGAGGAAGGGGGTACTGGAGGGAGGTCCAAGCAGGTCTCAGGTCCCCTGGCCCGCTGAGGCAGAACCGCAGGAGTGGGTTGACAAACTAGCGATTTAAGGAGCATTCCTGATGACGTTTCTGTTGGATAACAGAGTTCAGGAACCCCTGGCCCAGTTCCGATTGGACATCCAGTTCGGTGGATGAATGTAAATAAATGCAAGAAGGAATGGCCCAGACTGCCAGGCTTCCTCAGTGGCCTCTGGAGCCAACTCCACCACCCTGACCCAGTGCCTACATCTTCCTTCGCATATGGAATGGGTTTGGGGGAAGGTTTAATGAGATACTCCACTTAAAAAAACTTGCAGAACGCCCCGCACAAGAACACAGTGTAGGAGTAAGGGAGGAGAGATATATAAACATCTTTATTGAAGGGTGATTCACATCCGATAGAATTCACCTGTTTGAAATGTACGATTCAACGATTGCAACATATTTTATGACCTGCGGTTTTATTAGTCTAATAGTATTGGTACTAATTTCCTTTTCCTTCTACCCTGGTTGTCCTAGCTGGGGGCCACAGGAGCTAGGCTCCCGCGTGCCAAGGTTTGAACACTCTTCTTAACACAGAAGCAGGTGTGATCCTGGCTTCTCCTTCTCCTAGCCATGTGTCTTATAAGCACCCTGGCTTGCTGCCTCCTCCCTATGCTGGTAGGACCACAGCAGCTGGCCAGGCACAGTGTGAGGACTGTGGGTCACCAGGCCTGAGCAGATGGCTATACCCACACCCTGTCTGTGGTCCTGAGATGGCTCTCAGGGACTCAAAGGGTTACGGGAACAGGGGTGTGCCTCTCTCCACCTCCAGCCCCCCAGCCATCGTGCCCTTACCCTGAGGTAAGCATGACGTGTCCTGCCCTTTCACTGTGGCTCCTTCGTGTGGTATCTGGACTGCACAGGACAGTTCTGTGGGGACCTTGAGGCAGAAGAGATGGGAGGGGGTGTCGGGGCATCAGGGCCACTGTGCTGCCCAGCACCCCTTCTGGCAGGCCTGAGCTGGGCTATTTTTATTTCAAGATGTCCTTCAGCAGCTAAGACAGTCTGTTCCTCCCTCCTCGTCTTGGGACCTGATCTCTGAGTTGACCGTGCTCACCGGTCTGGCTCTCGGATTTGTCAGCCTGTTCTTCCATACCTGTATGTGCGCCGCGAGCGCGTGTTTCTGCAGGACTGTGTATGTGCATGCAGCCCACATGCAGGAGTGTGCGCGTGTGTGTATGTGCACGGGTGTCCCAGGACACAAAATGCATGTATCTCAATGGGCAGCAAGTACACAGGCACAAAGGCGCTACTGATTTCCAGTGTGCATGCAGGCAGGTGCCCAAATAAGTAAGCTGGTGCGTCTGGATATATGCAAGGGTATGTGTGCAAGGTTCTGCTTAAACAAATTCTTCAGTGTTGCCAGGTGAGGAACCACAGCGGTCAAATCACATTTCAGAAATACTGCCTGCCAAAGGCCAGACACGAGGCTCCGCTTCGCTGCCTTATCGCATCTAATCGTGACAACTTGAGGAGGCATCATTCTTGTCTTTTACAGATGAGGAGTCCAAGGCTCAAGGAGTAATAACGTGAAGTGGCAGAACCGGATCTGACTGGTTCTAAAGTCTTTGCCTTTTGTTAGTCCGTGTTGTCTGCCTACAATGATGGGAAACACACACACACACACACACACACACAGCACATTTTCATAGCTCAAACGCAGTGCCAGCGGGTTGCTTTTATGGTCTGCGAAGACATCTGGAGTGTAGTTTTTGCTGGGGAGGTCGTTGGAGGACTGGCCTTGAGTGTAAATGCTCAACTCAGACAACCTGCCCCAAAGGGTAGGCGGGCAGCCGGACTCTAGGGTCCTGGGGCAGCAGCCTTCAGAGGCTCCCCGATGAGAATGGGCAGACTGTGTCCCTTTACCCACAGGACAGGCTGGGCCTCTGCTTTGAGGACCCCCAATCTAACGCTGAACCCTTGGCAAGAGAACGGCCCCACGTAGGAGCCAAATGGGAAGGTTCCCCTCGCCCTTGCCTGCTCTCTGCCAGCCTTGGAGAGACCCTGTTGTGTCCTGTCGTTCCCCTGTTACCCAGACTTAAGCAGCCTCAGGAAGGGAGGGAGAGAGGGAGGCCCTCCACCGGGAAGCCCCTTAGAAAATAAACAGCTGTGCTTTGTGCCTGTTGAACCGCAGAGGCTTGTCAAGCTGCTAAACCATCTTTCTCTCTTGTTGACCATAAAATATATCAGCCCGGGAGATGGTGGGGGCTGCAAGCCGGCTTCAGGAGCCCCTTCGGAGAGGTCTCCGGTCATCCCAGCCATAAATCAGTGCGTGACGAGGCCTGCACTCGGGCCCTGGTTCCACAGGATCGTAATGGGCTACCGCAGGAGTCCCAGGCTCCAGGCAGGGGCTCTTGGCACACAACCTTCCCCACTACTCCTAATTCCCCTGGAAAAAGGGGGCTTTCTGCCCACTTGAGGTGTGGAGTGGTGCCTCCCTTGGCAAAGGTAATGCAAAGCTGGGGGAGGGACTTAAGGGGCCTCATTCCCTCTCCTCTTGCTGCCTCTGTGTTCTGCTGCTGGGAGACACGGTTCTGCATCATCAGGAGGTCCTTGGGGAGCACCTCAAAGAGTCCTTGCTGTCCTGCAGCTCAGTGATGGACTTTTGGCTCCTCTAGCCACCCCCCGCCTCCTCCCTCCTCGGACATACCTCAGGGCTGCAGATCTGAGTCACTTTGGCTCGGCAGGAAGTCCACACCCATGCAAGAGGCTCAGATGGGGCTCCGGGACCTTGGAATTTGGCCTCGGCTCTGTCACCAAGCAGCTGGTGACCTTGGGCAATGCCTTCACCACTCCCTGGGGCCCTGGGCTCCTTGGCTACACACCCATCAGCCTAGGGGAAAATGACCACCAGCTTTGAATTCAGGGCTCATAGAGCCCAGCTCCGTTTCTTATTCTGAGACCCTCCAGAGGGCGATCATAGTTCTAATCCCGGTGGGCCCTCCTCAGCAGAGCCAGTTTGGGTCCTCTGGGCAACAGACACTGAGACAGGGTTAGCAATGCACGGGGCTTATGAGGGGTCAGGCCTGTGAAAAACAAAAGGCGGGGGAGCAAGATGGGGCACCACAGACTCAGACCCACATGCAGTCGGGACTCTACAGGGAGATGCGGAGTGAAGACGGCCCCCAGAGGTATCCTGTGCCGGGCTGGAATAGCCAGGCCCTAGCCCCTCCCCGGCCCCATGCTGTCCCTGGCTCGGGTGCTCCGGAAGTGCACGGACTTGACCTGGAAGTGGAGGGGAATCCAGAAGGCGTTGCCGGTAGGCTGGAGGCTCCTGCGCTCCCACCACTGAAGGGCGGGTTCCTTCTGGAAAGGAGAGGAAATAAGCATCTCCATGCCTGTCGCACCAGCTGTGAGACCCTGGGCATGCGCTCAGCGCCTCTGAGCTCAGCCCTCTTGTGGCCCAACTGTGAGTCCCTGGTAGCGTTGGTGGAGACCCCGTTTACAAGATGTCAGTGCGGTGCCTGCTACGTGGAGGTGATGGGTCGTGGTGACTGCTGTTATAGCCATGGTTTGGGTTTGGGTTTTGGTTTTTTAAAAAAATTTTTTTTTCAACGTTTATTTATTTTTGGGACAGAGACAGAGCATGAACGGGGGAGGGGCAGAGAGAGAGGGAGACACAGAATCGGAAACAGGCTCCAGGCTCCGAGCCATCAGCCCAGAGCCCGACGCGGGGCTCGAACTCACGGACCGCAAGATCGTGACCTGGCTGAAGTCGGACGCTTAACCGACTGCCCCACCCAGGCGCCCCTGGGTTTTGGTTTTTTAATCTAGATTGGCTGTGATTTCTCTCCAGACTGTTGAGACCTCAGTCCTGGAGAGAAGCTTTCACTCCTGCCTTCTCTCACTCCGGACCAGTGGCTGGACCCATCGGGGCTCCCGTCAGCAATCCCTACTGTAAGGGAAGAAGCAGCAGCAGTTTCCACACCTGGTCTCTGTCTCCGGCCTCGGGAGTCAGCCTCGTGTGATGGAAAATGGCTCTAGATCTGTGGTGTTAGGAGACACCCCCCCACCCCCCCACCCCCCCATTCCTATGGTGACGTCCTAACGTCCACTACCTCAGAATACAGCTGTCTTTAGGGAGAGGATCTTTTTAAAAAGGTCATTAAATTAAAACAAGTCATTAGGGTGGCCCTAACCCAACATGACTGGTATCTTCCGAGAAGAGGAAATTTGGACACAGACACATACAGAGAGAAGATGGTGTGATCGCTCGCTCAGGGGAAATGCCGACATCTGTAAGCCAGGGAGAGAGGCTTGGAACAAATCCTTCCGTCACGAGGCTCTCAAAAGGAATCAACTCACCTGACACCTTGATCTCAGACTTCCAGCCAATACCTTTCTGTTGTGTAAGCCACCCAATCTGTGGTGTTTTGTTATGGCCGCCCGAGGTGATGAATACACGTGGTAAAAAGGCATCAGTCGGAGTGTTTTCAGCTGCAAGGAAGAAGATACCTGAGACTGGCTTAATCCATAGAGATATTTAAATTTCATCCAGCAGGGAAGCGTCAGGGAGATGATTCCACAATGTTTCAAAGCTCTGCCTCTTCCCAAGTATACACTCTGCCTCCCAAGTTGGGCTTTTGTTCATGGAGCTACTTTAGATCGGTGGTCTTGGGAGGGCCTCTCCGAGGAGATGACGCTTGACCAAATCTTGCAGGCTGAGAAGATGCCAGCCCCGGGCAGAGCTCAAGGAGGACCAGCTTTCATTGTCCCGAAGCCAGCAACCATGTCCCCCTTGCGGCTGGGGCTGGGGAACCATTGGTCACTGACTTTGACTCCCAGCCCAAGGACACCTGGTGCACTGCCTGCCTTCAGGCAGTGCCAGGCGTCCATCCAGCTCATTATATTCGACTATTTTCCATTCCTGGCAACATCCGTTGAAGGATATGCAAATAAGAAAATCAACTGAATTTGTTTCACAAAGAATGACATTTAATCAGCACAATAAATCCTTACATATAGCCGTTGGCTGAGTAAGATGACAGTTAATGGAGAGACAGAGAGGGGGTAGAAGGAAAATTATGAAGGGCAGAGAAATAGAAAAGAGGAACAGAGAGAGACCGTGGTTGCAACAGGGCTAACGAAGAGCCAAGGTGTCCAGAGACCTGAGGTCGTTCGTTCGTTCATTCATTCGTTCACTCAAATTATTTCTTGAGAGCCAACCAGGTTATAGACACAATATGGACACTGAAAACATGGGAGTCATCAAAACAGATACTGCTCCTTGTCTCCTGGGGACTCCCAGTGCACTGGGAGGAGGAAGACAGTCACAACACAATCTCACGGACAAATACATAGTTACAGTCAACAATAACTGCTATGAAGATGGCAGGAGGTGAAGAAAGCCTTCCTCATAGAACTTCAACAGGATGAGGGGGAGTTAACTAGGCAAGTTGGGATTGAGGGTTGGTGTTTCCAACACAGGGAAACATTTCTGCAAAGGCCCTGAGGGAGGAGGAAGCATGGCTCCCCCAGATCTGAAGGAAGGCCAGTGAGATTATAACACAGAGGTGGAGCCGGAGGGTAGAAAGAGGTGTGGTTGGGGAGAAAGGCAGAGCCGGATCACACGGGGTCTGCTGGGTACGGTGAAGAGATTGAATCTGTACAGAAGTACGATATTAGGATTTAAATTTTAAGATGACTTGGGTATCCTGGTAGAGAATAGGGAGTCAGGTAGGCTGGCTGAGCGGCTCTTGAGCTGGTCTAGGCAAGAGATGATGGCGGCTCAGACTAGGGAAGGATCTTGACCTCGGCACTATTGGCGTTCCAGCTTGGGTGTGGAGCCCACTATTGTGGGGACTGTCCTGAACATTGTAGGATGGTTAGCACATCCCTGGCCTCTACCCACAAGATGCCTGTAGCACCCACCACAAGTCACGGCAACAAAAAAAGTCTCCAGAATTTGCCGAAATTCTTCAAGAAACAAGACCTTTGGACTAGGGGGATGATGGAGAAATGGAGAGAAATGGAAGGCTTGAGAGCAAGTTGAGGTGCAGGTGAACAGTTAGGACGTGGCAACTGAGCGTGCAGGGGATGAGAGAGGAGGGTACTGAGGATGACTCCCAGGCAATGCGATGGATGTTGCTGCTCACTGACCTGGAGGAAAAGGAGTCCAATGTATAGTGGACATGGGGACCGGGGCACAACTGGGCTCTCCTGTGAACGAGCAATGACACCTCAGGCATATTATCTTCTCGTACTTGGTCTCAGTTTTTCCACTCTCAAAACGCGGTGTTTTCTGCTAGGTCTGGAACAGCAAACATGTCAAGTTGCCACTTGTCCTTCCTGCACCGGAGGCAGACATAACTAATCAATTGTGGTTCTCTGAGCCTGGACACTCCGTCACACGGTGCTCCGGAAAACAGGCGGAGGCGTGGCACGACAGAGAAGACCTGTTTGCCATTCCTGAACTTGAAACTCGTTTCAGTCCCTTCCAACTTGCCCAATGTTGACACCTTCTCGGCAAGAACCAAAGTATGCTTGAGACATTCTGGGGTACGGTGTCTGAGCAGAAGCGGGGACTCTCAGACTTAGCAAATACTGATCTTACTATGTTAGTTACCCCAAGGGTAAAGCAACAAAACAGGAGTTCCCCATTTATGCCCTTTGTTGCGAAAATGCAACAAGCCTTTGGAAGTCTCCAGTGGCAGGCTCCCGGCAGGCCCTGGGGGTGGCCCTGTCTCTCAGAGCTTTTGTCACTGTCTTCCCTTCCTGCTTACTGTGTCTCTGAGATGGTCTGCCTGTCTCAGTCTCCATGTGTCCCACATCCCCCTTCATCTCATTCATGTGCTCTGTGACTACCCCCCCCCACACCAGATTAGAACACACAACATGAAAGTAGATGTTTTATTGTATTTTTTAAACTTTTATTCAAAAGCACTTTATGCTTTCTGCTAGTACTTTAAAAAGCAGATGCACAAAATGTGAATTTTTAAATATTTGTCTTCCTTCCAATTCTAATGATGGAGCTAACCACCATTAGAATAACCCTACAGTGCTGCTGTTGGTAGAATTGTGCCCTTGGAAGATCTGGTCAAGTCCTAACCCCTCCTCCTCCCCCCCCGCCCCCACCCCCCTCCCCCCCGCCGCTCAGTATATGAGTGTGATTTATTTGGAAACAAGATCTTTGTAGATGTAGTCAAATTGAGATGAGGTTACACTGGATTAGTGTGGGCCCTAATTCAATCACTGGTGCCCTATGAAGGGGGAGTTTGGGGCGCAGGCACAGGTGGAGAACACCAGCGATGATGAAGACAGAGGTTGGAGTGATGTGTCCACAAGCCAAGGACAGTCAGCGAGTGTCAGCAACCAGCAGACTCCAGGAGAGAGGCGTCCTCGGCCCCAGAAGAAGCCCCCGGTTGTTCCAAACCCCTCAGTTTGTGGTAATTTGTTACGGTAGCCCTGGGAAACGGATATAATCCCCAGTGCCGATTCCCTGGAAATGAGGCTGCTCTTTATATCTGAGTTTCAGGTGCATATTTTTCTCTCTGGTTCAGTGACTCTCGATGGAGAAACAGGTCTCCCCCTCTCCCCTCCCTGTCCTTGGATCTGGGCTACACACCTGCTTCTCAGACTCCCGGGTTCCTGAACGAGAAGCTTGGGGAACGGTCTGGGCCTCATGGGGCCGGCCCTATGGTAGCCAGTCTCCAGAATGGCCTCAATGAACTTGGCCTCCGGGGAGTCCTACCCTTGCCAAGGGCCCACCCCTGCACCTGGCCCACTCACTTCACTTGCCTCATCCTGATCCCAGCCCCACTGGGTCCTGTCTGTTTTACATGCTGATCTTTTGTTCACCATGGATGTCTTATATTAATTTTCTTTTCGCACAATATTACACTTACCTGCAGTGCCGAGTGTTCCGGCATCCCTCACGCTTTGCTCATGAAGGGAGTGCCTCACTTGCCTGGCCCTGGCTTGGCCCTGCCCCTCCCATGCTGCAACAGTGCCGACTTATGTGATTGGTGGAATAAGTCAGAAGCATGAAGCCAGGCCATGAAAGACATTTGGGCTTTCGCCTGGTCTCTTGGGTCACTCATTCTGGCGGAAGCCAGCTGCCATTCAGCGAGGACCCTAGCAGCCCTGTGGAGGGATGGGCAGGGTGGGGACCGAGGCTTCCCGCCAACAGCCGGCACCGGTGCGCCAGGCCTGTGAGGGGCCGCCTTGGACGCAGATCCAACAGCCCCAGGTAAGCCCCGCCAACACGTTGATGACAGACGCCACACTGGAACCACAGCAAGTTGCCACCGAATTCCTGATCCAGAGAAACCGTGAGAGCTAATACATGGATATTGTTGCTTTAAGCTGTTAAGTTTTGGAGTGAGGTGTTACACAGCATTATTGACTAGCACGGTTCCCTACGTCAGTGTCCATGGCATCCTTCTCCCTCCCCCCTGCTGGCCTCGACTGGTCCTTAGAACGTCTCACTTCCTGTGTTGCCGCTTCCGAGAAGCCTTCCTGAATGCCTCCAGCTGGGTTAAGCACCCCTTACACTTGACCTCCGTCAGTCTTAGAAAGGCCTTTGTCTCCCCCCACCTATTGCCCCTGTTTGCTTATCCTTTCAGACAGCTCAGATGTCACCTCCTCCAGGGAGCCTTCTCTGACCCCCTGGCTAACTTGGGCATCCTTCTGTGGGCCTCCCAAGCACCCCATGCAATCTTCTTATGTTAGGGTTCTGTGATGCTGCTGTCCTGCGTGATGGCAGGGTCCGGGAAGGTGGGAACCGTGTCTTCTCGTCCAATACCGACCACAGGACGGTGAGCAAGGGGGCGGGGGGCGCTTGTTGGGGAACCATGACAAGAGGTGGTCGAGGCCCCTGCAGTAGAGATTCCCAGGCCTGGTGGGGCGTCAGAACCAGCCGCTGAACTTTTCCGAGGTAGAGATTCTGGTCTGGGAGGGAGACATTTGCCTCCAAGGGCAGACACCACGGATGCCACCCAGATTTCAGGGTCAGTTTGGCACCACGAAAGAAAGGACAGATAAAGCAGGAGCTGCAAAGTCAGCGCCCAGAGGGGCCAGCAGGACAGCATAGTTACTGGTGTCAGGCGAGGGGGCAGGTGGGGACAATGGCAAACAGGAGAGATGAGCCCCTGCCAGCTCCCAGCTCAAAGGTCACCTTCCTCAAGAAGGTGTTCGTGGACCCAGGCTGGATCAGGCCGGTCACCCTGTTAGGGGCTCTCTTAGCTCCTAGCCCTTCTCCCTCGAAGTGCTTACTATTATTGTAATTAGCACATTTCTTGTATGATTTGTGTAGCAGAGTCAGCCTCCCAGACAGATGGGAGAATTTCTCAAGGGCAAGACTGTGCGTGTGTCCCCAGGACCTCACCATGCCCGGCACTTCCAGAGCGCGCTATTTCCATTTGTTGAAGGAGTGGATAATTGGATAAATAATGTTACAACCTAACACGCAGGGCGAGGTGATGGAAGAAGGGAGGTAATGACGTGTGAAAAGAAATGAGTGGTGTGTATGTTACAAAATAAGATCACCGGATGGAAGACTAAGCCAGGGAGTGAAGCGATAAGTCAGTGGCATCAGCCACCTGCGTGGGAGCAGTTGCAAGGGGTTTGCATCTTTAGTTTCTGAGTCCTCGTGGGTCTGATCTGCTCGTGAGGTCCTTTCCTGTTCTTCCAGCCCCACCCTCACAGAAGAGAGCAGAGCTTCCCTTGCAAACCCACTGGCACCAACGATGTGCCAACTCGTGTATTTAACCCTCGCTTTGCTTTCCTTGACTTACAGGCAGGGGAACAGGAGCCCAGAGGGGACGGGTCACCTGTCCCAGGGTGGGTGTGTCTGAGCATCGAGGTTCTTTCCTCTTTTCCCCAGCCCGTCATCCACCATGTAGGGCCCAGGAGTCAGAGGAGCCTCCTGGTGGCTCCCCTTTTGTCCCGTACCCCCCACCCCACCCCAGTAGGTGCTACGTGGAAAAGACTCTTTGCTACTGGAGGACGAAGGTCAGATCAGACCCTGGCCGAGGGCCCAGCATTTCTGGCCCGGTTTCGCCCGGGGAAGCCAACTGTGCAGAAGGTCAGGATGCCGACGGGGTCAGAGTGGGAAAGTTAACATTCCCAAGGCACTCTAAGCAACAGGATTTCCTGACGTGGGACTATTACCTTTCTCACGTTACGTGGCCAGATTGACTTCCTGCCATTATTAACGGTAAGAACGTGACGAAGCCATTTATTTAACAGGAACAAGGGAAGGCGTTTGCTTGACTCTGGACTTTGAGGAGGGCAGTAGAGCAGGGAATTAAGTCCGGTGGGAGGGCTGGGATCCTAGTGCTGGCACTACCTGCCCGTGCCATCAGTCGGAGCAAGTCACTTCACGCCTGGGGGCAGCCTCAGTTTCCTTTTCTGTAGCAGGCAGGGACGGCGCGTGGTGAAAAAGGCTGCATCGGAACTCACAGAGCTGCTGGTGGGGAAAGTGAGGACATTTATGGGGGGGAGTTGTTTTGCAGGCTGGAAAGTACCATGGGAGCTTAGATGGCCTCCAGCAGTGTGGTACCTCAAGCTGACCCCTCTCAGCTCACAAGTCCTCGCTGCTTCCAGGAAAAAGTCCCCCTCCGTGGCTGAGTCCAGGCTGATGGCCGGCTGGCGACCAGCTCGCACGTGTACCTCCCGCTGGCTCTGGTCAGGCGGGGTTCTGCCCCTTGGTCCTCTCCTCGCTTCTGCGTCTGTACTTTTTTCTGCTGGGGGTTCCTCCCTGTCCTCTGCTCGTCCCAGTGCTCTCCTCATCCACGACACCTTCTCTGGTCTGGTTGCTTCACGGCCGAGTGGCTTGTCCTCTGCGTCTTATAACCCCACGGTTCCCCACGTGTGGTCATGAGGCAGCAGCCGGGTACTTGTTATAAATGCAAATTCTCGGGTCCCACCGCAGATGTATTAAAGCAGAAACTCTGGGGGTGGGGCCCAGAAATCACAAGCCGTCCAGGGAGTTCTGATGCACTCAAGCAGCATCAGATGGCCTGTCTCTGCATCTGGGCTGTGAGCTCCCTACTTACAGGTACTATGTCTCACTTAGTGGCTCCCCAGACCTGGCACACAGAAGCCACAGGTGACCATGACATGGCTTCAGGGAATGCCCGTGCACTGATGAGAACCAGGACTGGTGCCTCAGCAGACATGGCCTCGCCTTCCCACCACCACATGGGGGCTCCCAACATCCCCCCCTTTCCTTCCTTCCCAAGGCCCTCTCCCTAGATTGCTCGCAAAAGCTCAAGGCCTCCTGTCTGGCCTTTTCCAGAAAGCCTCCTCTGAGTCCTATGATGGCCTGGTCTGCCATCTCCCTCCACGGTCACTGCCTGAAACTTCTGGACACCATCTGGGCCTCACGGCCTGATCCCACACTCAGTGAGATCGCCCTTAAACAGAGGGTCCCCGGGGCGCCTGGGTGGCTCAGTCGGTTGGGCGTCCGACCTCGGTTCAGGTCACAATCTCACGGTGCGTGAGTTCGAGCCCCGCGTCGGGCTCTGTGCTGACAGCTCGGAGCCTGGAGCCTGCTTTGGATTCTGTGTCTCCCTCTCTCTCTCTGTCCCTCCCCACTCATGCTCTGTCTCTGTCTCTCTCAAAAATAAAATAAACATTAAAAAAAAACAACAACAAAGTGTCCCTTCCTTGTGCATCCTTCATGGGAAATTTTGTGCCGCCCTGCTCTGTGTTCACAAGAGCGTTTGTGCTATGGGGTGTCGGCCTCCGCAGTCACCCAGCGACTTCAGTGGGGGTGGTCAAGGGATGTGGGTCTGTGAGTCTTTATGCCAACGTTTATAGCAGGAGCAATTCATACCATTCTCCTGCTTTCCTCACCTGAGGATAAAGAAAAGGAAAAAGACCCACGGTCAGCCAGAGTTTTTCCACCCCCAGCCTCTTCAAGCTTCCTGGATGTACCTGTGGAGTTGGCAGTGGTGAGTGTGCTAGAAAGGACCTGCCAGGCCACACTGGCCTCTGCCCGACTCACGGCCTCTCAGGGCTTTGCTTTTATATCACGGCTCTTGCTGGTGCGGCTGCGTCCCTAAATCCTTCTTTCAAGCCTTGGACAGGAGCCAGCCTTGGGCAGCTAGACTGCCCAGGTTCAAATCCTACCTGCGCTGCCTGGGATGAGTTCGTTATCCATTCCGTGCCTCAGCGTCCCCACCTGTAAAATGGGCCCGTGTAGTAACATTTTGCTCTTAAGGTCGTGATGCAGATGAAATCAGAGAGGACCTGCGAAGGGCACAGGGTAGAGGTCCCATAGAGGAGTCCCCAAAGTTCTCGGTTCAGGGGGTGATGGCACCTCTCTCCCCGGGAGCCCGGGGAGGGAAGGAGGGAGCTGGGGGGGTGGAGGGCTGGCCCAAGGACTGCTTCCTCTGTAGGAAGCCACCACCAGGCTCTAGATCCAGCATCACACAGGACTCTGGTTATGGACCAGAATTTCTAACCTTTTTGGCTGCAAGGAGAGAGACCCTATTTCGTGCTAAACAAAATGTTCCTCTTTTGTGTTTTCTCATCTTCTGCCATCTGAGAGCAAACAACTTCAGCAGTGCCTTAGAATCTATATTCCATTCATGACATCGGCATCTGTGGACATTTGAAAAGTATTCAGACGTGTATGGGTGAGACAGATCTATTTAGTCTGCTGACAATGCATGGTTCCCTGATGGATTCTCCGGCAGAACCCCTATCCGGGTGCCTACAGGCTGGGGACCAGTCGGGTCTCAACAAATGAAGTATGAATATAAACCTTTATTAATATAAAAGATTAATATAAATTAATATAAATATTCATAAGCATAAATTAATATAAACAAATGAAGTATTTTTTTTTTTTTTTTTTTTTTTTAAAAAAAAATTTTTTTTTTTTTTTTTCAACGTTTATTTATTTTTGGGACAGAGAGAGACAGAGCATGAACAGGGGAGGGGCAGAGAGAGAGGGAGACACAGAATCGGAAACAGGTTCCAGGCTCCGAGCCATCAGCCCAGAGCCCGACGCGGGGCTCGAACTCACGGACCGCGAGATCGTGACCTGGCTGAAGTCGGACGCTTAACCGACTGCGCCACCCAGGCGCCCTGAAGTATTTTTTTTTAATTTTTTTTTCAACGTTTATTTATTTTTGGGACAGAGAGAGACAGAGCATGAACGGGGGAGGGGCAGAGAGAGAGGGAGACACAGAATCGGAAACAGGCTCCAGGCTCTGAGCCATCAGCCCAGAGCCTGACGCGGGGCTCGAACTCACGGACCGTGAGATCGTGACCTGGCTGAAGTCAGAGGCTTAACCGACTGCGCCACCCAGGCCCCCCACAAATGAAGTATTAATATAAACCTCCCCTTGGGCGTGAGCTTCCTTACCACACCATGCCGAACATGTAGTAAGATAAACCCATTTCACAGATGAGAACACAGAGGCCCTGAGAGCTCACTGCCCAAGACACAAAGCTAGGGATTAGCAGAGCATGAGTTAGGCCTGAGTGTCCCCAAAGCCCATGTTTTCCCCCAACTCCACTCTTCCTTGCGACAGCTGGGGACTATGAATCTGGTCTCCACGGCTGGGGACAGTGGACTCCTGGAGAGCCACGCAGGATCAGCTACCAGCTACCAGTTAGCATTCCCAGAGTAGCCAGTGGGTCGGGTGCCTCTGTATTTGTTACCTCATCTACTCCCTCAAGAATTCAGTTAATCGTCCTCTGTAGGAGAAAATCAACTCTCAGAGGGGTTGAGTAACTCGCCCAAGGCCACACAGCTAGGAAGTGGCAGGGTTTGGGCCAGGGTTTGGGTCTGTCTGTCCTAGGGTCTGTGTTGGCCCCTTTGTACTGTGTGAGCTACCTGGGGCCCAAGATAAAAGGAGTACAAGTGGGTCTCTTGAGCCGTAAGCTACCCCTCATGACATGGTGGGTATTAGCAAAATTTAAAATCCTAATTGCTCGCCCCAGACCTCGTCCACATTGGGATGAATAATCTGTCTCCACAGAGGAAAACGTCAGGGTCTCCGGGTTGAAGAAGAGTGTGAGGAGGAGACTGCTTTTCTTTCTTAATCTCAACTGAAGAGTAATTAAAAAAAAAATTTTTTTTAATGTTTTATTTATTTTTTGAGAGAGACAGAGACAGAATGCGAATGGGCTGGGGCAGAGAGAGAGGGAGGCACAGAATCCGAAGCAGGCTCCAGGGTCTGAGTTGTCAGCACAGAGCCTGACGTGGGGCTCGAACTCACGAGCTGTGAGATCATGACCTGAGTTGAAGTCGGACGCTCCACCGGCTGAGCCACCCAGGCGCCCCTGAAGAGTAATTTTTAATGGGGCAAATATTGTAAGCTCGATCCAGTGCCCAGGTTTATCGGGCAGGAGGCTGGAATGTCCTCATCAGGCATTATCTTTTTGCAACACAAAGAAAAAGACCAAACCCAGCAAGCCTTCCTCCCAGGAGCTGAGAAGGTAATTGTCTAATGTGACTTGTAATCAGTGAAGGTCTTGTCCTGACTCCTCAGCTCTCCAGATGGCGCCTCCCGTCTCTCACGGACAATAATCCCTATGGAATTCTGCTTAAAACAGACGGGCCAATACACAGGTAGTGGGTTTTGTTGCCAGAGAGCATTTTGTTTTCTGTGCCACCGTTCCCAAGAAAGTGCTGGAACTAGCCTGCTTTGCATCTGTCTCTTATTCCAAATACCTCCAGAGCAACTCAGAATCCAATGCCTTGGCTTGGGGGCAAGTAAGGGGAGAATGTGGGGAGGCAGAAATCCGCTCCCCGCCTTCCTGTTGTGCGCCTCTGAGCGAGCCACTCAACCACTCTTGGCCTCGGCCTCCTCTTCTGGAAGATGGGGAGTGTCAGGGCTTCATGCAGGTGGCTCAGGGCTCGTGCCTCCTAACAACGCCTGGTACATGATAGACACTCTGTGGTCCCTCTTCTTGAGACACTGCTGATCTGAAGGATGGCCAAGGAGAAAGATGGCGTGGTGCGTGTACCCAGGTGCCCTTGGTGGTTGCTCAGTCAGCCAAGTGTTCCTTGTGGGGCGTTGCTTTGGTCAAACCACATCCCTCCTCAAAGGTGGTCAGTGGCTTCCTGGCTTGCCTGACCGTAATCCGGATTCTTCAGCCTGGCCACTGAGACCCTCCTTTCCCAAAATGCCTTTTCAGCCAACTTTTCTATTCTCCGAAAACCACTTAATAAATATTTAAAGAAAGAGCGAATCCGATGAGTCTAGCATCGTGTGGCTAAAACTCTTGGCCCTGTTCCCAAGAAGCTCATAAGCTAATTGGGAACAAGACTTAAGAGAGCAGAAAGAGAGGAAGTAGCTGTTTATTTTACATGTTAATCAAGGGACCGGAGCGGATCCCAAGTTCTGGTCCTGATGCTGCCCTGAGCATCCCGAGGGCCTGCTCCAGTGTGACATTTGGGGGATGCCCCTGCGGTTAAGGGGGCTCTAAGGTCCCTTCACTGAACAAGGACAGGACCTGCACTGAATACGGGTCCTCTAAGCCGTTCATCACAACACCCAGGCCAGGAGGCCGCTGGGAGCCCGACAGGGAAATTCCGCCACCCCAGAAACCCTGAGTGCTTCGTCATCTTGATCCACGCCCCACCCTTTGCCCACAGGCGTGGAGAACGTCAGAAATAATGTGTTGCGTGGTTTTCGGTGGCAATAGTCACCCATTCACCAGCATGACGATGTAAGAAATAAGCTTTCATTGGTTTAAAGTCAAGGTGTTCAAGACTGGCAGACGGGGTCCCACCCAGGCGGTATGAACAGGATGAGGACCCGGGGAGGTCTGGGGGCTTGGCTCAGGGCAGCTTGCTACCTGTTGGGAGGATTTTCAGGGGCCCGAGGACAAAGGATTCTGAGGACAATGGGATCCTGCCCAGGAATTGGTGATTATTGCAGGTGAACTGGTGCAGGTGGCGGGGGGAGCCCCTCAAAAGGCAGAGAGCTGAGATTCTCGATGGTACTCACGAGCCTGTGCGGACCACCGGGGCTCCTTGGGAACGAGAGCTGGTTTTCTAAATGCCTGTGTGGCAGGTTTGGGACTGGGACTTGCTTCCATGGCAGCCTGGTCATGAGGCTGTGGGGAGGGAGCTAGCCAGCACTGACCCCAGCTTCACAAAGGCTTCCCTCATCTACCCCCAAACAGCCTAAGCATGGCACGTGACCGGGGTCATAGGTCAGTCCGTTTTCAACAGGGCCTTCTCTTACCTATCATTTGCAGGGCATTTACTGTAGGCTAGCCTATCCTAGACTCTGTGCTTATTTTTTTGCTTTTTGTTTTGTATTTTATTTGAGAGAGAGAGAGAGAGAGAGAGAGAGAACATGCATGTGCAAACATGCAGGGGAGGGGCAGAAAGAGAGAGAGAGAGAGAGGGAGAGAGAGAATCTCAAGCAGGCTCGTTTACGCTCAGTGCAGAGCCTGACGCAGGGCTCGATCCCACCTCCCTGGGATAATGACCTGGGCCGAAATGAAGAGTCAGATGCTTAGCTGACTGAGCCACCCAGACGCCCCTGCTTACTCTGTTTGTAGGTGGCAGATGTGAACCTTCATGACAGCTGGGCACAAGAAATGCCACATTCGTTTCTCTAAGCACAGTTAAATCTGTTTCAAGACTCCCCACTCAAAACTGAGAGTTTTGATAGTCAGTCGTTAGTCCCTCCCTATGCCCTATCGGCCTATCGGGGGGATTTGGAGGCCCCCCAAGAAGCCACAGTTGGCGGTGCCTCTTTGCTGCATGCTGGGTGGCTGTGGCAGGCACCTTTGGGGTAAGTCGGCCCGTCTGGCTTCCCGTCCAGGTCAGCATCGCCCCTCCAATGGAGAGCAGCTCCTTCTGGTGGCCATCCTCTGAGCTAGCCGATCGGGGGGACCTCATGAAGGCCGTTGGGCTTCCATGTTTGTGCCTGGAAGTCCCAAGTGTGAGGGCCGCCATTTTCTCAACAGGCAGGAACACCTGCATGTTTCCGCATTTTCGAGCCTCGGGTCCTCTCGCCTGCTCTGTCTTTGTCCCTCTCCTCCTTCCTCAACGGTCATCTGGACCTGGACCAATCCCTCTCACTCACTTGGCATACCGAAACTTCTACTCCTTCTCTCTGTAGGACTCTACAATTTAATTCGTCTTGTTGGGTCCCAAACTCCCAAAGCCCTTGAACTCATAGGGCGACAGAAGCCAGAACCTGAAGGTCCGGGGCCTGGTTGCCCCAGAAAGCAATGAATTCCCTAACGGCGACTAGGCTAAGACAGCAACAAAATTTCTCAGAAAATCATCCATTGCCTAGGAATCCTCATGTAAGCTCCCAGCAATGCCCTGAAAAGGTGATGTTGACCATAGTCACCCCCATTTAGAAATGGGGAAACGGACTCAGAAGGACTAGTTAACCGTCGTGCGGCTCATGAGTGGTGGGACGCTGGTTTGAGTTCCAGGATCGAAGTCCCCGCTTTTGACTCCGTTCTGTGGTGGTCCTTAAAGCAGGGCCCGACTATCTCTGGGCCTCCGTTTCCCCACCTGCAAGGCAGCAGATCCCGCTTCCCAGCAGGCAGACTGAACGCAGCAAAGCCCAGGCCTGCGGGTCTGCACCTCCTTTGAGCTGGGCAGCCCAGGTTTGCAGGCAGAGAGTACCCCGCAGCCGTCTGACACATTTATGCTCAGCCTCAGGCCCCCTGGTGAAGGAGGAAGTGACCCTGATCTGGGGGCGTCTCATCTTGGGGCTTGGCAGTCATAAATGAGCCACCAGCTCTCAAGCTCCTGGTCTCACAGGTGAATAACCCGAATAACTACCTCTGGGATATCAAAGCCGGCAAACGATCCTAGAAACGGCTCCTGACAACGGACTTGCATAAGAGTATCTCCTGGGCGGGCACATCCCCCAGATCCCACTTGCCTTTGAGGGTATCCTTGAATGGCCGTATGTCATTTTTAGTAGCTTCTGCCTCCCTCACAGCGAGGGATCTTCGAAGAGGGGACACCTTGGGCCCCACCTGGTCTGTGTTCTGAGAGGAGGGGGCAGGGAGGGAAGATTTCTCCCACCCCCAGCATACCTGGCTTGTTTCATCTAATCTCCAGCCTGTTTTTTCTGCTGTCCGTCCCGAAGACGGTTTAATCTCAGAGTTAAAACCACCAGAAGCAACTGTTTCTTTCCTCCTGTGACTGCTAGGCGGGTAACAGCACCGTGCAAATTCGTTTGGCCCCAGGGCCGGAAAGCATCAAAGGCATTTGGAGAGCCCATGAGTCAATTTCCATGAAGCCTTTGGACAGTGATGTAACCACCACTTGTCAGTCTCCCCAGCGCAGCAGCCCTGATCCCCCAGAGCGGACATCTGGAGCAGGGACTGACAAGTGGATTCCAGAGCCCAGCCCTGCCTCCCGCCCGCTCCAGCCCAGCACGGCCGCTGCCGCCAACAAGGACACACAGTGTCTTTCTACACATTCCCACGTACGCACACCCTCCTCGCCCCCCTCTGAGCTCCAGCCTGCGTTTCCGGCAGTGTGAATTCTGACAGCTCGGGCGGGTGTCGGCCTCACTGGTACATTCCTCGCTACACCACGCTGCCTAAAGCACCTCGCTGTTCCGGAGCCTTCCTGCCGAGCTCCCCACCCCCATCTCCCCTGCTGAAGGTGCGAGGAACCTCGTGGTGGCTGCATCTTTGTCCCAGAGAGACCTTGCAAAATGGCACACACCCCCCCCCCCCACTTGCCTATAATTTGCCGTGCTGGACTTCTGAACACATTTATTTGGTGCGGTATCTACACCCCACCAAACATCTGGAGGGAAACTCGGGGAAAATCCAAGAATTTAAATGTTTATTCTGTACTGTAATTTCAAAAACCAAATCAGGGAAACTTCACATCTTTAGCCAACTGCTTGGCAGTGTATAGACCTAAGCCAAGATGTAATCTGATAAAGGTTGTCTGCCCTTGACTTCTCCGGGTCTCTTCATATGTGATCACCACCATATAAGGGCTACGAGTTTGTGAATCTCCTAAGGCTTTTCAAGATGACGTCAACCATAAAGCAAAAAGACCCACCCACTCCATAAATTAGTTGGTGGTCACTCCTCTGCCAAGTTGCCACTCCCTTTTGTCTGCTAAAGGGAAAACCAATCAAAATTAATGGAAAACTGAAGGATTCGACCATTGTAAAGATGAAATTTTAATATCTTCAGGAATTAGTTACTTGGATTCAATACTTTATTTTTTTAAAAATTTTTTTTTCAACGTTTATTTATTTTTGGGACAGAGAGAGGCAGAGCATGAACGGGGGAGGGTCAGAGAGAGAGAGGGAGACACAGAATCAGAAACAGGCTCCAGGCTCTGAGCCATCAGCCCAGAGCCCGACGCGGGGCTCGAACTCACGGACCGCGAGATGGTGACCTGGCTGAAGTCGGACGCTTAACCGACTGTGCCACCCAGGCGCCCCTTGGATTCAATACTTTAAAAGACATAATTCCCAGCCAGTGACATCTTCTTTCTTCCCTCCACAATTTTTTTTTTTTTTACTTAAGTTCTAATGTCAGACACTAAAAGTAACTTCTAGAATACAGTATAACACTTAACTCTCCCCTAAAGAACTTGGGATCAAGTGGGATTGGCCCCCGTTTAACAGATCATCACATCCAAGCGTGAGAAGCCCAAGGAGATAAAAGGGCAGGAAGACACTGGGGGAGCCGATCCAGACCTGAGACAGAGGAATGGTTTGTGAATAACGCCATTCCTGTTCAAGAGTCCCAGTGCTGGTGATACTGAGGGTTTCAAGATGTCAGCCTCCCTCCTGACCAGTCCTGCTGGTTTCTCACTGCTCACCAGCCCACATGAAGCCCCATCCCCAATCAGTCCTTCTCTGCTTTCCCTGAACTCTGCCAGGAGAATTGGTGAAGCCCCCCCTCTCCCCCACCCCTTGCCTGCCGCTACCAAGATGCCCTCTGTCCATCTATCCACCTGCATAAACACTGCCTGTCTTTCGTGCAGGTCCTGCCTCAAGGCGTATCAGCGGTGTGGTCACACGAATGTCTCCTTCCAGAAGGGCCCCGTTCTTGGTTTGATGCTCTGGTGCCGCCATCTTGAAATTCTTAATAATTTTATCTTTGCTCTTGTGCATTGCAGGTGAGGTCCAATGGGATGATGGAGCATGGTTGTGAGCGGAGGAGACAAGCACAATCCGGCTGCATGTGTTTGCGATGCCCCGTGAGCACGGGATTCCGTGGGCCCACAATTCGTGGGAGCTCAGTGTCTCTCAGCACGAACACAAGATAAGTGTATTACGGGCGCGGACAGCCCTGAAAGGTCACGCTTTCCATTTGAACCAGAACTCGCTTCCAACGCAGAAAGAAGGCCCTGGTTCCTGTAGGAACCAGGAACAACTGAGGGGCCCTCCCTGCCACATGCCGTCTTATATGTTACTGTCCTGTACCAGCCGACCACTGACGCTGGCAGTGAGGCCCAAAGAAAAGGGAAAGATGAGGCAGCCCACGGTTTCTTTTCCTTCGGGGCTCACTTTTTCTAGCAGGAAGCTGAAGGTAGAGCATGTTGACGGGATATGTGCATAACAAGAAGCGAAGTAAAAACAGTTTCCGCTGTCCTGGCAAGAACGAAATACACATGCATATACTGGCTGTGAAATACAATCTGTGTAATTCAGCGATTCTTTATATGAGTTAATGTTCTTATATTTACATGTAAAACTGGCATTGCACAGCATAAAGATAAACAGCATAATGTATGCAAATAATTTAAAAGTTTTATTTTATTTACTTAGAGTGACATTAAATAGCAAGCAATCACTATGGCAAGTTGAAACAGACAGAAACCACAGGAGGGAAAAAGTTTGCATTTTGGGGTTCTTAGTGACACAATTTTCTGCCTTTTTAAGCAGGGGACCCCCATTTTCACTTTGCATTGGGCCCTGTACCTGTGCAGCCCGGCTTGCCTTCAGAGCACGTCCAGGTGATCCCCTCCGGAACCTCTCCAGCCTGCAGCCACTGCCCCGCCCCCAAACACCGAGAACTTTCCCTGCAATGGCCACTGCCATCCATTCATTCAGTGAGACGTCCTTGTCCTCCCCTCCATCGTCTTTTTCTAATGACATTGCTCTACCTCACAGGACTGTCAGAAGGCACAAGGGGATTCTGTGACTGGAAAGCTCTGGAAGATCTTTGTTGTATTTAATTTGCATTGTACACAGTAGGCACTCAATAAAGGCTTGTGGCAGGCATTGATTGAACTATAAGGTCCCTGAGTCTGGGGACCAGGTCTTACACCTCTGAGCACTTAAAAAAAATTTTTTTTTTATGTTTATTTATTATTGAGAGACAGAGAGACACAGAGCATGAGCAGGGGAGGGTTAGAGAGAGGGGGGAGACACAGAATCCGAAGTAGGCTCCAGGCCCTGAGCTGTCAGCACAGAGTCCGACGCGGGGCTCGAACTCACAAACTGCGAGATCGTGACCTGAGCTGAAGTCGGTCGCCCAACCGACTGAGCCACCCAGGAGCCCCGCATTTTTTTTTTTTTTTTTTTTTTACAGTGCTTGCACAGAACAAGCCACGCTGAATGTTTGCTTTTGGATAAAGGTCTGCTTTCAGCATTTTGCTCAGGAAACACCTTCTCTGTGGATAGCACAAGGTAAGCTTTAGCTCTTGCTCTGGTCTCCATGGGTTAAGTGATCTAGCTAGCTAGGCCAGTCTGTAGGAATGTTGGGATTTTACTGGGAATGAGGGAAGGCAGACCCTCGCTTCCTGTGGATCGGGGCTGTGAGGCGATGTGGCATGGGTTGCCCAAGCCATTTCAGATATTCTGCCAGCCCAAGCCTAGGGAGCAAGCTGGTACACCGTAGGAGGAAAGGGTGAAGGGAATGACAAAGAGAGGCCTCAGAGCTTGAAGCCACTGTGAATCACTGGATCAACCCGTACCTGAAGCTTACGTGGCTATGGGAGTTTTCATTTACATGAACCAACAAGTTTCTCTCTTCAAATGGGTTATTACTGAAGCCAGTTTGATTGGGGATTTCTGTCCCTTGCAACAGAGATGGTACCAGCAACAGAAAAGTGAAGAGAATGATTTAAGAGACACACAGAGACAGGCCTAGAGCCCAAGGTCCCTGACTCCCCACCCAGTAACCACTGCGGTGACCCTGCCGTAATGCCCCCGGCGGTCAGGGCCGGAGCAGGCGGGTCTGAGTCTTCCCTGTGGTACCGCACTGATTCCCACCTAGAATTGTGAGAGCAGGTCGCATTCACCCAGGCAGAGCATCTGAGGACAATAACACCACTGGGAGTGGACCTTGAGACTTCACGAGGCCACCGGGAGGGAACACAGGTGGCAGTGCGCTGTGGTTAGCTCAGGACAGTCTGCACTCCATGAACTCCCGGTGACGGGTCATGCATGGCTGGCCGCCACCAGCTCTCTCGTTCCTGCCCTGTGGGCACAGTACGGTGGGGAGCACGGCCCTTAGCCTCCTAAGGCTTAAAGGACCAGGTCGGCCACTCATCTTACCTTAGGGCATACGAGGCGGTGGTGGGCCCGAGGCTCCCCAGGCACAAGATACAGACCCTTGGTGGCAGCAACCCTGCTCCCCTCCAGGCCACTGGGTCCCCACGTCCAAAAACCTCCTTCACGTGTTGAGGATCAGGAACCTAGGGTCCTGCAGTCACCTTTCCAGGCTGGGTGCTTTGGGCAGGTGCCAGGGAGGAAAGACGTTCCTGTGGGAGACGCTGCGGGGCTCCGGGGGCTGGTTTGGCAGGTTGAAGGCACCGGTGAGGCTGATAAAGGGGGTTTCTCCCTAACCAGAGACACGGGGCTTGCAGAGCTGGTAGCCCTGAAGAGGATCTGGGTTTTGATGACAGGCTGGCTGGCAGAGCCAAAGGCAGGGCATGGAGCCCCCGAGGCTTGGTCCTGGAGGCTCAAAGCAGGTGCTATGGTCCCAGGAGGCCTTTCCCTACAGTAAACGAAGGTTTCTTTGCATCTTTTGACAAGTCCCTTGGTTAACTTACCTAACTTCCCTGAGCCTCAGTTTCTTCTTCTGTACAATGGGTATGCAACCTGCTAGGGTTGCTTTGGGTATCCATTGAGATCATGGGCCTGGCACAGATCAGCCCTCTTCGGACGTAAGTTTCCTGCCCCCTCACCCAGCTTCCTGTGTGCACCTCTGGTTTTCTCTAGTTTTTCACCTGCTCTGCCCACATGCATTGCCTGCCTTGGGCTTAATGGAGCAGTGCGGGTAAATCAAGCCCACATGTCTATCACCAGGCACTAAATCTCCCCAGAAGACATTCCTTACTGCAGCAGTAATGCTGCCAGCTCCAGAGGATTGCACCATAGGGCAGGCTCCCCATACTGGGAGGCTTAAAGGGCCAGCTCACGGACTCCCCTGTCCCAGCCGGGGAGGTCCTTGGGCCAGTGAATGGCGGCGAGAGCGGGCCTAGCCTTACGTGGGCAGAGGCGTGTTAGTGACAGCAGAAAGAAACCGACAGCAACCCCACACGGAGGGACCAGGGCATGGGTTAGGGGATCGGGGCCTAGGCTTTTTCCTCCATTTCTCTCCACTCACATTCTGGCTGCTTCTTGCCTGTCTGGCCTTGGGCAACATACTCTCTCTCCTGTCCACTTCAGACTTCTCAGTACAAAAGGTGGGGAGGGATCCCATCTGCCTCCCAGGTCTGTGGGGAGGACACTCCACCGATAGCACCATCGTTCCTCGGTCTGGTGCCACACACACGCATCATCTCGATGTTCCCACTCAGTTTGCTGAGTTAGCGAGGGTTACTAGTCCCAACTCCCAGCGGGAAAGTAGCACTGAATCTCTGGCTTGCTTCGGCTGCATCATCACTGGTCACTATGGGGCATTTGCCCTGTGCATCAGGCAGGACAGGGGCCAGCCAGGGCCCGGGCGTCAGGGGTCCTGACCCCCGTGCCTGCTACCCCCGCCCACCAGCCATGCTCTGACAGCTGGTTCAGGCAGCTTCCAGGCCAGCCTCCCCGGCAGTTTGGTCGCAAATAGACGGCTGCATTTGAGCTGATCTTTGCTGAGCCCCATCAGCTGAGGAAGGGCCCTCATCCCCAGTCACCAGTCCTGGCTGGGTCCTGATTTGGAGAAGAACCCGGGGATGAATCAGGGTGTCTCTGTGCCTGCCCCAGTTCACCCTGCCGGTGGGTGTAGGTGCCAGGAAGTAAGCCTGGCTGACGTTGAGGCCAGCGTTCTCTCCTCTCCAGCCCACATGTGTGGCTCAGTCTAACGCATCCCTCACTCCCAGAAAAAGCACAGAAGAATTCAACACAAGACCTGTTCTCTGGGCTGCAAAGGATGGCACTTTTTTTTTTTTTTAATTTTTTTTCAACGTTTTTTATTTATTTTTCAGACAGAGAGAGACAGAGCATGAACGGGGGAGGGGCAGAGAGAGAGGGAGACACAGAATCGGAAACAGGCTCCAGGCTCCGAGCCATCAGCCCAGAGCCCGACGCGGGGCTCGAACTCACGGACCGTGAGATCGTGACCTGAGCCGAAGTCGGACGCTTAACCGACTGCGCCACCCAGGCGCCCCAGGATGGCACTTTTTAAGATTTGTTTATTTTTAAAGTTTATTCCTTTTGAGAGAGAGAGAGAGAGACAGAGAGAGACAGAGAGAGGCAGAAAGAGAGGGAGAGAGAGAATCCTAAACAGGCTCCATGCTGTTAGCGCAGAGCCCGACTCAGGGCTCGATCTCGAGAACCGTGAGATCATGACCTGAGCCAAAATCCACAGTCCTATGCTCAACCGACTGAGCCACCCAGGCACCCCAGGATGGCACTTTTATTTATGATAAGTGGCTGGCCAAGATCAAAATGACCAATGAGAGAAGCCAGTCTCTTAAGGATCACTTTGTCACCAGGTCTCTCCGGAGAAGAGAGCGTTTATCTGTTCGGGGGGGGGGGGGGGGGCGGGACAGGCTCACTCTTCCTTCTGAAATTTTTGGAGGCTTTAAAACAGTAAAATCCTGATGTTTTCATCATGAAAATAGTGGGCCCCTATTAGAGCAAATGTAGGAAATACAGCCAGATGGTGGAGGGGGGCGTCCCTTAACCAATAACCAACAACCTGTTTGTGCTTTCGTCTATATAAACCTTTCATTGGTTTTTCAGCACGTATTTATCGAGAGTTTCTCTAGGAGGCTGCTGAAGGGTGAAGGTGAGATCTGTGCCCTCATCGCTCTGGGTGGTTTGTTTGTTTGTTTGTTATTTTGCACGTAGTTTCAGTCATTTCCTGGGCACCGTGTCAGGTGTCTGTGGCCACCACAGCCGACGCCAGTCCTGACCAGGCTCGCGGCAGCTTCGCGTTCGACCACGTTGTTTCTCAGGCCGCGTTGCTCCGCCTTGGCACCCGTGCAGCCCAGAACGGCAGTGTGCTCCCCGCTCGGGCCATCCTTGACCAGCGGGGATGGGAGAGCTGTGGGCAAATGTCCTGTCGTGCTCCCTGGGTGGACAGCTCTGAGACACATTTTATAAGGCTCTGATGGGTGGAGCACCGTAGCCCACAGCAGTGATCAGCTTAGGAAGTGCTCTTGAATTGGCTTCCCCCCCTCCCTGGGGCTCCCTCTGGAGCCCCCACTGTAGCCCCTGGCGAGAGCTCCCTAGTAAACCATCTACCTGCCAAGCTTTGACCCTGCTCCCGAGGAGTCCAGGTTAAGTCAGTCATGCTGTCTGTGCCATTTTTGTGCGAAAAACATTTAATCCTTTTTTTATAATGTTTATTTATTTTTGAGAGGGAGACAGAGCATGAGCGGGGGAGGGCTAGAGAGAGAGGGAAACAGAATCCGAAGCAGGCTCCAGGCTCCGAGCCGTCAGCACAGAGCCCGACACGGGGCTCGAACCCACAAACTGCGAGATCATGACCTGAGTGGAAGTCGGACGCTTAACCGATGAGCCACCCAGACGCCCGGGTCTTTTCCCTTCTTGATTGCTGTTGGGTTTAGTACCTCCTGTCGTTGTTTCTTGAAGACCCGGTAGGGAGGAATCTTGGTCCCTATTAGATGCTGGTCCCCAAGTGACGGCTGGCCCACCTTTCTCTCCTGTGCTGTCTTTCTTCTCCCATGTGAATCCACACTGCTCCTCACCTTTATCCCACCCCGATTTCTCCAAGGTCACACTGGGTCCCAGGCCAGAGACAGGGGTGGAGACAGCTGCGTCTTTCTGCCAGCTCCCGCTGACCATAGGACTGCCCTGTGCAAAGAAGGATTCTGACACCATGTCTCTGTCCTCGGCAAAGCCCTTCATGATTAGTGATGATGCTGTGGGCATAGAAAGGGGAATGGCCACGTATATGCCCCATATTTGTCTTCCTTCTGTAGGGTCCTGCTCACAGTTCTATGGCCAAGTTCATCCCCAGTCAGTATAGTACCTCAGGGCCAGACTCATGACCTGTCGGGCCTGGAAGAGACGTGTCCAGCACAAATAACTCCCAGCAGTGTGTCCCAGGCTTTCGCTATGTGCAGCCTCTGTGGCATGGATATAAGCACACAGCTCAGGGGCCTCAGATTTAGGATGGCCCCACTGTAATGGAGACCCATGAGCAGGTCTTATAATCCTTTCTTTCTTTCTTTCTTTCTTTCTTTCTTTCTTTCTTTCTTTCTTTCTTCTTTCTTTCTTTTCTTTCTTTCTCTCTTTTCTTTCTTTATCTCTTTCTTTTCTTTCTTTCTCTCTTTTTCTTTTTCTTTCTTTCTTTCTTTTCTTTCTCTCTTTTCTTTCTTTCTCTCTTTTCTTTCTTTTCTTTCTCTCTTTTCTTTCTTTATCTCTTTCTTTTCTTTCTTTCTCTCTTTTTCTTTCTTTCTCTCTTTTCTTTCTTTCTCTCTTTTCTTTCTTTCTCTCTTTTCTTTCCTCTCTTTCTTTCTTTTCTTTCTTTCTCTCTTTTCTTTCTTTCTCTCTTTCTTTTCTTTCTTTCTTTCTTTCTTTCTTTCTTCTTTCTTTCTTTTCTTTCTTTCTCTCTTTTCTTTCTTTCTCTCTTTCCTTTCTTTCTTTCTTTCTTTCTTTCTTTCTTTCTTTCTTTCCTCTCTCTTTCTTTCTTTCTTTTCTTTCTTTCTCTCTTTTCTTTCTTTATCTCTTTCTTTCTTTTCTTTCTTTCTCTCTTTTTCTTTTTCTTTCTTTCTTTCTTTTCTTTCTCTCTTTTCTTTCTTTCTCTCTTTTCTTTCTTTTCTTTCTCTCTTTTCTTTCTTTATCTCTTTCTTTTCTTTCTTTCTCTCTTTTTCTTTCTTTCTCTCTTTTCTTTCTTTCTCTCTTTTCTTTCTTTCTCTCTTTTCTTTCCTCTCTTTCTTTCTTTCTTTTCTTTCTTTCTCTCTTTTCTTTCTTTCTCTCTTTCTTTTCTTTCTTTCTCTCTTTTTCTTTCTTTCTCTCTTTTCTTTCTTTCTCTCTTTTCTTTCTTTCTCTCTTTCTTTTCTTTCTTTCTCTCTTTTTCTTTCTTTCTCTCTTTTCTTTCTTTCTCTCTTTTCTTTCTTTATCTCTTTCTTTTCTTTCTTTCTTTCTCTCTTTTCTTTCTTTATCTCTTTCTTTCTTTTCTTTCTTTCTCTCTTTCCTTTCTTTCTCTCTTTTCTTTCTTTCTCTCTTTCATTTCTTTCTTTCTTTCTTTCTTTCTTTCCTCTTTCTTTCTTTCTTTCTTTCTTTTCTTTCTTTCTCTCTTTTCTTTCTTTATCTCTTTCTTTCTTTTCTTTCTTTCTCTCTCTTTCTTTCTTTCTTTCTTTCTTTTCTTTCTCCCTTTTCTTTCTTTCTCTCTTTCTTTCTTTCTTTCTTTTCTTTCTTTCTCTCTTTTCTTTCTTTATCTCTTTCTTTCTTTTCTTTCTTTCTCTCTTTTTCTTTCTTTCTCTCTTTTCTTTCTTTCTCTCTTTTCTTTCTTTCTTTCTTTCTTTCCTCTCTTTCTTTATCTCTTTCTTTTCTTTCTTTCTTTCTCTCTTTTCTTTCTTTCTCTCTTTCTTTTCTTTCTTTCTTTCTTTCTTTCTTTCTTTCTTTCTTTCTTTCTTTCCTCTCTTTCTTTCTTTCTTTTCTTTCTTTCTTTCTTTTCTTTCTTTCTCTCTTTCTTTTCTTTCTTTCTTTCTTTCTTTCTTTCTTTCTTTCTTTCTTTCTTCCGAGAAAGAGAGAGAGAGTACACACATGAGCAGGGAAGGAGCAGAGGGAGAGGGAAAGAGAAAATCTCAAGCAGGCTCCATGCCTCGCACAGAGCCTTTTGTGGGGCTCGATCTCACGACCATGAGATCAGATCCTGAGTCAAAATCAAGAGTCAGACGCTTCACCGGCTGAGCCACCAAGGTGCCCCTCCTGTGAGCAGGTTTTTTTTTTTTAATGTTTATTTATTTTTGAGAGAGAGAGACAGAGTGCAGGGGCGTGGGGGGGTGGGTAGGGGCAGAGAGAGGGAGACACAGAATCTGAAGCAGGCTCCAAGCTCTGAGCTGTCAGCACAGAGCCCGACGTGGGGCTTGAACTTATGCAAGATCATGACCCAGGCCAAAGTCAGACGCTTAACTGACTGAGCCATCCAGGTGCCCTATGGTGTCACCGCGAACTTCTAAGGGCAGAAACCATATCGTAGCCCCTGTCCTTGGACCATGCAGTTGGGTGGGGGGTGGGGGTGGTTATAGGATATCAGGCACAGCTCCCCAGCCTTCCCTATGATGGGGAAGTGTCTCCAACTTTGGAAAATCCCAGGGTCATTTGGGGCACTTCGGGCTTCGGGATGATTCCTCCAGCCAATGACACAGTCAGATGCCCATCACTGCCCTCCTTGCGAGAAGCGGGGGCGAGGGGGGCTGACTTGTGAGCCAGACAGGAGGCATGGCCAGCTACCACATGATTTCTGCAGGGCCCCATTAGGTCGGACGAGCGGTGCCCCTCCCCCAGCCCCCAGGAGGCCTGATCTTGTAACCGTCTTCATCACCAGCAGCAGCTGGAGAGTGAACTCAGCTACTGAAAACGCTGCAGAGCCAACAGCCTCTGTGAATCCACCCCAGGCCCCCCTGCTCCCGCGGGGCCCAGTGGGAACTCCAAAGGATTGGCATCCCTTATCCCTCACGTGGACCCCTACTCCCTTGCTCCCCAGAGTGAGGCCCAATGAGATCCGGTCACAGTATGAGCACCACCTGGGAACATCTGGGAAATGTGCATGTTCAGGCCCCACCCAGAGCAGCTGAATCAGAAGCCGCGTTTCGCAGGATCTGTGCACATTAAATAAACTTGTTATATCAGAGCGGCTTTAGATTTCCCGAGAGGCCGCGAACAGGGTACACGGCGTTCCTATGGACCCCACACCCAGTCACCACCCCCCCCCCCCATCGCGGTTCTGAGCACGTTAGCGTTTGAGGAACCCTGTTCTTCTCCCTGCTTCCTGTCCCTCTCTGTCCCCGATCTACTTCCTTCCCAGCCCCATGGCTGAAGTCAACAATGGCTTATCGGAGTCTCCTCCTGCCCCCTGGGAACTTTGTGATGTCATAGGGTGCTCATAGGGCGTGAAGCCTCTGACACACGGTCACGCACCTCACAAACATTATTTTGTGATCCTCCAAACATCTTTATGAGGCCGGCGCCGTGAGCCCATCTCACAGACGAGGAACTGATACACAGAGAGGTTGAAGCAAAGCCGGAATGTGAACTCAGCTCTGCCCACCTGTAAGCCAGTGGCCTTCCCCTGTCCGCATTGTCTCAGGGAACCAATCTGTCCCTGGGTGGCTGCACGCTTGCTTCCAGGAACTCTGACCCAGCCAGCAGCGAGTTTCCCAATCGGTCCTCCCCTGGGATTTTCTGGTCTGCAGGGCTTTGAGGGAGAGGCGGGCCCCCTGGAGACACAAAAGGTCAAGGAGTGGTCTCAGCTGTACACAGTCCAGGGCGGCTGCCCAAACTCACGTACCTACAAATACCAGACGCTCTTCCAGTTGCCTGCGCAGGACTTCTTCGGCCCAGGTGGACAGAATGTTCTGTCAGGGGCAGACTCTGGAGGAGGCTTCACAATCCGCTCGGCTGACGGGGCTGTGTCTTCCTTTGGGGCAGGGCAGGGGGAAGGCTGGGAGTCCGTCACCGGAAAGAGAAGGACCCCCTAAAGAAGGCCTCTGGCTGTTTAAGGACTTTGCCAAGTTCATTTCTTCTAGGAAGCCTTCCTGAATGGGGGCCCACCCCCACTGTTCATGGGTGTGTTTGTTCACCCACCATTAGGTGAGTCCTCTCACCTCAAGGAAAAGGAGCCATCTGGTGGGCAGTGCCACTGCTTATCAGATCCACAGTCTTGGACAAGTCACATCAGCCTGCTGACTCTCTGTTTCTGCACCTGCAGAGTGGGATTACAATATCCCCTCACTTGCTGTGGCTCAAACCCACCCCAACTTTGTGATTCTTCTTACTGTAATTAAGACCACGAAGTAGCCACAAAAATTCATGTTGATAAGTTCTTGAAAATCGAGTAAGGGCACGTAGAGAACTTGAATTTTTGGCAACATGGCAGACTGAATTAATGTGAAACTCCCCTTCGAATACAAACACGGAGAAAGGTTGCATACAAGCTAATATTTTTAAAAAAATACCTTAAATACAGAGCGGACCTTAAGGGGACAGGAACTCCCAGGGCCAGTAACAAAGAAAGGACACAAGCCAGGAACTTTGGTCAGCTGGGGCTGGTGTCACAGCTGCCCACAACCATTTCCAGCTCAGTTGGAGAATGTCCGGGTGGGGGTAGGAGATATGGCCTGGGGCCCGTGGAGGTGGGAAGGGGATCCTTGCAAAAAGCCGTATCACTTGAAAGGCAGCCCCAGTCTCTGAAAATGGGACTAGAGAGCTCCATCCACTAGCTCAGTAAAAGAGGTGGGTCCCCTCTGCTCAGGGCACCGAGTGAGATTAGAAAAGCCTTCTGCGAGAATTCAGACGTTCAAGTTTGTGCCAGGTGGAGGTGTAGAGCTTAAAGGCACACCAGTAGGCAGCCTTCAGCAGGAATCCAAGATAAGAAATTAACATAAAACCCATCAACCGAACCAGGGAACCCCCTGGGGCCCTAGAATGGGAAGCCAAACCCCTGTGCAGAGCCATGGTGCCACCTGGAGCATCGAGGCTCCCTCAGAAGAAACAGCCCCTGCAGAAGATGAGCTTGCAATAAACAAGCGTAAGCCTCCAGGGAGGCAAACCCCAGAAAGGTGAGTCTGCAGACACTGCGAAGGGAAAAGCGTGCACCCCTAGAAGAGGGACAAGAGAACGGCACGAGAGAGGGAGCGTGCTTCAAATAATTGCAGATAAAAGGACAAGAAAAATTCATCAACACCTAGACGCTATTAAAAAAGGTAAATGCACAAAAGTTCTGCGGATGAAACGTACAGTCAGTGAAATGAAAAACCGTCAAACGACCACGGCTGAAAAAATTGGCGAACTGGAAGGAAAAAAGTGTCATAGGTGGAAATCGTTTTATTGCACGGAACCCTGATCAGATGCAGGGAATCCGTATGTCTCTAAATTACATGCTAAGCAAGAAAAATGTGGCTCTTTGTGTGCGTTGAGTGTGTGTGTTGGGGGGAGGAGATAGGCATGTAAGTGTGTGTTTCTGCATGTGTTGAGGAGGAGCACGTGTGTGTGTGTGTGTGTGTGTGTGCGCGCGCCTGTGTGCCTGGGGGCACAGATAACACGGGCGTGGTGGTGGGGGTCTGATCAGACATGGCTGTCATGTCCCCGCATTTAGATTATGTCTTCTCTGGTAGAACGTTTTTCAGCACGTTTTATGATTTAGGTGACCAACTTCCTGTATTTTTGACAATTCTATCAAATCTCCAGCAATTACACTGCCCCCCTTCTGGGATGTCAGGACCCCACCCTGGGACACTGGGGGCAGGCAGGGACCCCGTTGATGGCTTGCCCGTGTTTGCACATCTGAGGAGGGAGCCTGGGCTCGGGGGCACTGCCGGCTGAGCGAAAAGGGAACACATCAGAAAGGCACCCCTGTGGCTCCTGGCTCTGATTGCTTTCCCTGTACTCCGCCCTCTCCTCTTTCATGTTTCCTTCATCATTTAACAACCACGGAAAAAGGACTCGGGGAGCCCGCGAAGGGAGAGGTGGCCATTGTGCTCCCTGTCTCCCCACTCGTGCTTTGACCCCCACCCTGGGCCACCCCCCAAAAGAAAAAACTTCCCACTTTTTTTTTTTTCTGAACTCAGCAAACAATATAGCAAAGTTACTGTGTCTTTTCAAAGTGCTTGAGAACAAGCTTTGTAACACATCAGAGGAGAGCATTTTCACCGCGAACGAAATGCGTCCCTTCCAGAAGAGCGTGGCCAGGCACTGCAACCTTCGTGACATCATGGGTGACAGTCAGGTGCCCCCTCGTGCGTGGGGCCCGAATGCCCGCGTGACCTTGGGCGAGTTACTGGCAAACGGAGATGCAAAGTCGTACCCACTTCCCGGGGGTGAGGATTAAATGCGATAAGGCCTGTAAAACACTGGTGTGAAACTAGACGCCGCCTGGTTGGTGTTCTTGCTGCGTTAACGTCGGTGCGGCCGCCCTCATCTCCAGCACTGTGTTTGGCTGCTAGCTGGGGGAGGGCGCTCTGCGGGGCTGGGCCCAGGATCTGAGACGATGTTGCACTGTATCCACTCAGTGGTTGCACAGGCATTTCTCACGGGACGCTAGCCCCCTTACTGCCGTTCTCTTCTCTTGGACCTCCTGGCTGCCAGAGCACTGTTGAAACCCATGAATCATGTCACTGCCCTTTCCCCACCCCAAACCTTCAAAGGCTTCTCAACCCACTTTGAATAGAATCCAATCTACTCCCCATGGCCTACCAGGGGTGAAGCGGCCTCTGTCTCCAACTCTTGCTTCTCTGTCCTTACAACAGCCACACTCAACCTCAGGGCCTTGCCACATGCTGTTTCTCAACACAACTTCTGCCCCCTCGACCCTTATCTTCCTGCTTTCTCCCTGGAAAGGTCTCCGTTGACCACTCTGTCTAAACCCGTCCCCATCCAGCCTGTGTTACGTGACTCAGTAGCCTGTTCCTTTCCTGTAAAGCCCTGGCCACAGTGTTGCTATCCACTCCGTCCTTCTCCCCCACGGGACCGTGCATTCTGTCAGGGGAGAGACCGTATCTGCTGTACGGTCAAGGTATCTCCAGCACTTCACGCAGCTCCTGACACAAAATGGGGATCGACAACCTGAGGTCAGACGAGACTGAATTAAAAACAGAACAACATATTGTGCCAGTTCAAGTCTGGAAATAATTGGGAGATTGAAACTTCTGGCAGATGGTGAGAAACCAATTTAACGTCATCCTCAAAGGTGAAAAATGGAAAACTTTTCCTCTAAGAGCAGGAACAAGACAAAGATGTCTACTCTCCGCTTTTAGTTGACGTAGTATTGACGTCCTACCCACAGCCATCAGACAAGAAAAAGAAACAAAAGGTATCCGAATTGGAAAGGAAGAAGTAAAACCCTCACAATGTGCAGATGGCATGATACCATGTACAGAAAACCCTAGCGACATCCAAAACCAATCCAAAAACCAATCAGAGCTCTCAAATGAATTCAGTAAAGCTGCAAAATAAAAATTAGTATAGAAAAATTGGTTGCATTTTCATACACTAATAACAAAGCAGCAGAAAGATAAATTAAGAAAACCATCCCATTTACAATTGTACCAAAAGAATAAAATGCCCAGGACTAAATATAACCAAGGAGGTTAAAGACCTCTACTCTGAAAATTACAAAGTCTCGATGAGAGAAATTAAAGATGGACATAAACAGAAAGATATTCCATGCTCATGAATTGGAAGAATCAATAATGTTAAAATGTCCACCCTACTCAAAGCAGTCTACAGATTGAATGCAATGTCTATCAAAATGCCAATAACATTTTCACAGAACAAGAACAAACAATCCAAAAACTTGTGTGGAACCGCAAAAGACCAAGTAACCAAAGTAATCTTGAAGAAGAAGAACAAAGCTGGAGGCATTATGCTCCCGGATTTCAAGTTATACTACAAAGCTAAAGTACTCAAAACAGTATGGTCCGGGCACAAAAATAGATACATAGATCAATGGAACAGAATAGAGGGCACAGAATAAACCCATGCTTATATGGTCAATTCATCTAAGACAAACGAAAGAAGAGTATACAACGGGGAGAAGACAGTCTTTTCAACAAATGGTGTTGGGAAAACTGGACCGCGACATGCAGAAGAATGAACCTAGACCACCTTCCTACACCAAACACAAAAATAAACTCAAAATGGATGAAAGACCATCCATTTGAAAGTGTGAGACCCGAAGCCATAAAACTTCTAAAAGAAAACACAGGTTGTAATCTCTTGGACATCAGCCTTACCAACCATATTTATGAATATGTCTCCTCAGGCAAGAGAAACAAAAGCAAAGATAAACTATTCTGAGACATCACCTCACACCTGTCAGAATGGCTATTATCAAAAGGACACAGGCTGCCTGGATGGCTCAGTTGACTGCTAAGCATCCAACTCTTGACTTTGGCTCATGTCATGATCTCATAGTTTGTGAGATCAAGCCCGGCATTGGGCTTTGCACTGACAGCATGGAGCCTTCTTGGGATGCTTGCTCTTCCTCTCTCTCTGCCCCCTGCCCCCAAAATAAATAAATAAACATTTTTTAAAAAGACAAAAAGTACCAAGTGTTGACAAGGATGGGGAGAGAAAGGAATACTCATGCAGTGTTTGTGGGAATGCAAACTGGTGTAGCCGCTGTGGAAACCAGTATGGACGTTCCTCAAAAACTTAAAGATTGCAATATCGTTTGATCCGGTAATTCTACTACTGGGTATTTACCCAAAGAAAACGAAAACGTCAGTTTGAAAAGACACATGCACCCCTATGTTTATTGCAGCATTATTTACAACAGCCAGGATATGGAAGCAGCCCAGGTGTCCATCGATAGATGAATAAAGAAGTGATATACGTACGAGGGAATATTACTAAGTCATAAAAAAGAATGAGATCTTGCCATTTGCAACAACGTAGGTGGATCTAGAGGGTATCACGCACAGAGAAGTAAGTCAGAGAAAGACAAATACCACATGGTTCCATTTACGTGTAGAATCTAAAAAAAAAAAAAAAACAAAAAACGAAAAAGAATGAACAAATGAACAAAACAACAGAAACAGACTCAAAAATCCAGAGAACAAACTGGTGGCTGCCAGAGGGGAGGAGAGAGGGGGCATGGGTGAAATAGGTGATGGGGATTAACTTCCAGTTATAAAATCAGGAAGTCAGGAGGTGAAAAGTGCAGCCTGGGGACTGCTGTCAATGATGTTGTGATAATGTTGTAACGGGACAGATGGCGGCTACACTTCACCGTGATGAGCCGGGTGATGGGTGGAACCTTGGAATCACTGTGCTGTACCCTGCACATCGTGGGCAGCTCTGAAAAGCTCAGCTCCAGGCTGAGTGTGTGTTTCCTGTAGGCCGCCTCCCTCCTGGGCCAAACTCACCAGGCAGAGGGCCCACCCCTACTCTGGGGTGAGAAAGAAGGGGTAGGACAAGAGGCCAGGAGTGATCGGGGGGGAATCTCTTCTCATGGCCCCTGAGCAGTGGGGAAGATGCCTTCTACCTTCCAGATACATAAGACATAGATGCTGGAGGGGCGCCTGGGTGGGCAGTCGGTTAAGCGTCCGACTTTGGCTCAGGTCTTAATCTCACAGTTTGTGAGTTTGAGCCCTGCAGCAGGCTCTGTGTTGACAGCTCAGAGCCTGGAGCCTGCTTCGGATTCTGTGTCTCCCTCTCTCTCCACCCCTCCCCTGCTCATGCTTTCTGTCTCTCTCTCTCTCTCTCTCTCAAAAAAAAAAAAAAAAAAGTAACACATTAAAAAAATTGTTTTTAAAGAAATAGATGCTGGATAAAAATACAGGAAGACAGAGGAGACTTGAGTCCAGCAAAAGCAAGACATTAGCAAATAGAGAGGTAGATTGATTCAGGGAAGCATGAGGGATACCAGGGGGACTTCCTGGAGGAGGCACCAAGTGCATCCAGAGGAAAGCAGCACAGCTGGGGAGAGGTGGCCAATGTGACCTTGGCACAGAGACGCAGATTCTGACCCTGGGCCCTCCCCCAGGGCCAAAAGCAAGGCTCAGTGCACCCTGGTCCCATTCTTGGTCACCACCCGGAGGGTCCCTGAGGTGTCCAGGGGTTGCAGAGGGAGAAGGCCTAGCCGTGTTTGGGAATGAGTCCCCTCCCTGCCCTCGGGACCAGTCACATCCCCTCTCCTTTCCAAGCAGATATTCCAGAGAGATCAGGCTTCGTGATTAGGGGACTGAATCATGGGCAGACTGGAAAAGCTGAAGGCTCATCCCTAAGCTGGGACAAGGGGACGGCTCCCGGGCTGTGCACAGACACCGTGGGGTGGAGGGGGGGGGGGAGGGCGCAGAAGCAGGGTGCCGGGAGGGCTGCCGGGAGGTGACGGCTGATCACAGAGACAAAGACGGGCACGTCGGCACCCATACACCCCACATATCCACAGACACCGTGGGGTGGAGGGGGGTGGGGAGGGCGCAGAAGCAGGGTGCCGGGAGGGCTGCCGGGAGGTGACGGCTGAGCACAGAGACAAAGACGGGCACGTCGGCACCCATACACCCCACATATCCACAGACACCGTGGGGTGGAGGGGGGGGGAGGGCGCAGAAGCAGGGTGCCGGGAGGGCTGCCGGGAGGTGACGGCTGATCACAGAGACAAAGACGGGCACGTCGGCACCCATACACCCCACATATCCACAGACACCGTGGGGTGGAGGGGGGTGGGGAGGGCGCAGAAGCAGGGTGCCGGGAGGGCTGCCGGGAGGTGACGGCTGAGCACAGAGACAAAGACGGGCACGTCGGCACCCATACACCCCCACATATCCACAGCGTGATATGCCCACGCTCATGCACGGTCTTTGCTTACAGAGGAACTTAGAGTAGACATACTGCCTATTTACGAGGACACACACACACAACACGTGTACACGCATACATGGCTCTCAAATATATATTCATAGACAAATTCATAAATACTTATGAACCTATGAACACATGCTGCGTATGTATTAGTGCGTGTGAAGTACGTTTGAGCACGCGTATCGCAAGAATGCCTGTCCAGACATGGACATGGCATATAGCCACCGTGAGCGTGTATGTGTGTAGCCACGCCCACCCAACACGAGTGTGCCCTCACGTGCGGACTTCACAGTGAGGTACCCACGTGACAAACACACCCCACAGTGTCACTCTGTGCTGTGGGTCCACCCCACAAATAGTACCCGTACGTATCAGGCGTGTGTATGCGAAGCCACTCCACTCTGCCATAGGGGTCGCCACTTCTCTGTGACGTCAAATCAATCCAGGAAGGAAGATGAACCGGAATCTACCCTGTTCCCTGAGAAGTATCGCAGGAGGGTCCTCTGCCCTTCCTCCCGCCGGGAGCACGCGTCATTTATGCGAACTCTTCTAAACAATGACTCTTCCCTCTTCGGCAGCTGCTGGCACGAGCATGCAGGTCCCCTTCTAGAAGCAGGTGATGGAGTCAAGGCCAGAAGGAACAATGTGTCCCAGATGGGACCCTGGAGGAGACGGAAGCCCACGTCTATAGTAGGAAGCAGCACTTGATCCAGAAAGGGACTTTCTGAGGCTGGTGACGGCACAGCTCCCGTTTGCTTGGGTGCTCCAGTATCACACCCAGCAGGGAAACAAGGTCACGGGGCCACAAGCCTTGGCTGCCGAGGCTGGGGACTCCCCGCTCCATGGCTCCCGACCTGACCTCCAGGGCTCTTTCATTCAGTAGCGACATGACTTGTTCCCCACGGACACTCATCAGACAGCAGGAATGTGGGACAGGCGTGCCCGTGCCTGGGAATGGCCCCCTGAGGCGGCAACGGCAGCCTCTCTGGAGACGGATGGCCGTCACACCTCTCGCCCGGATTTCAGGACTGTTGGAAAAACTGACCACAGCCCTCAGTTCTTCCGAAGGCAGTTTCTACAGCTGCACTGTCCAGCGAGAGACCCTCAGCCAGTGCTGAGCCCCGCTCACTGGGAGGGACCCGGGAATGACAGCTCAGAGGGACAGATATGGCCAAATGGGCTTAGGGTGCTGTCTGGCCTGGGCCATGCCTCCTTCACCACTTCTCAGCCTGTCATTTGAGCTGTTCTGAATCCTACTTGCCTAATGACGCCGGTGTCAGAGAGTTGGTGGAGAGATTAGCAGCATCGTTATGTTGAAAGTGATTTCTTCCTGTGCTGTAAATTCCTCCATAAATGCTATGTGATGGCAGAAATAAGGAGACCAGAACCACCTAACCTTCCAGATATAATTCTCTGCCTCCTAAAAATTGTATTTGGGGACACACAGGATATGGCAGATTATTATATAAATGGCCCCTATCAATCCCACCTCATGGCATACAAGGCTTTGTGCCCCCACCCCCCCCCAACTCAACCCCGGACTTGGCCATGTGACTCATCTGGTAACGAGACATCCTCCAACACGATGCAGCAAGCTGCTAAGCACTCGTACGTTGGGGCTCGCCCTCGTGGAAAGAAAGCCTGGCTGTGTGCGAAAGTGGGGTTCTCCTGGTGGAGGGGCCGTGGAGAGCAGGACCAGGCCGTCCAGCCCACAGCTTTAGGCAGATGCCAGACGGGTGAGAGAGGCCATCGAGGGCCATCAGCTCCAGATGACTGAAGCTCCAAGAATGAGCCCAGGGAGACCTGCCCCAGCGGCAGAATCATGAGAAAACTAGTGCTCTTAAAGTCACCAAGTTTGGGGCAGTTTGTTGGTTGGCGATAGCAACAGATACACAGGGCACTTGAGGCACAGATGTTCCCGTATTCTGCCCAGAGTTACAGAGAACTTAGTGGCTGAGTCAAGCGTAGGACTCGAGCGCCCAGGATTCTTCTTGCCTTCCCTAGTCCCTGCGTCTGTCATTCTGTACAGCTTGAAATTCCAAGGGCCCGGGAGGACAGTGTGGGTTTGGCAAGGGCCTCAGAATGGTACCTGTAAGGCATAGTTACTGATACCGGTATTCCAGAATGCTGGAAAGGGGGAAGGGCTTATAAGGTAGGTGGAAGGTTCAAAAGAGCCAGAGGGAAATTCTCCCCCTAAAAAAGGGACACAGCATGCAGAGGGCTCGGGCTGTGGGCTCAGAGGGAAGGGGTCAAAGCCTAACTGTTCCTTCCTTAGTGTGCTCCTTCAGGCAAGTTGCTTCATCTAGGGAGCCTCAGTGTCCACATCTGTAACATAGGTGTAGCTGTGCCTTGCCAAAAGAGACATCATGCCCCACTCCAAGCCTGGGGAGCATGCAGGAAATCCTCCTTCTCTCCTGGGATCTGAGCACCTCCCTTGTGGGGTTTTTGGAACGGGCGTGCAGTGGCCAGTTCTCCTGGGGGCTTGCAAAGATGCGAGGTGTTTAGGGGCGCCCGGGTGGCTCAGTCGGTTGAGCGACCGACTTCCGCTCAGGCCATGATCTCGCGGTTTCTGAGTTCGAGCCCCACATTGGGCTCTGTGCGGACAGCTCAGAGCCTGGAGCCTGCTTAGGATTCTGTGTCTCCTAGGGGGCACCTGGGTGGCTCAGTCGGTTAAGCGTCCGACTTCGGCTCAGGTCATGATCTCGCGGCTCTTGAGTTCAAGCCCCGCGTCGGGCTCTGTGCTGACAGCTCAGAGCCTGGAGCCTATTTCAGATTCTGTGTCTCCCTCTCTCTCTCTCTGACCCTCCCCCGTTCATGCTCTGTCTCTCTCTGTCTCAAAAATAAATAAACGTTAACAAAAAAATTTTTTTAAAAAGGATTCTGTGTCTCCTTCTCTTTCTGCCCCTCCCCCACTTGTGCTCTATCTCTCTCTGTTTCTCAAAAATAAATAAATGTAAAAAAAATTTTTTTAAACAAAAGGATGCGAGGTGTTTGGACCAAGTCGGTGTCATGGGGTGCTGGGTCTCCTGAAGGTCAACCTGAGTGAGGAGGAGGGAGGCTGGAGGGAGAGAAGGGACCCCGGGACTTGGTTCCTGTCTGCCTATCCAGAGGGCCTGGTTCAAAGGTGGCTACACGCCCTCAAAGGTGTCAGTGAGTCTGGGACCCTTGACTCTGTCATCGAGACCCTGCTGCTGCGCCCTCTTCACCTTTGATGGTTGACCTGTGGCCAAGAGGTCAAACACGCACATCAAAAAGCCTTGCTTTCTTGCTTCCCCCAGGTGAGCCGGCCCTGAGCTCCCCTGTCAGCCACATCTGAGCCCACGGCCAGGCCTGGAAGAGGAGACCGGATCGCTGGCCCGTCCTGAGACCCGGATCTTCCACATCTTCACGGGTCCCACACGTGGATAGGCTGGCCCCTCCCTCTGCTGGAGGCTTCTGGAGGCTTCCCTCCTAGCCCAGAGTCGTTCATTGTGTCATTGTGTCAGCCTCCAGGGGCTGCTCTCCCAAAGGACTCTAAGGAAGTGTTCTCGCAGTGCTGGAGGCCAGAAGTCCAAAAGCAAGGTGTGGAAGGGGCCCTGCTCCGGGCAAAGCACGTCCTCGCTTCTTCTAGCTTCTAGAGTGGCCAGTGACCCCTGGCGTTCCTTGACTCAGGGCTGCCAAATCTCTCCTCCGCCCTCACGTGGCCTTCTCCCTGGGGGCCCGTCTCTTTGTCCCTCTCCCCTTTCCATACACCAGTCTCACTGGATTGAGGCCCCACTCCAGTCATCTCCACGACATCTACGAAGAGCCTACTTACCCCAAACGGGTCCCATTCATAGGTCCCAGGGGTTAGATCTTGGGCATATCGTTTCAGAGGGCACAACTGAACCCACAATAAACCAAGTGTTGACAACAATAGCAATATGACAATCATTATAAGGTCCTTATATTTGTGCCAGGGGCCGTTCTAAGAATTTTACAAGTGTTAATTAGCCGAAACCCTCACAACAAGCCTACGAGTGAGTATTGTTATTCTCTCCACTTTACAGTTGGGGAAACTGAGGCACGGGAAATTGATCCACGGCCCCGAGTCACGGAGCCAAGTCGGGTAGTTGGACCAGCCTAACCTCTACCCTCATCTGTTCATCTCATGGTCTGGCCTTAAGTTTTTGGTGGTGGTTTTCTTTGTTTGTTTGTTTAAGTTTATCTATTTATTTTTGAGAAGAGGGGAGGGGCGGAGAGACAGGGAGAGAGAATCCCAAGCAGGCTCCATGCTGTCAGCGGGAGCTCGAACCCACGAACCGTGAGATCATGACCTGAGCCGAAATCAAGAGTCAGACCCTTAACCCACCGAACCCCCCAGGCCCCCCCGCCGGGTTTCCAGTTTTATGAATTACACAGGCTGGCTCTGGCTTTTGTCCTGCTTCCTCTGGGTTTTTTTCTTCATCGTCTCAATCGCTATCAGAGTGATGTGTCACCTCAAGACCTGTCAGGTGGACGTGAGCCCCTCTGAGGAAAGTACCTGGTGGGGAGGGCTGCTGTCACCCTGCTCCGTCTTCTGTGTTTCTGACATTTTATACAGTGGATGTGGGGGTGAGAGGCATAGACCCCATGCCTGACCTCAGAGTCTGTTTATGGTTAAGTCAGAGGGAAACTGAGGTCACAGAGTTGGGATGTGTCCAGAGTCACAGAGTGAGTCGGCCCAGGGCCAGGGCTCGGTCCCAGGCCTCACTCCCCCCAGGGCAGGCTCTTCCCAGTACAACTCTCTGCATCACCCCTGCTACCTGCTCCTGGAGAGGACAGTCCCCAACTGCAGACATGCATCATTTTTGAGAAGTCTCTCGAACGGAGACAGGAGGAGGCGGTTTGGGGACAGCCCACCCCGGAGGTCAGGGCCACATTCGGGGGTAGAATTGCCCGAGCTTTGCCCATGTCTAGCTGTGACTGCCCCCACTGCCATGCCAGATGTCTTCGGGAGACAGCCCTGCGGTCAGCTTCCAGGCCAGGGCAGGGCTGATCTGCTACCCTCCCCTCGGACAGGGATTTCACACCCAGGAAAATAATTTCCTGGTAAGGAGATTAGAAGGCATCGCCCGCTTTCGGGAACAGGATGGGGCCCGGGTGAGGCAGGAGAGGAACAGCGGGAGAGGCTGGGGGGCAGGCGGGGGCGCGGGAGGAAGTGTCACTGTCAATCAGGGCGCTGACCCATCTAATCCAGCCTCCCGGCTCTCCTGATCCCAGGGACAGATGCCGGGTAAAAAGGCGCAAACTTGGCGGGCTGGGCCTTCCCTGCAGGCCTGCAATACGGGCCCCTCTGTGGAGAGCCGGCTTAATCTTGCCAAGACGTAAGCTGTCCAAAAGGCGCTCTCGGAGGCTCCCGTGCATTTCCCCTGCGCCTCACGTGCAGGGTTGCAGTCACAGGTACAGCACATTCCCGTTAGTCAGCGTGTCTCATGCACTTGGTGGGGCTGTGACCGGGGCAGGTCAGGAACCTGAGGGCCTTTGGGCACTCGGTGATGTCACCCAGGCCTTGTGCTGGTCTCTGGCCGCATTCATTCATTCATTCATTCAACAAGCTTTTACTAATCTGAACGGATCAGACGGGGTCCTGGTCCTGAAAAGAGTTGGTACGTAACAGCTTAGGGATTACACCTCTGCTGTCCATCCATCTGTCCGTCATCCGTCTGTCCATCCTTTGCACCCTAGGATCCCAGGCACCAGTGTAAAGAGAAAAGGCAGCAAGCCTTGCCCACGTCCTACACAGACTCTGTTGAGCGTTAATTGGGGATGAAAGGGACTCCTGACCAGGAGCTCTTCTCCATTCAGTCCTCTTTACTTACAGCTTTCTTTAATGTTTTTATTTATTTTTGAGAGAGAGAGAGAGAGAGAGAGAGAGAGACAGAGCACAAGCAGGGGACAGGCAGAGAGAGAAGGAGGCACAGAATCCTAAGCAGGCTCCAGGCTCCGAGCCGGCAGCATAGAGCCCGACGAGGGGCTCGAACTCACAAACCATGAGATCATGACCTGAGCCGAAGTCGGACGCTCAAACGACTGAGCCACCCAGGCGCCTCTGGTCCTTTTCACTTACACGCCACGCAAGGCTTTAATTAAATTCGCCCACATCAAGAAACAGCTTGGGCCCCTGAAGATGCCAGAACGAAGTGGCCAGGTTGACCTTGCCCACGAGGTACCCATCCAAAAGAAGAAGCCACCAAGAAGCCCAGCAGAATGTGGAGGGCAGCCGTGACAAGCTGCAAGGGGCAGGTGGAGGGGTGAGAGATGCTCGGCCACCCGGGCCCAGCCCTTCAGTGCTCATTTGGATTTGCCAGGTGGTTCGTTCATGGTACGGATGGGTAAAAGGCTGCAGTAAGGCATCTCAAGGACCACGGAGCACAGTCACGGAGTGTTCTGTGTCAGGGAGTGAGACACAGGCTCTGAGGACTGTGGGGTACGGCTAGGAACAGATGGGGTTGCATTTGAATTTGAGACCATCTGGGAAAACTCCAGATGCATAAGTGCTGTATATATCAGTGACTATCCAGTGTGTATATTTGCCTGCAGCAAAACTATGAAGTCAGTGCCTTGCCTTCAATCCAGTTTAATCGAATCCAATAAATCACACGCTTTCTGTGTTGCTCTGGGCAAGAGACTGAAGGAAGTAACTGGTATCTGAATGCCATTCTCCAGGTGCTCCCTTAGGGACCGTGGAAAATGGCCTGGCGTTCCCCATGACAGCATTAGACAATGTTGGAGGACTGTCTTGTCAGTATCACTGTGGAATAGCGGTGAGGATCACAAACTCTGCCGCTGGGCTTCCGGGTGCAAATCCTGGCCCCACCACTTACTGAGTGACCTTGGGCACATTTTCTTAACTTCTCTTGCCTCAGTTTGTCTATCTGTAAAATGGGGATGGGGCGCCTGGGTGACTCTGTCGGTGTTAAGCGTCCAACTCTCGATTTCAGCTCAGGTCACGATCTCATGGTTTTGTGAGTTTGAGCCCTGGGTGGGTCTCTAGGCTGACAGTGTGGAGCCTGCTTGGGATTCTCCCTCTCATCTTCCCTCTCTGCCCCTCCCCTGCTCCCTCTCTCCCTCTCTCAAAATAAATAAACTTAAACAAGAGAGAAAGAAAAATATTCTAAAAAAATGAGGATAAGAAGATTGGGGTCATTTGGGCTGTTCACAAATAGTCTAGTCCCTTCTTTGGGACACATGGGAGGATTGTACTTTACCTACCTTTTTTTAAAAATTTTTTTTAACGTTTATTTATTTTTGAGACAGAGAGAGACAGAGCATGAACAGGGGAGGGTCAGATAGAGGGAGACACAGAATCTGAAACAGGCTCCAGGCTCTGAGCCGTTAGCACAGAGCCTGACGCGGGGCTCGAACTCACGGACCGCTAGATCATGACCTGAGCCGAAGTCGTAAGCTTAACCGACTGAGCCACCCAGGCGCCCCCCTACTTTTTATTTTTTAGACAACATATTCTTTTAAACATAATTGGAATATTCACAGAAGTAACTTTGTTTCCCTCCCTACTTTGAATTTAGGCATAGCTTTGTGACTTTCTTTAGCCAATAAAACGTGAGTGATTTGCCACATTTGCGGCACCGCCACTTTCATGGTGACCACGAGATGATCATGAAACACAGGGGCCCCTGCCGACTGAGTTGGACATGTAGCACCGGCAAGAAATAAACCTTTGTTGTTCTCAGCTACCGAGATAGCGGGATTGTTTGTTGCCATGACATAACCCAGCCTAAACGGACAGGTACATCTAGCACTACGGTGGACTGAATTCCGTCCCCTCCGTATGTTGCAGCCCTAACCCCCCAGTGTGGTCGTATTAGGAGGTGAGTGAGGATTTGGGGAGGTGATTGGGGTCAGATGAGGCCCTGAGAGTGGGGCCTCGTGATGGGACTGGTGCCCTTAGAAGCAGAGACACAGGAGAGCTCGCTCTCCCTCTCCTTCTGCGTGCACACAAAGTGGTCATGCGGCACAAGGCAAGATGGCGGCAGTCCTGGTGCCCAGAGGAGAGTTCTGGTCAGAACCTGGCCGTGCTGGCATCCTGATCGCGGAGAAAACAGATCTGTGCTGTTTGAGCCACCCAGTCTATGGTTTACTACACCAACCCGTGCAGACTAAGTCAAGTACCTTTCTCACGGCGGTGTTGTAAGGATTGAATGGCTTACACACAAAGTGCTTGCAGAGGCTCTGGCACAGAACGGCAACATGCAAGCGTCCATTGTTATTATCATGTGCTGTAGACCACGAAACGGTCCGGATAACTGGAACTGAGGTGAGCTCGGCGTCTTTACCTCTTCCGCATGTTTCCTGTTCCCGTTTCCTGGAAACTTTACTCATTCGTGCTATTCGTTGTTCATCCTTCCAGGCAACATTTGCTAAGGGTTCACCTTGTTCCAGGCCCGAGAGCTCCATGCTCGCATTTGGCAGGTATTTCCAGAGCCCCCAGCGGTTAAGTAAGCCTGCTTCCTGCTCGCAAGGGGCTCACAGGGGAGGGGGGGGGGACCCAGACAGTGACAGCTCAGGTGACCAGCACTCCTCTGATGGGGCTGGGAGAGCCCCACGGAGGCTGCCTAATCCTGCAGCAGCCAGGGACTCCCTGAGCGAAGAGCCACTTGTTCTAAACCTTGAGGACAAGTGGGGCTTAGCTGGACGAGAGCAGTCACAGGGGCTCTCCAGGCAGAGGGAAAGGAGTGGGCCAAGGCAAGGCCGGTAAGAGTACCTATGTGATCTGCCCGCGCACCTCGGTGCTCCGGGAGTCCCTGAGCCCACACGAGTCCCCAGCAGGGTCTTGGCAGGCAGCAGGCCCTCTTCTGACACATACCCCCACCCCTCCAGCCTGGGGCAGTGGCCACGACTCCTCCTGTCCCAGCCCCCTCTGGTAACATTCATATGATATCACGGCTTTCAGGCTGTCTTCACAAGACACATTGTTTACCAGGTTCCCGTGTAGCCGGGGAGCGCTATTTGGAGTCAGGCCTTTGAGGGGTGTCACTGGGCCCTCAGCTGACCCTTCCAGACAATCCATACCTCGAAGCAGCCTCTGCCAGCCCAGAAGCTTCTCGAGGCTTCCCAGGATGGATCCCTTCAGAATGGCCTGTGTCAGGCACCGGGAAAAGGGGGTGCTGAATGCAGGGAGGAAGCCGGGGAAGCAAAGGCAGGGTTTTGAGGACGCTCCTGGGTCTGTCTCTAGAGACAGGGGATGGAAACAAGGCCCCAAAGGCCAACAGCAGAGATGAGCCTAGGCAGACGTGGCAGGAGAGGGTCCGATGTTCCTAGGGGAGAGCTCCACTCAGCTGACGTGGCTTCTTCCCCAAGTCCTGCAAGGCAGCCGTGTCCAATTTGTAAGTGAGGGGTTGCTCGTCCAAAGCGCCTGAAATGTTTCTAAGTTCAGTGCCTGTCTGTCAGCTGACCAAACTAAACAGAGGGGGAGCTGGGATTTGAACACGCTCCTGCCTGGCCAGGAACAAGGGCAGAAGTCAGCGTGGCTACGTGTGGGGTGGGGCAGAAAGGACTTAGAGAGGCGAAGCCCGGGGCCCAGAAGACACATGACTGACACTAAACACCATTACTTCTTCATGCGTGTGGTGCCAGGGGCAGCGTGGGGGCCCCTTGGACTCAAGAACCAGGACGGCTTTGGGGTGACACAGTGGCCTCCAGGGACCGCAGAAAGTTGAAACGGACCCAAGTGCGCCCTTCACCCACTTCTGTTACTTCACATCTATAACCGTGGGCAAAGACCTTAGCCTCTCCAAGACTCAGTTTCCCCCTCGGTGAATTAATGGCGCTTACGCCCTTAGGGGGACGCTGGAGTTTTAGAATAAGACAATGGAGGTCAAATGTCCGGCCTGGTGTCTGGCGTCTAGCAGGTGCTCGGGGATTTCTTCTCCCGTTCCTTACCACCACTTTTCCTTCTTCTGCTGACCTCCCTTCTCTGTCACAAACAGGCTGCCTTCGGGGGCCAGGACGCAATTGCACCTGAGGGCATGAGAGGGGCTGGAGCTGAGACTGTGGGGATTGAAGACGGGCCGCCCAACGTTCTCATCCCCTGGCCACCTGCGAGGCTCACCTTGTCTTCATCGGCCTTGTTTTAACATCTGTGAAATAGAGGAAGCGGGTGGAGTTGGCTGGTTCCTGAAGTAAACCCTGGTTGTGGGTCCTGGGGCATGCAGCCTTCCACCAGGCCACTGAAGAGACCTATGCCACAGGACGAGACCCTCATTTGTCCAAACGCATCCATTCTTCCTCCTCCCACTGCAGCGGGTCACCTGGATTGAAGACTTCGTGTCCCAGCTTCGCTCGCAGTAGAATGGGATGTGTCGTTAACTTCTGGCTCACGGAAGTGCCATGTGGCAGCTTCTGGGAATTGATCTTAAGAGACAGCTGTGTGCTCTTACCCCTTCTCTTTCATCCCTTCCTTTTTCCAGAAGGCTGCAACGTGGAGATGATTGAAATGGCCATTTGGGCATGAGGTCCTTGGAAATGGAGGCCACACAGAGCAAAGAAGCAGACCGGAAGGAGCCTGGGCCTCTGAGGGCTTCATGGAGAAAGCCACCAAGGCAGCCCGGATGGTCTCCCTCTGGACTCTTTTAAGGCAAAGAAGTCAGATTTTATCTCGCTTAAGCACCGTTATTTTGGCCTCTGTTGCTTGCAGCCAAAACTTAAAAATCACCGGGCGAAAGCGTGCATGATCTGTACATAAAGCATGTGACGTGTGCAAACGGGAGGCACCCAGAGCCTTGCTTGTATGCAAGTGGCTTGTAGCCCTCTGATTGCCTCACACAACTGGATGGGGTCCCTTGAAAAATCCAAATGGGCATCACACAGGTACGCAACCTGTATGTGTGTGTGTGTGTGTGTGTGTGTGTGTGTGTGGTGGTCTCTCGAGTGCCCAAATATTCTGAACTAAACACAAAGCGCTCTCCCAGGGTGTGAGAACAATCTGGATTTCCTAAGTGCAGCTTCCTGAGCCACTCAAGAAGTTAACTCAGCTACCGTGTAGGGCAGGGAGTGGGCTGCGGCAATGCAGGCCCCCTCCTTTGATTTGCATTGTAGTTGACCCAGAGGCTGGCTGGCCCCTCCAGGCTAATGCTGCTCATTGTCCTCTTGTGAGCATTAGTCTTGAACCACATGTGTGCACAGCAAAGACGGAGTGTCTATTAACAGGGACGATGATTAGCGATTCATGTATTAAGGTCATGTTTATACTTCCATTGTCAACGGTGGTCATTATTTATTTGAAAGGAGGCCTTTCTCATTTACTGGGCATCACAGCTATGAGTAAGAGCATGTGGACGGCTTAATAATTTTCGTATGCTGGGGACCGAAGCAGAGAGGGCTGAGGCTCCCTGTGGCAGCCAGGAGAAGGGCCACGCCGCGGGGGGCTGGCCCACATCACAGACGGGGCAGTGTATCCATGAGACAGGAGAAGGGATGGCCAGAGAGCACCTGGTGGCCTCGAATGGAGCCCCAGCTTCTTGGCCCAGACAAATGATCTCCCAGGATACCCGGGGAATTTGCAGATGTGAACGCCGACTCTCCTTCAGGAATCTCGGAGAAATCGTGGAGAGCTGGAGGCAGGATGCATAACCAAATTTGTCATCCCCCAAATGGGAAGCGAGTGTATTTTTAGCAAGTACAGCTGGTGGGAGGCAGTGTGGTGTTGGGGAAAGAGAGCAGGGTTTGGAACTAGAAAGAGCTGGGATAGCTCTCCTGGTTTGTGTGACCCTGAGTAAGTCCTTAGGCCTCGCTTTCTTTACCTGTGAAATGGGCATAATGACACACGCCCTACAGGCTGATATTGAGAGTTGCATAAGGTGATGCCTGAGACTTTCCAGGAGGCCCAGATACAATACAGCTGACTCTTGACCACTGCGGGAGTTCAGGGCACTGACTCCTGGTACAGTTACCAATCTGCATATAGCTCTTGACTCCCCCAAAACTTAACTACTAATAGCCTACTGTTGGCCAGACGCTTACCAATAACGTAAACAGTCTATCAACACGTCGTTTGTAAGTTCCATGTATCATATACTCGATTCCTACAGGAAAGTAAGCTAGAGAAAAGAAAATGTTATAAGGAAGTCCTAAGGAAGTGGGGCGCCTGGGTGGCCCAGTCGGTTGAGCCCCTGACTCTTGGTTTCCACTCAGGTCGTGATCTCGCATTTGTGAGTTCGAGCCTCGCATCAGGCTCTGCTCTGACAGCATGGAGCCTTCTTCGGATCCTCTGTCCCCTTCTCTCTCTGTCCCTCCCCCTACTCTTTCTCTCTCAAAAATAAATAAACATGAAAAAAAGAGAAAGAAAAAAAGAAAATCCTAAGGAAGAGAAAATACATTGGCGGTACTGTGCTGTATTTATAAAAAAGAAATCTGCACGTAAGTGGACCCGGGTAATTCACACCCATGTTGTTCAAGGGTCCACTCTGTTACTTTCCTTCTCCTTCCTCTATAAGCCGGTTACATTCTCTGCTGAAACATGGAGAAGGGTTTGGAAAGAATCTGGAAGGAATGTGCTTCTCCTGAGAGAACTTCACATCAAATTCATCTCTTTCTCTCTCGTGGACATAAGAGCTTCCGAGGTCAGAGGAAGTGGCCAATAGAAAATAGGTTCATTTTAAACAAGTATTTGCAAGAGTCTCTTGTGTCAGAGGCCCTGGAATCAGGGACAGTACCCACCTGGATGGCTCACAGACTCCCCTGGGCTCCTGGAGCGAGTCGGAAGTGTTGTGGGGGACGTTGGAACAGGTCATTGGACTTCCAGCTGGTTAAATGGTTGTATTCAAAGGGTAATGACCGCTGGCCTCGGATCAGCCTGGCAGAGGTCTCCAGCAGAGCGACACAGAGCCCTGTGATCTGCTCCTGTCTTGGGACAGTATTATCAATGCCTTCAATAAAGAATTAGAAAATGTGCTTATCAGGGCACCTGGGTGGCTCAGTCGGTTAAGCATCCGACAGGTGGTTTTGGCTCAGGTCACGATCTCACGGTTTCATGAGTTCAAGACCCCCATTGGGCTCTGCACTGGCAGTGCGGAGCCTGCTTGGGATTCTCTGTCTCCTCTCTCTCTGCCCCTCCCTCACTGGCATTGTCTCAGTCTCTCTTAAATAAATAAACTTAAAAAAAAAAAAAAAGAAAATGTGCTTATCGACTTCAGGTGACAGAAAAAAACTACGCAGTAGGAAACAAAAATTACCAAGACTTTTACAGACATATTTTGCCTAATCCTAATGAGGTTGGGACTGTTTGTTTATTTATTAATGTTTATTTATTTTTGAGAGACAGAGACAGTGCGAGCAGGGGAGGGGCAGACAGAGAGAGAGGGAGACACAGAATCCAAAGCAGGTTCCAGGCTCTGAGCTGTCAGCACAGAGCCCGACGTGGGGCTGGAACCCACGAGCTATGAGATCACGACCTGAACCGAAGTCGGGGGCTTAACCGACTGAACCACCCAGGCGCCCCTGGACTGTTTTATTATTCTCATTTTACACTTAAGGAAGCTGGGGCTCAGATGGGTTAAGTGACTCACTCCAGGCCACACAGCTAGAAGGTAGTGGAGCCCGAATTTGAACAGAGGTCCAACTCAGCCTGTCCTGGAGCCATTATGTGAAACACCAGCTCTGCTGGGTGCCCTCGAAACTCCCAAGAACCTGAGAAAAAGTCAAGAAAGCAGTCCTGCCAGACTTCATTCGTTCTTTCATCGGACCAAAATTCAGAAAAACAGCCGGTACCTGTTGGGCACATTCTAGGTGGTGCTGGTCCGAGGGAAACCAGAGTGTTCAGAGGAATCCTACCCTCACAGTGCAGGGATAGAGGGGTGCCACGGGAGGTGAACAATTAAAAAAGACACAGGAAGGTGAATTAGGTAATTTTAGAAAATATGATAACACGGTCAAAACATTTATTGAGCGTCAGACATTGTTCTGGACTCCCCAATCCTGGGAGGTAGGTGTTATTATTATATCTACTGTACAGATGAGGGAAACTGAGGCACGGGGCGCTTGAGTGCCCCAAATCCCAGGGCTCCTGCTAGGAGAGGGCCATTTACCTACAGAGCCTGCACGGTGCACTGCTCGGCACTCAGATGACCACAGGGTGAAGGAGGACAGGGAGTCAGGGCGGACCAACACGGTACTAAGTAAGGTGGTTGGGGCAGCGCCACTTTGTGGGTGTGACATCCGAGCCTGAAGGAGAAAGCTGCCCAGGGCGGCTGACCCTGAGCGAGCCAGGGGTCAGAGGGACAGGCAGGGCCAGGTGGTTGCAGGCTTTATGGGTCAGAGCAGAGAGTTTGGACCCTTCCTTGCTGTGAGGAGAAGTCCAGGCAGACGTTTATGCAGAAGCAAGTGAGCCAGGTCCGTTCTCCATGGAGTCCAGCCCTCCCGGGGCAGCCTGAGGCACACGGCTTGTGAATGGGCCCAGGGACTCGATTGTCCTCTGAGTCCTTGGGCCACCACTTGGTGTTGCTGCATCTTCCCGACTCTTCTCCACTTTCCCTGTTTACTTTGCTTGCTTTCAAAAGCCCAGAACCCTCCACAGGCTGGGGACAAGCGGGGGCCACGCCTGGCCCTCGGAGAGCTCATCGTGCGCTGTGGATTGCCCCTATGCTGAGTGAGGGGCTGGAGGACACACGGAGGTCCCAGCTCACACACTCAGGGGCTTGCTTGACCCACTGGCACCAGCAACTGAACCCACCAAAAGGGGACTTCGCTGCAAGAGGTGTGAGGCCTGCCCTCAGTTTCAGAAGATCAATCAGATGAGCTGGGGGCGGGGGGGGGGGGGAGTGTGAGCTGGGGAGGTGGGGATCCAGGGAGGAGGAGAGTAGGAAGGTGGTGAGCTGGGAGAAGGACAAGCCGGGGAGGTCACAGAGCCAGGGAGGAGGAAGATAGGGAGGCAGACAGAGGGAGGGACAGGAGTTGAAGAGCAGAGAGGCAGGAGGGGGCAGGTAAGGAGTCAGGGGTGGGGGGTTGGGGAGGAGGGGGAGCCAGGGAGGAGGGAGAGTCCAGGAGAAGGATGAACCAGGAAAAAGGGAGAGTCAGGGAGGAGGGGGGGCCAGGGAAGAAGGGGAAACAGACAGGAGGGGAGCTGGTTCAACAGAGGCAGCTGCAGGAAAGGAACTCAGGAATTAGGAGGGCAATGCACCCTTAGAATGAACCAAGTGAGCGGTGACACGGTGGCTTGGCCAGGCTCCTGCTTACTTGCTCCCACTTGTCCCCCACTAGATAGGGGCTCCTGGAGAGCAGGTGCTGTCTGGCCCCTTCACTGCCATGACCTAGAGAAGTGCAGACACAGGGTGGGCACAGACAAGTGGGTGTTGAAGGAGGGAAGCCTGTGGGGGTGGGGGGACGTCCCACGGAAGTACGTTCCGGCCAGGGCGGCTCAGCACTGCTGGGGCATCTCTGCCCAGAGGAGCTTCCACAGGGGCCCGGGGCTCCCGAGGGCGGGCACTGGGGTGGGAGCAGCAGCTGAGAGCGGTTGGGGGTCAGGACATCTGCCGCGGGGAAGCCTGTACGAGAATAACTCCAGAGGGCAGAAGGAGAGCTATTTCAGTACTTTACAGGAAGAATGTTCAAACAATCTGGCACGCATTGAAATGGGCCGGCTTGTGTCGTGGGGGATGTTCAGGTAGACAACGAGAGATCACAGAGAACCCAGGAGGGAGGCTTCTGCGTTCCACAAACACTGAGCCCCTACTGTGTGCCGGGCTTTGGGCCAAAAGAATCGGACAGAGCCAGGCCAGCCCTCAGGAAGCTACACTTCTCTGGCAGACACAGACCAGGGAAGCAAACCCGCCAGGAGCCTGATCTGTGGAGGCAGAAGATGGGACCAATCAGACAGGGTTTCCTGAAGCCAGTGCGGACAATGTGAGCCCTCAAGTGGCCATGGCCGCTGCAGAAGGCCTGGCCAGAGGGGCCCGTGCTCCCTCTGCTCCAGACTAGGGCCCTCCCCCCGCTAGGTGTGACCCTAGGAATGCAGGCCAGGTGGCGGCGGGCAGAGCAGTGGCTCCAGGAGGCACAGCCCTGCTGTGGCCCTGGGTCTCCACGCATCTAGCGGCGGGGTCTTTGGCGAGCCCACAGCAGCTGCAGGTGACTGAGTCCACCATACACCCAGAGCTGCTTCAGCATTCTCGAAAAACACTTCCCACGAACAAAGCCAATGGGGGTCTGAAATCCCCTTGTATTCTCATAAGCCATTTCAACATCCCATTTGTCAAGGAAAGGAAAAGGGCGGTTTTTAGATTTTTAAAACGCCGTTCCCACTGTCGTAAGACAGTTTGAAATTTTCGGCGCCTTGTTGTGCGAATAACGTTGCTCGTCCCCGGGGGCTATGACTTTTAGAGTCATTAAAGGCTTTTCTGGTGGGTTTGGTTTGGGTAAAGCATTACAGTTGCAGAAGTGAGGCCACCGCGGTGTGAGGCTGGGTGATGAGGAGACACGACCTCTCTCTACAATTTTTGCAATTTTTTTGGTGAGTCTATAATTATTTTCAAATAAAAAATTAAAAAACAAACAAACAAACAAACCACCAAACTGTTGCTCCAGAATCACGTACAGACACATTAAGTGTTAAACCTGACATAAAAACAAGTTTTGTTATGGAAGCAGCTGTTTTTCTCATTTAATTAATTTTCGAAAGAATGCTTTTGGAAGCTTATTTAACTTTGCTATTTATTTATAGTATGCTCCCTTATTCGTTTCATTTTCCTAGAGTACTTTTATAAAACGTAGAAAAAAATGTTATTTATTTTTTTAGGTTTTCTTTTAGTTTTTTTGTTGTTGTTGTTGTTGTTGTTGTTTGTTTTTTTGTTTTTTTTTTGTCCTCTGGTATCTGTAGTGTCTCCAAAGTGCCTGTGAATTGCTAACTTTCTACGTACGCTCCAACGTGGAGAAGGAGGATACTGTTGTCCGGGGTCCAGGCGGTGAGACCCCTGAGTTCGCCAGGGAGTCAGTCACCAGGGGGTCCCAACAGGGGTTCCGTGGGGCAGCCTGCAGAGGCTGGGCTGGGTGGGTGGGGGCCCCGGAAGTGAAAGGTGGGTGGCGTCAGGGTCATGGTGAGAGGGGGAAGGGAGGGCTGAGCTAGGGTCAGAGTAGTCAGGGGCTGCAGGGAAGAGAGATTTGCAGCCAGGAGGTGGCCTGCAGGTTAGAGGAGCTATTCGATATGATTCGGACCGATAGGGTGTCAAAAAAGGAATGTCTGGGAAAGAATGGCCTTTCTGCCCTGGAAGAATTCGCCTTGCACTCTGGTCTCCTTCCCAGCTTTGCAGGGAGGAAGCTGAGGACCTGGGGCAGCACGGAGGCCAGCACCCCACCTTTTCCTCTCTGTACCCACACTAGCCGGCTGCCATAGCCCCCGCTGAAAACACAATGCCGTCCTGAGGCGACGCCAGGGACCTCGAGGGCACTGCCTGCTCCCGCTGCTGGCTCTTCTGTGCACGGGGCCTGGAGCAGGCCGTCCCCGGCTGGTTGGGAAGGCTGGGGACACCCCGTGGCCCCTGGCAGGCCCTCTTGCCAGGCTGGCCTACATGTTCCGTGGACGCGGAGAACATGTCTGTCTGACGAGTTCCCGGTCCTCACCCAGGCCGGGGTCTGAATGGAAACATTATCACAATTTAATTACCTTTCACAAACGCAGCCTGAGAAACCCCACTCCTTGACCACAATGCCAACCTCGAATGCAGCCAGGGGTGAGCGGAAGTTGTGCTCCCCCGGGGGCGAGGGGAGAGCCCCTGAGGAGCTGCACACACTTTAATGAAGTTTAAAAAGTGACCCACGGGCCCCTGACCCACATGGGGCCAAGCGTGTTCTCCCCCCCCCCCCCACCCCCAGAAGCCGGGGACAGCGGACGCCAGAGCCAGGAACACAGGTTGTGTTTGGACCGTCTCGAAGGCTGTTTTTTTTTTTTTTTCTCCTTTCTTCCTTCCTTTCTTTCTTTCTTCCTTTCTTTTTTCTTTCTTTCTTTTCTTTCTTTCTTTTTTTTTTTTTTTTTTTTTTTTTTTTAATAAAACGGGTGATAAAGGGTCCTGCCAGGATCCATTGTCTTCCAAAGTCTAAAGTGTTTGAAATTAATTTATCCGCTTAGGATGGTGTATAAATTTCTCATTACGAGTGTCAGTGATGAACAAGAAACCATTCCAAGAAATGTCTCGGGCCCTTGCCAAGCCGCGGGCCCTGGGTCCCTCGCAGAGCCGGTGCCGGCGACAAAGGGTTTCACACAGTCAGGAGCGTTAACTATGCATGCTTTCGCGTTGCCCGGGCTTAGCCAAATGCCCTGTGAGAACTACACGTCCACACCCGGTTTTATTATTCCACACAGATGCCGGCTTGCTGTGTATTTCCAGCTTTATGGAACATAATGTGGGGTGCTGGGGGGCTTTGTTGTTGTTGGGCATGGGCTTTTTTACTTTACTTCTCCCAGCCCCTTCTTTCTGTGACCCACCTCCACCGCCCCCCGAAAAAGGCTGGGGCAGGGGGAAGTGGGGGGCAGCGGGGAAGGTTCTTGGAAGGGCTTCGGATAAGGTGGGGGGAGGGGATTAAATGAATTGAGTCTCTTTGAGGTGTGTGTGTTGGGGGGAGGGTGTGGAAACTAAAGAGAGGAAAGGGGAGGGGAGGGGGAGGTTAAGCCCTGGGAAAAAAATGGCACCCCTTGGCCCAGGCTGAGCCCAACTGCCAGCTACACAGGGGCGGGTGGCAGGCGGCGAGAGGCACGGCCCCACCATGCCGCCGGCCATGCTCCTGGCTGCCCTCACACCTCAGGAGACTCAGCGCCAGAGGGAGAGGTGTGCAGGGCACTCCTGCCATGTGTCACCTTCTATTCCTAAAAGCAAATGGCGATCCAAGACTCCAAGGGCTGAAGAGGCTGCAGGGCCGAGACTCAGACCCTGGCCCCGGATGGTGTGGTTGGCCCAGCCTCTTGCCCCCTCAGGACCAGGGGCAGCCTTCTCTCTCTTCCCACCAAAGCCCACCCAGTAACCCCGGGGTGAGGGTTGAGGCCACTCTGCGGGCTTTTGCCATAGGTTTCTCCTCAGGAGCCCCAGGCAGGTCTTCTCTCACAAAGAGAGCAAGGCCCAGAGGGAAACAGGGAGCCTGTCCCCAAGAGCTCTGCCTGGGTATCATGGGTTCTAGCTATGGCGCAGCAGAGGGTGGCTCTTCCAGAGGTCACTGGGTTGGGACAAAGCTAAGACCGACTGGGACAAGGCAGGCGGGCTGGCCTGGGAGTCAGCAGACCCCAAGAAGAATCTTGTCTCTGTTGTCATCTCCTTGTTTGAACCAGGCCCAGTCCTGTCCCCCTCTGAACCTCCGTGCCCTCCTCTGTACATAAAAAACTGGGCCCAAGGGTTTCCATGCAGCCCCTCCCCCGCCGGCTATGGGCTTCAGCACAGAGAAGAGAGGCAGGCTGTGCTGGCCAGAGATGCTTTTGACACTGACTGTAGATTCTGTAGCCTAGGAAGGCTGGGGAGGCCGGGCCAGGTGCCGAGGCCTAGCTCAGAGGCCACCCCACCCCCCTGAGACACGCCCAGCCCCTTTCTGAACACAGAGCCTTTTTCCTTGGGGATCCTGGCCAGAAGGGCTAGGCATGCTCAGACCCCGGGGCCACCCCTCAGAACCACCAGTCTCAGCTGACACGCTCACTCCCAGCCTCTGTGTGCCTGGCTGCTGAGGGCAGAGCCTCTTGGAATGGCTGATTGGGATGCCTGGCAATCACCAGCCCTGGGCGGTGGGCCAGCCCACAGTCCCTGCGGAGGTGGCCTCATTAAAGGCCTCATGGTCCAGTGGGCAGGGCATCAGACTGGACATCTGGAGGCTTGGGGCCTGGTCCAGCTTGCTGCTGCTTTGCTGGGTGACCTTAAGCAGATTACTTGGCCTCTCAGTGCCCCATCTGCCCCCTGCCTCCTCCCTGTCTGGCAAGGCTTTCTGGAGGGAATATTAATGGGGCAGCTCACAGAAGCCCGGATTCTACGGCACCTCGCTTTTAGCCATTCCAGCCGTGCCAGGGGTTGGCAAGGACGTGAAGGAACTCTTCCTCCTGAAACCCTTTGAGAACATCATCTCGGCATTGCTTCCTCCGGCTGCCGCAGGCCTGGCTGGAAGACAAAGCCGTGGAGGGGCATCTCAGACCAGGGATAGCCTTCTGCAGATGAGGAAACCTAGGCTAGGAAGTGCAGCCTGGTGGTGACCTCGCTGGGCTGGGAGCCAGGGCATCCACCCTCTGGATCCTTCTATTTCTCCCCTGAGCTGTCTACTCCCACCTCTCCTTCCCGCCACGGTGGCCATGATGAAGCCCTCATCACAAGGATCTAACCCTGTCAATCCCTGCGCCAGCCCCTTCCATGACCTCCCATCTTCTGGGTGACCAATCACCTCAGCTGGCACCCCGGTCCCCCTCCTCTGCGGCCTCTTCCGTTGCTTCCCTCTAACCATGCCCAGCCCAGGCTCCGGCATCGCCCAGGTGGGAGCCCCGGCCCTCGACCACTCCTACAGGATGCCAAGCTCTGCTCATGTCACTCCTGCCACCTGCGGGGCCTCCTCTGCTTGTCAAACGTTCCCCTCCACATGACGCCTGCTCCAAGCTGTCCCCCGAAAGGCAGGCTGCATCCCTCTGCTTTGGTCTTGCAGCCACGCCGGCCCATCTCCATCAGAGCACTGCCCAGCAGGGCGGTAGGGGCCTTGCGGGGCAGGGCCTGCCTTGCCATCATATTGGGGGCCTAGGATAAGCCCAGGGCTGGGCATGTAATAGGTGCTGGTAGATGTGAGTTGAATGAAGGCTAAGAGGTCAAAGCCAGCATCTGGATCCCATTAACCCCCAACCCACTTTCCTCCCTCTCAGTCCATCATTTGAAACCTTTGTCCAAGGAGCTATGATTCATCAGGGCCTTCCTGCTGCTCTGTGGCCACACCCCATTCCCACACCCCAGTGCTGCAGGGCCAGCCTAAGATGGTCCACCCCTCTCTTCTTTTAGTTGTCCGAGCCCTGGTTCATCATCAGAGCAATACTTTCTGCTTATTGTGCATTAAGGATACAGCTATATATTCCTGAAGCAACCCTGCAGCTCAGTTGACAGTAGAGACACTGAGGCTCAGAGATACTAGTGGCTTCCCTGGGGTCACACAGCTGGGAGAGGCAGAGCTGGAATCCGAGCCCAAGTCTGTAGGACCCAAGGCTCATGCTCCCGCACCCAACAGCACCCACTCTGAGTCTTGCCAAGAGGCAAGGAGACGCAGACTCCTTGCAGGTGTGGGGCTGCTTAGAGGCATGGAGTCAGCTGAGTTGCTAAGGGCCAGGAAGGAATTTCCTGGGTGGCTTTTTCCCCTTGACATTGGTATTTTATTTAGCCAGAGACCTCAGAGCTCACCTCAAAGTGGGCTTGATGGTGGGATTTTTCACACCATTACTGTCTGATGTTAACACAATTTCTGTCTCTACCTGTATCTCAACAACACTTGCAATGGACTTGTGAAGGTTAGCCTTCTTCCTGTCTTTCCCCACTACAGCTCTAATGAGTGTGTGTGTGTGTGTGTGTGTGTGTGTTTTAACCAAGCCTTCCAAGGGCTGTGATCTGGGGGCAAGAGCCAGAAACGAAACATTGAATAAAATCCCGAAGGCTTTAAGATATCAGTTCTCCCCCAACTGACCCGTAGATTCAACACAATCCCCATCAGAGCCTTTGCAGGTTTTTTGAAAAACAGAAATTGAAAAGTTAGTTCTAAAATTTTTATGGAGAAGCAAGGCCCTGGAAGAACCAAAACAGGTGTGAAGGAGAGCAAAGCTGAAGGATCTGAAGAATTAGTCTAAACCTACAATAATCAAGACAATGTGTTATTGACAAAAAGACACAGATCAATGGAAGAGAACAGATAGTTCTGAAATAGGAACGCAGAGATATGGTCAATTGACTTTTGACAAGGATCTAGACGATTTAATCTTTTCAACAATTGGACCTCCAGATTCAAAGAAACAAATCTGGACCCTTGTTCATCTTATACAAAAACTAACTCAAAACAGATAACAGACCTAAATGTAAAATCCAAACCTATAAAACTTGTAGAGGAAAGCATTCGAGAAAATCTTTGTGACCTTTGTGTTCTGCAGAAATTTCTTAGACCTCTCACAAATCACAATCCATACAAGGGAAAAAAAACCTGATAAATTGGATTTCACCAAAATTTAAAATCTCTGCTTTTTGGAAAATCCCCAAGAGTCAAACGGCGGCCACTGGAGCTGAGTCTCTTTGCCGTGACGGAGTGACGGGAGGTGTCTGGGAATTACCAAAAGGACACACTGGGAAAGTGAGCCTCTGATGTAGCTCCCTGCTGCTTGATACCCTCCCACAAGAAGCCAAGATCCAGCCTGAAGCTCTGAACCTGGATGGTTAAGGGACACACGGGGAGATTCACCATCGCCCCGGGGGTGCCAATGGTTCTAGAAGCCAAGATTGAAGAGTGTGCAAAGGAAGGGGGCCGGAGGAAGAAGGAGGTGTGGAGGAGAGTAGAACAGAGGTTAGCAGGGGTGTTAAGACCAAACTGAGGCAGAGGCGAGTAGAGAGGGGACAGTAATTTTGGAGGAGGAAGACTTTTGCAAAGAAGAGTCTCAAAAAGGGCAACTCGAACTAGGAGCCAGTTAAACCCATCCGCTGTAGCTGCCTAGAGCCCGAAGCTCACCCCAGACTCTGCAGGAAAGTGCACAGGCACAGACCAGCAATGCACCCCCGGGGAGGCAATGGAGGAGGGTGGTGTATATGCCATATTTTTGCTGAGTTAGAACAGGAACCCTGTAACCATAAGGGGGTTATTGAGTTCAGAGCAAACAGCCCTCCTGACTCTCAGCAATGAAGTCTTGTTGGGTTCAAGAACTGATACTAAAATGATGCATGGGTTGATAGATCTGGTGCAACTATCTTTAGGTCAGGAAACTGTGTGTTTTCGAAAGGATTTGAGGCAGAAGGATACAAGGACACCTCTGGCCTCAGAGGGTAAGTGATCCATTCATTGCACACGAATGTCAGTTACACAGAACGCTTCTTCCTCAAAGCAGACTGGAAGATCGGGGTGTTTTAGCTCAATGAGCAGAGAAGTTAGAAGCATCATGGAAGGGCCCACGGGTAGGGCATCTAGGAGGTTTGACAGTGGCCAGGAGCATGAGTTAGCAGCCAGGAGAAAAGGGGGGGGGGTATCACCAGACATCTTTAAAGGGCAGGGATGCCCTAGACACTTCCCTTTAACTCAACAATCATGGATTGAACTTCTCCCCCGTTCCAGGTTCTGAGCCCAACACTGGGAATAAACAGAAACACAACCAAGGCTGGGGTGGGGGTTCCCTGACCTGAAGGAGCTCCCCAAAATAGGCCTGTGGCAGGGGGCTTCTCATCTGGTCAGCCCAGGCCAGTACTGGTATCCCGGCTGAAATGGATCATCAGTTCCGCGTCTGTAAAAGCACCTGGAACCTGATCATGTCACTCCCCCTGCTAATGACCTTCAACAGGTCTCCACTACTACTTTATTACTGGAATGAAATTCAAATTTTTTTTTCAACGTTTTTTATTTATTTTTGGGACAGAGAGAGACAGAGCATGAACGGGGGAGGGGCAGAGAGAGAGGGAGACACAGAATCGGAAACAGGCTCCAGGCCCTGAGCCATCAGCCCAGAGCCCGACGCGGGGCTCGAACTCACGGACCGCGAGATCGTGACCTGGCTGAAGTCGGATGCTTAACCGACTGCGCCACCCAGGTGCCCCCTTCGTTGGGTTTTTATCAACCGTTTTTCTTGAGTAACTTTGCTTCCCCGGCTCACTTGTACAATGGCTGCCCGCTTAGCCCTGCACCCGTGGTGGCTTGGCCGTCTGCTCGACAGATTGAGCTCTTATGGCAGAGCCCTTGAGATGATAGGTAGCTCAAAGTGAGGCCAGCGGGGGTGGGGGTGGGGGTGCCACTCCCTGATAGGGGTCTGAGTGGAGGCCCCAGTCCCTGTGTCCCATTAGCAGTGCAGTGGAAGGGGGCGATCCCAAAGTTGCATTGCGTGCATGAAGACAGAATCCTGAGGACCGTTTCTTAACCCAGACACGGCCCCTGTCTCTATGCAAAAGGAGATCCCAACAGGAGCCACCTCATGGGGCGGGTGTAAGGCATTACGGGGACGCCTAGCTGTGCCTAGCACGGTGCCTGGCCCACAGCTGGTACTTCCTGGGTGGCAGTCCTTCCTCTTCCTTTGAACACCCTTATGGTGTAGGCAGGCCAGCGCTGTATTCTCAGGTTACAGGCCCGGGGGTTAAAGCGCACACACATGGCCTCCAGGCTCCCAGTGGTGGGTTCTTTTCAGGGGTACCATAGGGGTGGGAGCTCCCAAGGGTGCACTGACCAGGCCTCTTCAGGGCCCGAGGGCACTGCAGGGAGGCTGTGATACGGTACTGCCGAACGGGAACACTCCCGCCAAGGGAGCGGGCACGTTGACGTCACCATGAGGATGGACCTTGGGTGACAACAGAGCTGCTTTCCTGGATCTGCCCCCCTGGGCACCAGGCCACTCTGACCCTGAGTCGTTCGCTGAGCTTGGGGAGCAGGGGCAGACTGGCGTGCCTGCCCTGCTCCTGGGCACCACGGCGGGCGCATCAAGTCACAGCACGTCCGCCTTATTTGCCAATCTGTTGACTGTGCCCCCTGGCCCTCAAGTCCCTATTCACTGGGCGGTAAACATGTTACCTAGCAACCGAGTGTCAATATCAACAAAGGCTCGGATGAAGTTGTTAATCTGGCAAGACTGACAGTGGGGCCCGGGCGCTCGGCGCTGGCTCCTCCACTTAGACTGGCCCACGAGGATATCGACGCTCAAAAGACCCCACATCTCCCTCCACTATGAAAATTAAATGAAGTGTGCGTCTCAGGCAGGGAAAAGGCACCGGCATTGGCCTGCCTGGGGATCTTGTTTTTCTTTCCCCTTCCTCCCCTCAGTGTGGTAGCCCGTGGGGTGGAGTGCTTCCCCTGAGGGCAGCGACCGCTGCTAATTTCCAGGAACAATGTGGACACTCCAGGGCCGGTCCGCGAACCCGAAAAGACATGCCCGTCATTTGTCCTGTTCGCGGGGCTCCAGGTGGGGTGAAGACGGCACAGTTGGCTCTGAGGCTCAGCCCTGTGTCAACAAGGGACAGGATGAGAGGCCGAGCGCATGGCAGGGACTGCTAGGGTGGCTGGGGACACGTCAGGTCCCTCCTCCCTGGAGCTCCTATCCCAGGGGGAACAGGCCATAAACCAATGCAGAAATGGGTCCATCATGCAGTTATCTGGGGAAAGAGCATTTCAGGAGGCAGCCTGGCAAAACACAAAGTCTCGAAGATGGAATGTGTCTTGTATTTCTAAGGAGTTGCAGGAAGGCCACAGGGTCTTTCTGTCTGCCTGGAGCAAAGAGGCCAGCGGGAGGTAGGAGGGAGGTCTCAGACACAGCCCCCTGGCAGGGTCTGGGGGGGCCATGGCCAGGATCTCAGAGTTTATCTAAGGGAAATGGGAAACCGAGTGCAGAGTTTCCATTTGGGGGTGACTTGGTCTAATTTCTACTGTAGCTGCTTTGTGGACAAGTGAATGCAGGGGCCTGGCGTTAGCGAGCAATCAAGAGACCCCGGGATGGGGCGCCTGGGTGGCGCAGTCGGTTAAGCGTCCGACTTCAGCCAGGTCACGATCTCGCGGTCCGGGAGTTCGAGCCCCGCGTCAGGCTCTGGGCTGATGGCTCAGAGCCTGGAGCCTGTTTCCGATTCTGTGTCTCCCTCTCTCTCTGCCCCTCCCCCGTTCATGCTCTGTCTCTCTCTGTCCCAAAAATAAATAAAAAAAACGCTGAAAAAAAAAATTAAAAAAAAAAGAGACCCCGGGAGAGGCAGTTCTGTCCTGTCCCCAGAAGGCCCCACCTGCAGCTGTCGGTGGAGAAGTGGGCCTGAGGGGGAATCTAGCCTGGGTGGGGCTTGGGGTCGGGAGGCCAAAGTGTGGGTCCCAGCGCTGAACTCCAGGCTTGGTGTTTAAAGAGCGCATCCCCTGTCAGGCCTTCAGTTTCTGATCTGCCAACCACACTCCTCTTTGTCCTGTCCACCCTCCAGAACACTAGGAGGAGAGGCAGGAGCCCTTTGAGGTAGGAGGACCACAGGTTTGGAGCCTGGCCAAACTGGGTTCTAAGCCTGACTGCACCATTTATTAGCTGTGCTACCTTGAGCAAGCTATTCAACCTCCCTGGGTCTCAATTTTTCTCTTCTTTCAAATAGGCTAACCAGGGGCGCCTGGGTGGCTCAGTCGGTTAAGTGACCTGACTTCGGCTCAGGTCATGATCTCACAGTTTGTGAGTTTGAGCCCCGCATCGGGCTCTTTCTGATGGCTCGGAGCCTGGAGCCTGCTTGGATTCTGTGTCTCCTTCTCTCTCTGCCCCTCCCCGACTTGTGCTCTGTCTCTCTCTGTCTCTCAAAAATAAATAAATGTAAAAAAAATTTTTTTTTAAATAGGCTAACCAGGAGCCCCTGGGTGGCTCAGTTGGTTAAGCATTTGCCTTAGGTTCAGGTCATGATCTCATGGTGTGTGGGTTCGAGCCTCACATCGGGCTTTCTGCTGTCAGCAGAGCCTACTTGGGGTTCTCTGTCCCCCTCTCTCTCTGCCCCTCCTCTGCTCATGCTCTCCCTCTCTCTCAAAAAGTAAATAAACATTAAAAAATATTTAAATGGGCTAACAGCAGGGTGCCTGGGTAGCTCAATCAGTTAAGCAGCCAACTCTGGTTTCGGCTCAGGTCATGATCTCATGGTTTGTGAGATCAAGCCCCTCGTCCGGCTCTGTGCTGACTGCTCAGAGCCTGCTTGGGATTCTCTCTCCCTCTCTCTCTGCCCCTCCCCCTGCTTGTGCTCTCTCTCTCTCTCTGTCTCTCTCAAAATAAACTTTTTTTAAAAAGGGGGTAATGGCATCTACCTCAAACGGTGCTCAATCAATGCTTAATTATTTGTGCAGCAAATACTGTTTAGCACCAGGCACCGTGCAAGGCATAGAGGTAAATAAGACCGGACCCTTTTTGTCTTGGGGGCAGGAAGTTTCATCGAGAACAATGGCAGCCCAGGGAATCATGCCCTCAGAAAGCCTTGGCATCCTCGGTCTTGCCTGGGGAGCAGGTGGTCATGCAGAAGTGAGGGGGTTTTGTGCGGTGGTGTTAGGGTAGAGTGGGTGGGCTGGGTTCCGAGTCCTAGGTTTTTTGGAGGCCCCTGCTCTGATTTGCTCAGTGACCACAAGTAAGTACTTCCTCTGGGTCTTGGTTCCTGCACCTGGAAAAAGAAGAGAAGGTCCTGGGTGGCCTTAAACTTCCTTCCAGCCTTAGATGCTGCAGGGAGAAGGGCTCTCCCCCTTGGGCCTGGGACTGAAGCTGGGCAGTGATAAATTTGGGCTCACGGGGGCCACGATCAGAGTAGCCTTTCAGAACACCCCCACACATCCAAGGTTCCCTCAGGTGACAGATCCCAGGAGACAAGATGATCCCAGGGAGCATTGATCATCCAATAGACACCATCCCTCACTGTTCTCTTTGAACTCCTCTGATTTCTTGAAGGAAGCAGTGGGCAGGGCGCCTGGGTGGCTCTGTCAGTTAAGCGTCCGACTTCGGCTCAGGTCACGATCTCGCAGTTCACAAGTTCAAACCCCGCGTCGAGCCCTGTGGACAGCTCAGAGCCTGGAACCTGCTTCGGATTCTGTGTCTCCCTCTCTCTCTGCCCCTCCCCTGCTCACGCTCTGTCTCTGTCTCTGTCTCTCTCTCAAAAATAAATAAACACGAAAAGAAATTTAATACACCAGGTAAGACAATTTGGAGGAAAGTTGTGTCAAACCATATGAAATTGCTGATAAGTGACTTCTGATTACAAAAATGGCGCTTTCATAGGGTTCAACCTGATATAAAGTAGCGATGATAAGAGCTAGCATTTACTGAGGGCTTTCTTCCACCAGGCACTCCTCTAAGTGCTGTGCAAGGAGACTCTCATTTAGACCCCACTGTAAATAGAAGATGTGGCAAGCCCTGATATATACCAAATCACAGAGGCTTTGGCTTTGTGACCTTGTGAAACTCCCTCCACTCTTTGGAGGAGAACCGGGTCTAGAAGCTGTGGCCCTTCTCATCGGTGATTCCATAGCCCAGGATCCATCCCATGGCTTATTTACCAAGCCGCTAATACACAAAGCGCTGACCGACAACGCTGTGGTTGGGGAGTGGGGAGGAGGGATGCAATTACGGCAAGACATTGTTTCAACGTCAGGAGAGAGAAGCAAGGAACAAGTACATGTGACGTGGGCCCAGTGGCCAGACTGTCCCTACTGCGCAGCCTTGCAGGGGAGAGGCGTTCAGCATGGGCACAGCTGACGGGAAGGCTACCCCAAGAATCCTCTGCACCTAGGGCCCCTTGAAGGCCAACACCCGGCCATATTCACCAGTGAAGGACTGATGGGCACAGGGAGCGAGAGGAGGAGGAGGGAAGGGGAGTGGTCATGCTGCATGGCACCAGGGAGGACACAGAGGGCCAAGCAAGGAGGGACTGGAGACAGGCTGGGAAAGCAGAGGCACCAGGCAGTAGAAGCAGGTCCCTTGCAGTTACAGGGCACACCCAGAGCTTCTGGACTCTTCCCCAGCTTACCAGCCAGCCCACAGGAGGCAAAGAGGGTCCCAGTGTCAGCACAACTGGGACAACTGTACCGAGAGGTGCCGATGCCAAGCAGTGTGCGCCTGGAGAGGGGTCCGCGGTCCCTGCCACCCTTTCCCTGGGGCTCCTGCTCAGAAGGCGTCAGGGGAGGTGAAGCCAATGAGAGCTGGACGGCATGGCGTGGTAAGGCATACTGTGGCCCCAGTGACAGTCATGGCATCCAAGACCCCTCAGTGGGCCACAGGGGCGTAAAGTAATTCGGGGTTCAAGATGCCGGAGAAAATAGAAATCAGGCAGGTGGTGATGATGAAGATAGGAGTTGTGAGCTGGTTTTGAATCCTGAGTCAATCAAATATAAGCTGCTTCTTTTTTTTTTTTTTAATTAATTTGCTTTTTTTTTTTAATTTTTTTTTCAATGTTTATTTATTTTTGGGACAGAGAGAGACAGAGCACGAACGGGGGAGGGGCAGAGAGAGAGGGAGACACAGAATCGGAAACAGGCTCCAGGCTCTGAGCCATCAGCCCAGAGCCTGACGCAGGGCTCGAACTCACGGACCGCGAGATCGTGACCTGGCTGAAGTCGGACGCTTAACTGACTGCGCCACCCAGGCGCCCCTAATTTGCTTTTTTGGGAGAGAGAGAGAGACAGAGGGAGATAGAGCACAACAGGGGAGGGACAGAGAGGGAGACACAGGACCCGAAGCAGGCCGAGCTGTCAGCACAGAGCCCGACGCAGAGCTCGAACTCATGAACTGCGAGATCATGACCTGAGCCGAAGTCAGATGCTCAACCAACTGAGCCACCCAGGCGCCCCTAAGCTGCTTTTTTTTTTTAAATTAATTTACTTTTTTGAGGGAGAGAGAGAGAGAGAGAGAGCACAACAAGGGAGGGACAGAGAGAGAGGGAGACACAGAATCCGAAGCAGGCTCCAGGCTCCGAGCTGTCAGCACAGAGCTCGACACAGGGCTTGAACTCACGAACTGCGAGATCATGACCTGAGCTGAAGTCAGACGCTCAACCACCTGAGCCACCCAGGCGCCCCTAAGCTGTTTCTTTTCCTGTGTTACCTCCTCACCCCGCTCCCCAGGGAAGAAGACACCATCGGACCAGTGGGAAAACACAAATAGAACATTTAAAGCCTGAATCTCTCCCAGTATTAGAGAGGCCTTTATAGAGGCCTGGGGCTGGGCAGGGGAAGGCCTGGGGGGAATGGGGTGGGAGGGGTTGTCTGGAGAACAAAACCGGAAATTTCAGACCCTCAGGCTGCAACCACAGTGAGCTGCAAGTGGGGCCCTGTTGGTCTGGCAACCAAAACAGGTACAGGAAAGCTGGGGAGATGGTTGTTAGTCCACAGAAGAGCGGTTAATCCTTTTTCCCTCTTCCACTGAATGGGGCTAATATCACTGGCCTTGCCCAAGACTGAGGAGTCTGAAGACCAGGAATTAAATCCTCCCCGTCTTCCCCTTTGCCCTGGGGTTGAGCGGGGTGTTGCCCACGGTTGAGGGAAAGCGAGGCTTCCAAGAACAGCTTCGTGGAGGGGAATGGGGCTGCGAGCACCAAGAAGGATGCTCGGAGGGGCAGGTTGGGCAGGGCAGGGCCTGCAGAGAGGGGAGGGGGTGGCAGGGGCCGGTATTGCAGCTCTTCTGTCCCCACGGCTACTGTTTCATTTATTGAGTCCCAGAGAGAAAGAGAAGGGCAGGCAAGAAGGGAGAGACAGGAGGAGGGAACGGACAAAGAGGAAGAGGGATGCCAGGATGGGGAGCTTCGAGGGAAGTCAGAAAGAGGGAGGGAGGAGGCGGGGGGAGTTGGCAGGACGCAGAAGCAGGGTACAGCAGTGGGCAAGGTGCATGAAAGATACCTATTTTCATAATGTGGAGTGTGGAGGCTGTCATCCCCTCTTTCCTCCCCTCCATGACCAGCTTGGGCCGGGATACCCTTGAAGGGGACACTGTGGGGATACTGTCCCCTGCCCTTGTGAGCAGAACTGGGAAGAGACAGCTGTGGCTGCAACTCCCATCTGGCTCAGGCCCAGGCTGTCCCTCAGCATGACCCCTAGAGCAAGCCCAACCCCCTGTAAGGTCCCCCACTCTGGCCAGCCTCAGCCTTCAAGCCTAGGTTGCTTCCTGGTGTAGTCTGCTGGGGCCTCTATCCTGAGCTCTGTCCCTAACTGCCCGGCTCATATGCGCCAAAGCGTCCCAGCACCTGCCTCCAAAGGTCCCTCTCTGGCCTTACTCTGGCTGTCCCTACCTGCCACTCTGTCCTCTCCGCATTCCTTTCCTGGCTCGCAAGGGAGTCAGGGGATCTGCTAATTGCACCCCAGATTCATCAGTGATTAAATATATAGGCTTGGAGCATGGGTTAGTGCTCAGCGAGTGTTAGCGATTAGCTGCATTTTTATCGAGTTCCTTGACTCTCGAGTGTTGTGGTTTGCTCCTCTTTAAAATACGATTGATGAACATCGAGTACCTCCCGGCATGCTGCACCAAGCAGGGCAATTCATTGTATGCACTTCATGTAAATTGCATAGAGTGGGTCAGCTGCCATTACTGCCGAGCAAACTTCTCTTCTCTCTCCACCGAGCAAACTTCTAGAGGGCACCCACCATGCTTCCAGCTCTGGGCTGGGCACTGTGGGTGTGGCCAGGGAGCAGGACCCAACCCAGTCCCTGGTGCCTTGGTGTTAAGGTGGCAATGGCAGGTGTCCGCTGATGAGTCCCACAAACCAGCACGAAGGTACGCAGGGCAATGAAGGCTGTGAAGGCAGGTCCACAGAAACTGGGCTTGTGGGTAATGTCCTTGCAGCCCCTGCCCTGGGATCAGCAGGCTTTCGTCTGAAGGGTGGCAGAGAATTAGGCTGGGAGAACAGCACTGAGAAAGCCCAAGGCAGAAGAGAGGCAGGGCATGAGAGGGAACGGCCATGTGCCTTGAGCACGGGCCCTGAGAATCAGGGTCGAAGAGAGGCCGGTCTTGTCTCTGGTCATTGGACAACCCAGGGGCAGATCTGAGCCTGCCGTCTAGGTGGGCCTCAGTTCCCTGACCTTGGCACTCCATTGTGCCATGGGGGCAGCTGCCATACTCCCAAACACAGATGAAAAGAAACCGTAAAAAGAATCCAATCGTGCAGATATATAAGCAAATGGGTTTTGCACCTAACGTGAAGGATTTTTTTCTTTTTTTTTTGTAATGGAGAGAAAGTGTGTAGGTTCTAACTCTGTTGTGTGGGATTTGGTGGAGTCAATCTGCCACCTTGAAGAAGGAAAGGCACCCTGGCGGGGGGGTGGGGGGAGGTTCACTAAGAAAAGCCAGCCATGCTGCAGGCACCTTAGCAACATGCCCACTGGCACTGGCCAAGGTTGCTAAACCATTTCACAGCATCTCCGCACCTAGTCCGTGGGGTGGGCTCCAGCAGGTGCCTTGACCCCCACTTTGTAGACTAAGCAATGGAGAGCTGAGCACCACTGTTATCCAGAGGGCTCTTTGTGCCCAGGCCAGGGCTCACCCCACCAGGATAAGTTGGGGGGAGTATGAGTGTGGTGGCCAAGGGCTTCCACACTCTTCACCCACGGGAGAGAGGTTGGGAGAGGAAGGCCAACTGGCTTGGTGGCCAGACCACGCAGATCAAGGTCTGTGAACCTCTCATTCATTTCTCATTCAGAAAATGTGACCACAAAGAGCTCCCTTATAGGGCAATGGGCATAAGGGGTAATATTTGTGAAGTCCTGGCCACAATGTCATGTACATAGAAGGCTGTTTGTAAACGGAAGCCCTCCCCTCCTTTCCTCTTATCCTTAGGGAAGGATGCTCCATAAGCGTAGCCAAGGCGAACAGACTCCAGATTCTGAGCCAATGTCATTACTTCCTTCATGCACCCGTTGCAGCCAGCCTGCCCCGGACTACAATCTCAATGACTATGCTGATGGCATTTACTCACGTAACACTTACAAGCACTTACTACGAGCCAGGCACCAGACCAAGGACCCCAAGAACCCCTGTGTTCTCCATGAGTACCCCAGGAAGTGGGGATAGCACTATCCCACTTCGCAGAGGCACAGACCGCAAATGGTGAGTTTGCAAGTCGAACCCAGAAGGTGTGATTCCAAGTGTCTGTTTTCAACGGTTGCCGTCCACCTCCTGCTAGCCGAGGGTGGTGGTGCCCTCACTGGTATGGTTTGAATCATGACTCCCCAAAAAAGATACGGTGAAGCTCCAATCCCCTACCTCACAATGTGGGAACTTTACTTGGAAATAGAGGTTTGCAGATGATGGCAATATGAGGTCATTAGGGTGGCCACTAATGCATGTGTCTGAAATTCTTATAAAGAAGGGGAAATTTGGACACAGAGAGGGGCACACGGGGAGAACGCCATGTGAAAATAAAGGCTCATGCAACTAAAAGCCAGAGAACAGCAAATATTGTCAGCAAACCACCAGAAGCCAAGAGAGAGGCATGGAACACATTCTCGCTCACAGCCCTCAGAAGGAATGAACGCTGCCAGCACCTTGAACTCAGACTCGTGGCCTTCTGAACAGTGAGAAAATACATTTTCGCTGTACCCCCTTGTGGTACTTGGTTATGAAGGCTCTAGCAAACTAAACCCATCACTGTAGTCTTTCTATGGCATTTCCCAAAGCAATTCCCCACCACTCCGGAAATGCCATCCTGTTAAAAAAATTTTTTTTAACGTTTATTTATTTTTGAGATAGAGAGAGACAGAGCATGAACAGGGGAGGGGCAGAGAGAGAGGGAGACACAGAATCGGAAACAGGCTCCAGGCTCTGAGCTGTCAGCACAGAGCCCGACGCGGGGCTCGAACTCGCGAACTGTGAGATCATGACCTGAGCCGAAGTCGGCCGCCCAACCGACTGAGCCACCCAGGCGCCCCAAAGTTGTCTTACTTTTTGACATCATTGCAGATTTTGACATCATTGCAGAATTGTACAACAATCTGCCATCATCACAAAGAAATTTTATTTTATTTTTTTTTAACGTTTATTTATTTTTGAGACAGAGAGAGACAGAGCATGAACAGGGGAGGGGCAGAGAGAGAGGGAGACACAGAATCGGAAACAGGCTCCAGGCTCTGAGCCGTCAGCCCAGAGCCCGACGCGGGGCTCGAACTCACGGACCGCGAGATCGTGACCTGGCTGAGGTCGGACGCTTAACCGACCGAGCCACCCAGGCGCCCCAATGCTATCCTGTTAAATAGACTCACAATCTTTTGGGTCTTCTAGACTGGTGGTTCTTAGCCAGAGGCAATTTGGGCAATGTCTGGAGACCTTTTTAACTGTCACCACTGGGAGGGTGCTGCTGGCATCTAGGGGGTAGAGGCCAGGGATCTGTAGTGCATAGACTAGTCTCCACCACTAAGCGCCATCTGGCCCCAAATATAAACAGGGCCAAGACCGAAAACCCTTCTGACAATATGGCGAGTACTGTGGATCCTCTCCTAAGAAAAAACTTCATCTGCTAACACATTCATATATTCATTCAACTCACATACTCACAGTTTTTTTTTTTTTTACCCCACACCATTCTGCATCTCACCCCAGTGGCGTAGGGAGTCCCAAAGCCCTTCCAAGCATACTAGGTCAAGAGCCCCTGTTGCTTTGTAGGTAAAGAGTCATAGTAATGTAGTTAGGAACCGGAGCGCCTGGATGGCTCATTGGTTAAGCATTCGATTCCTGGTTTGGGCTCAGGTCATGATCTCACGATTCATGGGATCGAGCCCGGCACCGATCTGCACTGACAGTGAGGAGCCCACTGAGAATTCTCTCTCCCTCCCTCTCTGCCCCTCCACTACTCTCTCTTTCTCTCAAGGTAACTAATGTTTTTAAGTGAATAATTAGAAACCAAGATTTTTAGCATAATAGAAAAGAGATACACAGGTTAAGTAGAGGCAAAGTTAAAACTCCTGTAATCTTAAACTTGAGTTGGAAATATCAGGATAAACTTACAATGTATTTCCTCTTTCATAAAGAAAACAGATATCTCCTAGGCCTGTTCCCTGAGAAGCCCTGTAAGTAACACCAACTCAAACAGCATTATAGATCGACTGGGGTCTCCAGAGAGCCAGGGAGTGCTGGAGAAATGGATGATTCCAGAACTTCGGTAAGGTGAATAGAAGATGAGCTACCCCATCTTGTCATACCAAAAAGAAAGGACGTTTCCCCAAATTTCTACAGTTGTACCAGAAAGAACCAACTCAAAATGGTCCTAACTGGCCAGGGATGGGAAGATTCTATCATCAAAAAATAATACAGACTTAAATAGATAGAAATAAACCAGATATGGCGTTCATAATATTTTTAAAAACTCATTTGTCACCTTTGGAGGATACTGGAGTACCAACATATTATTTTTTAAAACCTTTTTATTTTATTTTTTTTATTTTTTTTTAATGTTTATTTTTGAGACAGAGAGAGACAGAGCATGAACAGGGGAGGGTCAGAGAGAGAGGGAGACACAGAATCTGAAACAGGCTCCAGGCTCTGAGCAGTCAGCACAGAGCCCGACGCAGGGCTCAAACTCACATACCGCGAGATCGTGACCTGAGCCGAAGTCGGACGCTTAACCGACTGAGCCACCCAGGCGCCCCTAAAACCTTTTTAAATTGTTATTTTAAAAGAGAAAGGATCAACCATGTATCCTGCCTTTGCTGTGCAAACTTCAGCCCAGGGAAGCCATTCATGAGGGAAAGAGTGTTATAGATGAATGCAACCTAGGAGATGTACAGGAATAATAGAATATTACCACTTTGTAGGGGCGTCTGGGTGGCTCAGTCGGTTTAGCGACTGAGGTCACTATCTCGTGGTTCGTGAGTTCAAGCCCCGCATTGGGCTCTGTGCTGACAGTTTGGGGCCTGGAGCCTGCTTCGGATTCTGTGTCTCCTTCTCACTTTGCCCCTCCCCTGTTTGCACTCTGTCTCTCTGTTTCTCAAAAATAAATAAATAAATGTAAAAAAAAGTTTTTAAAAATAGAATATTACTTTTGCCAGCCCTAACGAAATAACGGGCCAACCTGGCCACTAACACCGTGAACCGAAGGCCTAATGAGAAATTGATGGTGGAGGGGCCAGCCTACAGCACTGGGCCCACAGGTCGGCCGTGACGTCACAGAAAGGGCCATCCGCCACGCGCCTGGGGACCCAGTGAAGCGAGAAGCACACGGTGCCACACTTTTCAGATGGTATCGTGGAAACCTGAACTCAAATCTGAGTGAACTTCTGTGTCTGGCTGTAGGTGGGCAGAAAACGCCGGCGGTAGGGGACGTGTGGAGCAAGAAAAGGACAATGATCCTGGTTTTTTTAAATGTTTATTTTTGAGAGACAGAGAGTGCCAGTGGGGCAGGGGCAGAGAGAGAAGGGGACAGAAGATCTGAAGGGGGCTCTGCACTGACAGCAGCGAGCCTGATGCGCGGGGCTCGAACCGTCAAACCGTCCTGAGCCGAACGACGTCTGATGCTCAACCCACTGAGCCACCGAGGCGCCTCAAGGGTTTGCCCTCTCTGCTATCGTGTGCGACCGAACATTTTATAATAAACAGTTTCTAGCAGGGACCACTGGGCGTCGTCGTGAGCACTGGCGCCAGCTCTGCCAGGGCCCTTACCCACTCTCGCTGGGGTCTCGATGGTTCACACGGGCTGCCTGGGACACGGCGTCCCCAGCCTAGGATTGGCGTGAGGAGAAGGGGGTCAGTCGGGAAGCCTTCCTGGAAGAAGTGAGGCCTGGCCAGAGACCTAAGTGAGCGTCTCCCAATGGGAGGAGATGGGAGCTCATCACAGACCCCAGGGGAGACGTTGGCAAAGGTGCACACAGAGATGCGTGGGGGAGGGGGATGCATTGTACACACACTGGAAATGTGGGGTCATTGCAACCCGGAAAAGGACCAAAAGTGGCTGTGGAATGGCACGAGGAGTCAAGGAGGCCCCAGGGTGCTGGAGAGGCAGATGGCTGCTGGAGGCGCTCCTCACCGGGGGAGGGGACACATGGGAGGTGGACACAAGACTGAGGTCAGAATCGGTAACATGGAGATTGGTGAAGAGTAGGTCTGGGGTCCAGCTCCTCAACGGCATCTCCTGGACTTTTCCCACCACGGTGCTCTGCCTCCCCTTGTTACAAAGAGTAAGATGTTTACATCCACTGATGACATTGACGATTTTCGATTCTCCCTTCGCTCTTGACGGTGCCAAAGAAAAAAGCGAAACAGGATGTAGAGGTTCCCGAGTGAAGCTAAGAGCTCATCTACAGGGGTGGGAAGGTGATACGTGTCTTCTGGGCTAAATTGGAGGTAGCCACGTGTTTCCTGTGGGGCAGACATTCAGCAATGCGACAGAGCAAACCTGGAGAAAGGATCGTTCTCGTAGGCACATGCACAGTAGCAGTTTGTGGTTTGCATGTACATTTCCCTAATGACTAATGAAATCGCGCATCTTTTCCTGTGCTGATTTGCCGCCCCTATAGCTTTTTTGGTGACATATTTGTTTGAATCTTTTACCCATTTTGGGGGGTCGTTTGTGGGGGAAAATCGCTTGGGCTTTTGCCATTAACTGTAGGTTTTCTGTAGATGCCTTTTTGCCAGGTTGAGGTCACCCCCCCCTGTGTTCCTAGTTTGCTGAGGGTCTTTATCATGAACAGATGCTAGATTTTGTCATGTGTATTTTCTGCCTCTAGCAAGATGATCGCATGATCATATTAGTCATGTTAACTGTTTAGTCAGTTAATATGGTGAGTGTCATTGATTGATTTTTCTAATATTAAACTACCTTGCATTCCTGTGATAAACCCCATTTGGACACGATAGATTTCTTTTTTTCTGTGTTATTGGACTGAATTCAATTCAAACGTTTGCACTTATGTTCGTGAGGGGTGAGTCTGACGTCTTCTTTTCTTGCAGTGCCTCTTTCTAGTTTTTATATCAAAGCCTCATAAAATGAGCTAGAAAATGAGCCTTTTAATTTTCCGGAAGAGTTTGTGTAGAACTGGTGTTGTCCCTTAAATTTCAGTCATAGTGGGGGTGCCCGCATGGCTCAGTTGGTTAAGTGCCTGTCCTTTGATTTCGGCTCGGGTCACGATCTCACGGTTTGTGGGACAGAGCCCTGTGTCAGGCTCTGTAATGACAGCATGGAGCCTGCTTGGGATTGTCTCTCTCCCCCCCCCCGCCCCATCTCTGCCTTTCCCTTGCTCATGCATGTGCACACTCTTTATCTCTCTCACTCTCAAAATAAATAAACTTAAGGGGCGCCTGGGTGGCTTGGTCGGTTAAGCGTCTGACTTCAGCTCAGGTCATGATCTCACAGTCCATGAGTTTGAGCCCCGCGTCAGGCTCTGTGCTGACAGCTCGGAGCCTGGAGCCTGTTTCTGATTCTGTGTCTCCCTCTCTCTCTGCCCCTCCCCTGTTCATGCTCTGTCTCTCTCTGTCTCAAAAATAAATAAACGTTAAAAAAAAATTAAAAAAATAAATAAATAAACTTAAAACATTCTTCAGTCATAGCAAGATCATTGGCTGATCACCATCATAATTCCTGCCATGCCCACACCCTCTATCCATGTCTGTGTTTTTCTTTAAACAGACCCACTTTTTGAAAGACTCCAGTAAAGTGTTTTATGCGGAAACCTCTATTCCCATCATAAAACAAGCCAGTGGCATTTGCCCTGTGGACCTGACAGTTTGCAGTCGCCTCACCCCAGACCCAAGCCCCCTGGGATGGACCCACAGATAAATCTCCCGTCCACCTGCCGGCTATCCAAGTCCAACTACAACTGTGCCATGCGGTGGACCACATGACGGAGAGGTGCGACCCAGAAATGGCTTCTACCCACTTCCATCACGCAGAGAGGAGGGTTGGCTGTTGAGACAAGTCGTGTGCTGCTAAAATTGTCCTGTGCATGCAAGCAGTAGGTGTAGCCAAGTTCTCAGAGCCACTGACCGAATGCAATGCCTCCATCCTCAGAGGAGGCTCTGAGACCCAGCATGGCAGAGCGGTGTGCCAAAAAGCACGTGAGGAATTAGCGGCCAAGCTGGGGTGAGAACCCTGTCCCCTAATTCCTGCCTGGAGCCTAGTGTGTTGATGAGTCTGTTTATCCCCTGTAGCCCTCTTGCCCTTGCCCTTCTCTGTGCCCCGGAGGATGTTCTCTGCGGAGCACTTCCCCCAGGCTCCTTGCCCTCTGCTCCCAGGTGGATTCCCAATGGGAAGCCCTGGCAGGGTACCGGATGGTGGGAGCGAGAGAGCTCAAGGGATCCCGCTTGTCCCCTTTTTGTCTTGTTCCAAGACTGGCTGTGCCCCGTGAGCCCCACCTTCCCTCCACATCCCTCGTTGTGAACCTGGCTCCTGTAACTCTGCTTCCTCCCCTGCCTCTTTGGGCTCTGAGGTGGTAACAGGTCCCACAGTGGCCAATCCCTGGGCGCCTTCCATCCCTCTTAGTTCCCTGAACTCAATGACATCTCTGCTCACAGTCCCCCAACTTAGAGGTATAAATCCCAGCCCAGTATTTCTCACTCGAGTTCCCTCTCCACCTCTTCCCTACCAACTCTCCCCCTCCGCGAAGCCTCAGGCCCCAGAGAACACACTTGAAGCCCTTGACTCAGACCGTTGGATGCATGTAGTACTTCTCATCGGCACCATTTGCCTCTGAATGAAGATAGAGGCCATCTGCACATGGCCAACTTAGGCAGACCCAGGAGATGCTCCTTGAACAGAGACTGTGCCTCGCCTCCTCCAGGGGCCTCGCCCACCCCAGCCTGGCTGATCTCATAGAAGCAGAGGGGTCATATGGAGCTCAAATGACTTGAGCAAAGGGAAAACGAGCATGGCCCTCAAGCAGCTCCTTCACATGAGGGACAAAAGTAACGACAATTCCAAATCCAGTCCTCTGGGACTTGTGCAAACACACCAGGTTCCAAGAATAGGAAGGCTGCATTAGCCACAGCACACACACCCAAACCAAAACACCAACAGCCCACGGCAGCCGCATGTGAGCTTCTGCCTGAAAAGGGATTCTTGATCTTGGTAAGAAAAACAGGTACACGCACGCACGCGTGCACACACAGAGCCAGAGCCTGGATTTCTTTTCTTTTCTTTCCTTTTCTTTTCTTTTCTTTTCTTTCTTTTCTTTCCTTTTCTCTTTTCTTTTCTTTCTTTTCTTCTTTTCTTGTCTTTTCTTTCTTTTCTTCTTTTCTTTTCTTTTCTTTTCTTTTCTTTTCTTTCCTGTTTTTCTTTTTTAGAGAGAGAGAGAGAGAGAGAGAGAGCAAGCAAGCAGAGGGACAGGGAAAGAGAATTTCAAGCAGACTCCACGCTCAGCACAGAGCCCAGTGCAGGGCTTGATCCCACGACGCCGGGATCGTAACCTGAGCCGGAATCGAGTCAGACGCTCAACCGACTGAGCCACCCGGGCACCCCAAGAGCCTGGATTTCAAGTTAGCCCGTTGTTAGTCATGATAGTTGTATAAGGAACCAGAGGGATAAAGGGGAACTAAAAACGTTAAGTCTTCGGAAAGATGTGGGGAGCAACAGAGGGCTTGCTGGGTGTATCCATTTGTTTCGGGAGCCAGGATTTGCCCCCTGGGATGACACCAAGTATCAGCAGACATCGCCACGCCAGAGGCTCCAGAGGCAGAGCTGAGCCTGGTGACCAACATGGTGGCCTGAACTCATACCTCCTGACCCGTCAGGGAGGCTGGGGAGCAGCATGGAAATTGCCCTGGGCAGATGGGCCCGCGTGGATCACAACCCAATGTATGAAACCGGCTGGCGGGTAACGTTTGGAGGAGTCCAGCTGGATCAGAGAGCCCCCGGAACAGCATGTTATGTATTAACTCCTCTTTTGGGGAGCCACCAGGCAGGTATTTGTTTACCCACCAGCTTGAGGAGGTTCAGAACGGGAAGGAATACGTATTGAGGGCCGGCCGTAGGCCTGGCTCTGCACCAGGGGTTTTATGGCTTTTGTTCATTTCACCTCAGGTCCCTAGGCTCTGGCCATGGATGTTGTGGATGATGATGATGGTGATGACAATAATGAGGTCCCTTATCCTACTTTTTAACACATTTAAAGGGCCTTCCTATAGCATATTATTGTGTCTTGTTGGCATTCACAAGAACCCCCGCTGTAGGAATGGCAACGACTGATGGGAACGTAGAAACCCGGCGGAATGAAGTGATTTGTCTACATCGGCTTAAACAGTTGAAAGCCAGAGCCAGAGCCAGAAGAACCCTGACACTTGACTCCACCTCTGTGGCTCGTATTATTATTCCCAGACCATCAGTTCCCAGGGCTATAAGGGGCTCATCACATTCGGTGGGATGAGTTGAGGCTCAGCTGATCTAGGGAGCAGGACAGAGCATCTGGGGCAGAAGGCCGAGGGCACTGGTCTTCACTGGGAACCATCCAGTGCCGGGCACTGAGCTTAGGCATTGCAGCCCGGAGCCAGAGGGCTGGTGGCCGGGGAAGGAAAGGTGACGAGATTGCTGCTACTGTCTGGGCCTCTCCGTCTGGACTCTTCTGCCAGGGGGCGCCCCCGTGAGAAGCGCACCTTCACAATGTGGAGGGTTCCCAATGACACGGTGTGGCCTTGACACTTCCCTGGCATTGGTGTGTGGTTTCTAAATACATTTTCACATGAAATCAGAGCTCCGGGAGAATGAGCACAGGCTCAGGGGTGGGAACTATCATGTCCTCAGCATGGGATTACTGATGGCCGCCTTTCCTATGGTGAGACTCAGATGTCGCCGTCACTGTGAAATGCCTAGTGCTCGGGCAATGCAGAGAAACAGTACCTTTTGCTCTGGCCTGTTTCTTGGGCTCCCAGAGTGGTCTCAGAGAGGAGCCTCTTCCCACCTGACAGTTACCGGGCCCCACGCCTTGAGACAACCTTCTCGACCCACGGTTCTGTCAGTGGTCTGGGGGTGGTTCCAGGCCAAGCCCAGGGAATGGGAGAGGACAGTGCCCAACTCCTCCGGGGTTCTGGGCTGCAGTGGCTCTTTGCTCAAGCCAGGCCCACAGCAGAGAGTAAGGGGACGTCTCCGGAAGAAAGCAGTGTGCCGAGACCTCATTCTAGGCTCCAGCGGGGCCGGCTCAGTTCCTGGCCTCGCTAAAGCCACCTGGCCAGGAAGAAAACCTATCTGGTGAGCTGACAGTGCCCGCAGGAGGAAGGAAGCCCACAGAATGGGGAAGTCATTGAAGACGTGAGCCAAATGCTGAAATCAAGTAATCGGCTGCAAAGGAAACAAGGTCACAGGCTGAACAGCAGAGGCCTGGCTCACATCTGGTCATATGTGCACACACGCACATCACGGTCTCACCCTCCCACCCACCATGTCTCTGGCCTTGGCCAGGGTGAAGGTCAGGTGGGAGGTATTGATGTCAAGAGGCCTCCCCGGACCCGAGATCTCTGGGGCTCGGCCGGAAGGATGTGAGCAGAAGAGGCAGGTACAGGGGGCGAAGGGTGTGAGCAGGTAGGTGCTGGGGCCACAGGACTTTGGGGTTCCCAGAGCTCAAAGCCAGTGAAGAAGGGGGAAAAGGACATGGTGGCCCATGGGGAAGAGTGCTGGCTGATTCAGGCTTTATAAAGACCACCGTGAGACAAGGAAGATCAACCATCTTCTCTCAGGTGGCAGACTGTTTGAGAGCTCGGCGTGTCGAAGGCCACAGAAGCGTCTCTCACTTCCGGGAGAGGGCTTTGTGTTGATCCCATCATTCACTGGGACATGGGGTGGTGGCCATTCTGCCCACTTGGCACATGGAAACCAGAGGGTCCTGGAGTCAAGTCTAGGTTCATACCCAGAGCAAACGGCTGTGCTGGGGTTCGAATTCCCAGAACTTGCCCTCAGGGACCTTGTCTGTCCCACCATCCTGTCTTGGCGACCTGGGGACCTGATGTCAATGGATCAGGTGACGCCGGACAAACGCCCACAGACCCAGCAGACAGTGCTCATGGGTAAAGTTGAGGCCAGGAGCTGCAGGTGGGTGGGGGGGGGGGGGGACCAGGAAAAGCACGGCCTGCTTTCAACAGGCTGAGGGCTAGAGAAAGGAGCAGGAAATGTGCAAAATGTAGCAATAACAACCACAGGGAATGCACCAGGGGGCACAAGGGCTCAGGGTGCGCCACAAGGGGCCTCAGGACCTGGGAGCTGTGTGGGAGACACACGGGGTCCGCCCCAACTCACTGAGCAACCTTGGGCGTCTCAGCTTTCTCTCCACTCTGTTTTGCGGTCTGTCAAAAAGAGTCTTATTTACTTATTTTTGAGAGAGAGAAATGGAGAGTGAGTGGGGGAGGGGCAGAGAATCCCAAGCAGGCTTCACGCCGTCGGCGCGGAGCCTGATGCAGGACCCAAACCCACGAAGAGATCATGACCCGAGCGGGAATCAAGAGGCGGGCGCTCAACCTACTGAGCCACCCAGGCGCCCCCCTCCCCCGCCACCGACCCCTGTTTTGTGATTGTAATGGCAGAAATCCGTGCTCCAGCTGACCGATGTTGGTTGCTGTCACGGAGCCCTTCAAGGTGATGCTGATCGGCCCCGTCTGACCTTTGGCTGCTGAGACCTCTCAGATGTGCTCCTGTGTCCTGCGTTGGCCAAGTCCCTGCTGCCAGCCATGGCCCACTGCCCAGGGTTTTTTAAATCCTGTGGCCACTTCCTGGATTCCAGAGCTTGGCTCTTCCGTGCCCCTACCCCAATCTTCTGGAATTTTAAGCCCCAGAACGCAAAAGGAGGGGGAAGAGGTGCCAGCCCCCCCCCGCCCCCGCCCTTTGCCCAGCTTCCTCCTAATCACCGCCCTCAGACCTGGCAACTGTTGTGTTGAGAACCAGGGTGGCGTGACAGAAAAAGCAATGGCTCGGGGTCAGCCCTGGGTCAAATATGGGCTCTGACACCTCGTCTAGTCACTCATCCTTTCCAAGCCTCAGTTTCCTTGTCTAAAAGATGGGGCCGGAAGTTCCCGCCTCTTGAGGTCTCTTGGAAGATGGCTGAGATGATACCGAGATGAGGAACTGGGGTGTCAGAGGTGTTCTGCAGTAAATGGTGCCATTGTTCTCACATCAATGCCACCCCCACCCCGTGGGGACCAAGAGAATGTGTGCCTGCCTTTATCAAGTGCCCATGGTATGCACAGTTCGGTGTGCCGTATTAACCACGCATTTGTGCATTCTCAATTTTATACAGTATTATCACCTCAGTGATGTTTGCTTTGGTGGGACGAAGTAGAAAAGACAAAGGTCCAGACGCCTGGGTGGCTCTGTCGGTTGAGTGTCCGACTTCGCCTCAGGTCATGTTATCATGGGTTGTGAGTTTGAGCCCCGCGTTGGGCTCGCTGCTGTCCACACAGGGCCGGCTGCAGATCCTCTATTCCCCCCCTCTCTCTGTCTGTCCCCGCTCAGGCTCTCCCTCTCTCAAAAATGAATAAAAACATTAAAAAAAGAAGAGATAAAGATCACCCTTAGCCAAATGTGTAAAACTGTGTCAGTGCCTGCTGGACTCTCCTTCCGGCAGAACCCACTGCTGGGTATCCTGTGGAGCAGGTGAAGAGGCAACTTGTGCTAGGGGCCAGGGGTGTGAACTGCACCTCAAGCTCTGAGACCCATGCAGCCTTGAGACCCGCACCCAGAGCAGCACATGGGGGCCAACAGCGGGGGGGCAAGTCACGTCCTGGGGCAGAGGGGGCCAACAGCGGGGGGGCAAGTCACGTCCTGGGGCAGAGGGGATCTCCCACCCCATATGCACCGTACTCTCTCTTCCTCTGCACAGTTAGGTACAGCATTCGATGCCACTTCTCTAAATAACCGTCCTAGACTCAGAAACCTTACAATTTAGCTAATGCAGTGGTTTCCACACTCTTTTTGTCCCCCCTCCAACAAACTTAACCATAACTGCCGATAAAGGAAACATAAGCGTTGATCATTCTGGTGGAGGAGCTAAGCCATGGGGGATCTTGGGTCTCTGCCCACTGGCACTTCCTCATCCCCCGAGGCCCACGGAAGCCCCAGGCTTCTGGGAAGCCAGGCATGAAAACCACCGAACTACTCCAGCCCTTTAATAGCTAAGTAAACAAAGACTTGTGATTTGTGCCCTCGGACGCACATGAAGTTGGTTAACAGGACACTACCTTATTCTCCAATTGTTTCCCGTGTGCAAAGCTGATCTCTCTCATGAGATTGCACCGTTGAGGTGCCCTGTGTGTTTTCTCCTCCTCTGGGCTCCTCTGGGCCCTGGTCAAACGTATGCAAGAATTCCTGGTTGTATTGACATGAACAGGAGCAGAGCGCTGGGGCCAATGTCCCCCCTGGACAGTGAACCTGTTGTCCTCACCCAGTGGGCAGAGCATGGTGGGGGTGAGCATGCTCAGATGGCCCCGGGCCTATTCCAAAGTCCCAGGAATCTGCAGCTGCCTGAGCACCAGCACCCCCTGGGAAGGCTAGGCTGCTGTGCTGGCCATGGCTGGTTCAGGCTATCTGCACAGCTAGAATAGGGTCCTTCAGATGTGGGTACAGAATCACAGAGCCAGCTGGGTGCTCTGGCCTGACACAGGGTGGGGGTGGGGGTGGGGCTTCAACATGGTCCAAGGATGGGGTCGCAACTCCCATGAAGGAATCATCTCCCTAAGCCACCCTGGGCCAAGGGCAGGGAACCAGCATGGCTGGAGGGAGACCTGTGGAGTCCGGATCCCAAGCTCGGTGGGGGCTCTCACATGTCTTAACCCATTTGGTCGCCTTCACCGCTTACGGGCTGGCCATTTCTATTCCCAGTCACAAACCAGAAGTGTTCATAAACATTTTCTTGTCTAATAGCCACCAACTAGTAAGTGAGGCACCCCCCCCCCACCACGGGGACCCGTTTCCCAGGACCCTGAAGTTCATGCTTTTCCCACTGTACCTATTATGTGGCCAACAGACGACCCAAGTCGGAGGCAGAGCAGCTCAAGGTGGCAGCGGGGGGGGGGGGACACTAAAGGGATTTTTAGAGGTGACTTTGGAGTCTAAAGTCTCCCCTGAACCATCGACTTTTGTGCGTGCCTGTACATTCGGGGCAGGAAGCCACTCACAAGCCCCCACGGAGCATCACGGGCATCCAAATAGAGTCAGAAACCATTAGCAGAAGGAGGCCTTCACACTGGCTGAGCAAGTCCGGTCGCCTTAGAAAACGAGCCCGTATCCTACCTGATACCCAAACAGAAGTGTAACAAGAAGTGCCTAATGGCCTCTTCCGGTGGCTCCGTAGACCTCCTCCAGGAAGACGATGAGCAAATTCCTCCTCTGGAGTCCTGTTGACCCCGCTGCGTGTAAGCTCAATCACTTTTCTGTTGAAACTAGATTTACTCGCTTTCATTACTCATTAGAGGCTGTCCAGCTGATAATAAAGTCAACTGCTGGGCCAACACAGTCCCCCGTGGACACCCAGGGTGTCAGATGGACACTCGTGGGGGCTGAGTATGCAGCCGAAGCGTGCTAGCCCTGGATGCGGGGGTTCCTCAGTCCTTTTGGGCAAGGTGGATATCATCGCCATTTCTCCTCCCGCCTCCTGCGTGGCCCACGGGTGCGGGAATGTAACTCCCAGGCGTGTGCTCTGCTGGGGGTTTGCGGACAGCCGGCCCTCGCTAGGCCTCGTGCCAGGCCGCAAGGGGGTCAGGTCGTGGACGACTCCAGGCAGCAGCTGGTCTACGGTCAGTCCTTCTGTCTTGCACACACTGGCTCCCCAAGTTGATCAGGTGAGAGTCTGAGCCCACGGTTTGACCTTTGGCCTCCCTGTCCTTGTCTCCTGTGGCTTCTCCCAGGGCACCAGCATCTCCTGAGTCCCCACAGCCTTCTCCTGTGCCCCTGCCCTGCCTTGCTGCCTGCTTAGCCTCAGGACAGCCACCCCCTGAGACCACCGTGGTACTTGGAGAGTACTGAGCTCCCTGTCTTTGGAGGTCTCCAAATATGGATGGCTCCATGGCAGAAATGTGAGAAAAAGACCCCAGTGGCCAATGGAACAGGGAGAAAGGCGATACTGGACAGGAAAAGAAAGTCATTTGCACCACTGACATTCTCTAGGAAGGAGAATTTAAGGACAAAGGGAGAACTAGAAGGCAGTTCTGCTTTCGTCAGCAGCCTTGAACATCCAATGGCCTGTTTACAGCAAGAAGGCCTCAGGGTAGAGTTCTGGTCCTTTGCTCTGGGTCTTTCCCACCAAAGCTCCCACATAAGCAAGGCTCAGATCGGTCCCTTCCATAGCCAGGTGGGGCCAAGGAGAGGAGAGAGGCAGGAAAAGTTCCTCTGGTGGTGCAGAGACCCTACCTCCTGTCCTCCCACGAGCGGTGGGGCCTGTGCGTAGCGTGACTCCACTTGCAAACATGCCCTGAGCCCTCTTTGCCACCACGTCACCTCCCGTGAGCCTCACCGCGGCTCTCTGGGGCAAGATCTGGCAGCTGGCTAAAGTTCAATAAATATTTCTCGAATGAATGGAACTGCTCTCTCAAAGCAGCCCTGATGGGCTGATGAGGCTACGTTCCCACGAAGGCCTCGACTCCGCTCCGCCCAAGCCTCTGCTTGATCTGCAGGAAGCACAGGCTTCTTCACGGTCCTCTCCCCACACGCATCAGAGCTCCCCGGGGCGCCTAGGACTCCATCCACGCCCCGCTCCCTGCCCACCTGCCCGTGCAGCTGGAGGGAGTCTCACCGGCCAGAGCCCAGTCCTGTGGAGAGGCCATCACCCTCATGCCTCGTGGTCACGGGGTTTCAAGTCTCTGCTGCCAAGAGCAACACGAGAATCCCACCAGCCTCCCTGGAGCCCCCAGCCCTGAGCGGGAGACAGAAAGCAGCCCAGGCTGGCAGTGGGCGAGTATTTGTGGTGCGCCTTCTCTTGGCCGCTGCCTGAGACCTGGTGCCGCGAGCTGGGTCGGACCCCCAGAGCCCAAGCAGGGGCATGTGTGCTCTTGTAGGGGGCCCTCCGCACCATCCCTTGGGCTCTAAAGTGTGCAACTTTTAGTGATCCAGCGCACACACACACACACCCCGATATACACCTTTTCCCCGAAGCAAGTCACTTGTCTTGGGGGACCTGGCTCCACATGCATTTCTCTCTCACCAAATGCTGCGCAGGGAACGGGCCCACTCCTGCCTGTGGGCCCATGATCTGACCAGCTCCCCTGCCCTCACCCCCCTGCGCTGAGCTTCCTTCCAGTGCCTCGCTGCCCTACCCCGGAGCCTGGCCTGGCTTGGGGTCACCGCGGAAGATCCAGCTTCTGTACGGTTTCCCCTCCCTTCTTCTGGGTTACCCCACGGCCTGCACCCTGGGATGTGGGTAAAGAACACCCAGCCCCTGGGTGCAGAATGAGGGGGCCCCAGGCCGCACAGGTCTCAGGCCGGCCTGCTTCCTACGGGCCAAGCATGGAGTTTCTTCTGCCTTTGGCAAGAACAGAGATGAACTCACCAAGAGAAATCAGTCTCGTCCAAAAGGAGGTACCCCCAGTCTCAGCCGGGGCTGGGAAGAAGGGCCTTCCACGGGTCATGTCCTGTGCTACTCGGCTCAGCAGCGGAAAGGTGACAAGCGTGTGTCCAGGCCCCAGCTTGAGTCAGACCCTCCGGCCCCTAAGTCTCCTGCACTCAGACACCGTGTCTGGCCCTCACAGTGCCCGGCACAGGGGCTGGCACACGGTGGGCACTTAAGGTCTGGCCCGTGCTCCCACTCGCCCCATCTCTTTGATAACGTCATTATTTTGGAATTCATGGTTTTCGGCCCAGTAAAACCTGTTTTGCTGGCATCAGGCTGATTTCCCTCACTCCCGAGGGATCCCGTGCCCCCTCCCGGAGGCTGGCAGGCCTGGCGGTTTGCAGACCGGCAGGTGTCGGTGGTGATCCTCCCTGATTCGTGTTCCTGCCGCACCACGTTTCAGCTCACGTAGCTTCACTGCAGCCTGGCTTTTCTGAACTTCTCTGTTGAAGACACCAACGAAAGGAAGAGAGCAGAGGGTGGGAATTTTAATAAAGGGAACGGGGCCCAATTGAAGAGCTCTTTGCGCCAATGCCTCGTGAAAGCCTGAAAGCCGTTGGGGACAGAAAGAGGAGTCGGGCCTCTTAACTCCCTCAAGTGTGTATCGGAAGGGGGCAGGGGCGCGCAGAAGGCAGCCGTTGCAAAGCCTGGCGACCAGCCAAGGGCCAGCGGACAGAGGGATGTGATGAACAGCTTTCCACCCCACCTGCAGAGGGCCAGGCCCCGGCCACAGCGTTCTACCGGGAGATTTCTCCAGGCCGTGTCTCTGGGACCACCAGAATCAGCGAGCCCGATTCACAGAAGACCAAACACAGGAGGAAAAAGGGCCCCTCAGCTCGCCAAGTAATTGGTAAGGGTCTCATTGAAATCGTGAGGGAGGAGATCCGGAAGGGTTTCCAGCCAGGTAGGGGAGAGCCATGGAAATTAACATGTCGTAAGTTGCCCACTTACCATGTGGCCAATATCCCGTAACTTCTCATGCAGTGTGACGTCTTTGTTGGCATCTTTTTTTTTTTTTAATGAATGTGAAAAGATTGATCGTGCACACAGAAACATGATCGTGGTGGCTGTAAATTCACTCCCCAACCCCTTTTTCCCATAATCTCGAAAGCTCCTGAATCGAGAATTTCTCTGGAGAAGCTATGGTGTGTGTGTTTCAGGGGATGGGGGGGGAGGGTTGCTTATGAAGGCAACGGACCAAGTGAGACAGACTCTGTCTGTCTGCTTGTGGGGAGGGTCTCTGCAGACGAAGGGAGGCAGCCTGAAGTTGGTTGGGGGGGCGGGGGGGTGCGGCAAGGGCAAGAGGGTTCTAGGTGAAGTCTCAGCCTGCCCGCGTGACAGAATGGAGGCCAAGGCCTGGAGCCCAGCGGGCACCCAAGAAGGGATGAGACAAGGCTGGGGAGAGGGGCGGGGGGCAGAGGAGGTAGGCCTCCTAAGTTCCGGGTCTGATTCGCTGTTCCCATAGTGCCTGGCACTGTGCCTGGCATGGGGCAGGCCCTGAATCAAATTCATCCCCGCAGGCTTCCAGGTGAGTTACCCATACCCAGCCAGGAATCCCTTGGGAGGCCAGAGCAGGGGAGCCACATGGAGGGAGTTGGGTCCTTAAAAGACCATTCTGACTGCTCACTGGAGAAAAGGGCACGAGTGGGCTCGGGTGAAACGCGTGCTACAGAGGCTACGGTACCAGTCCAGGCAAGAGGAGATGGGCAGAAGCAAGCAGAGTCTGAAATGCCATTTATTGCTCCCTGCTGAGGGAGGCCAGCAGGAGGTGAGGACTGAGCCAACTCCCAGCCTCCGGGAGGATCTCCCGGAGATGCTTCAGGAAGTAAGCTGGCACTTATGGACCCTGGATCGGTGGGGAGAGTTAACCGGAACTCCTGAAGAATTAGTGGCTGGTGCTTTGCAAACCCTGCGTGAGATGGGTCTCGTGGGTTTTGGCCCAAGCTGTGTGACCTTGGGTAAGTGACTTTGCCTCTCTGAGACACAGTTTTATCACCTTTAAACAGGCCAGGGGTGTGGCAGAGGGCACCACCCTGGGCCCCCCCCTTGGAAGAAGGCTCCACAGCCAGCGTGGGACTCCACACCGGGCCTCGCAGAGTCTCTGAAGCAGCCGTCCCATCTCTGCCCGGTGGGTCTGCTGGTCTGCTCAGGGGGGTGAAATCAGGCGCCCTCATGGGGCGATGCTTCCTAGGAGCTCATCCAAGTGTCCCCACCCTCTGGCCTCACAATTCCACAGTGAAAGCACCGCCCAAGGAAACAGCCATAACCCAGAGCAGTTCCTGGCAGCGTGCTTGTAATGGTCAAAAATGAGAAAGACTAAAGTGGCCAGCAGCAGGAGAGGGTTATACATGTGCAGTGCGAATCCCATGCAGACATTACACCTGGTGTTTGCATGACCTTCTCCTCTGGGTGGGGGGGACAAACTTCTGACGAGCCTTTAGGGAGAAGTCACGGCATCACAGCAGTGTATAGGGCACGAAGCAAAAACCCGGACCCTGCAGTCAGAATCCTTCTTCTCCGCCTCTTTCTCACTAGGCGTGAGCCTGGGTTTGTCAGCCTCTTGGAGCTTCAGGTTGTACATCTATAAAATGAAGTGACGCTGCCTCCCTTCCAAGGCTAGACCGGGGAAACCAATGATTCAGGGAAGCCCGGGGTGGGGGGGTGGGGTGTTCAGAACCCAGTAAAGGTGACGAGACAGCAGCTTCGACCCATCCAATCCACGTGTGGGAAGGGCGGGGATGAAAGGTACCCAGTGGTTGCCTCTGGGTACATGGGTTCTCACTGCTGTACCTTTCCTGTTTTATCTCGGTTTTCTCTAAAGACCGGAATGTACTTGGAAAGCGGGGCCAAAGAACTTTATTTTCACTTAATGCGTATTTCCGGCGGAGGCACCCCAGGCTCAACCTTGCTGTCCCGGCTCACCTTGGGTCCCTATGGGGTCCAGTGAGGGGATGGGAGTGATTTGGTGGCGCCCCCCTGCACCCCGCTATGACCCACAGCGCGGGCAGGAGCCAGTGCCCCCTCCCACGGAGGTCCCGGGAAGGAAGTGAGGAATGTACCTGGGCCACCAAGCTGAGGGCTGAGGCCAGACGTGGTGTTTCTGTTGTTTGCTCATCTGAAGCGTGGGGGGCGGAAGACACCTCCCGATGGGTGCCTGCCTGCCGCCCACCTGGAATGACTAACCGCGCTGAAGCACCCCCAGGCTGCTGGCCATCCCAGGTGGGCGGTAGGAGCTGCCAGGACCGGACCCCTGACTCATGGGCCAACGGTTCCTCCCTGCCAACCTCTCCCACCTAGGCCAGCCAGCTCCACCTGAAGACAAAGACCCCTTCCCTCCACACCCACAGCCCCAGTCAAGCAAACTATGCCGTGGCAAAATTAGAAAGTTGTCACGGGCTTGCACCGAACCCCGCCTCTGTGGTCCCGGGCAAATCACTTAACTTCTCTGTGCTTTGGTTCCTCTTCTGCAAAATGGGGGCCCAACAAGGCTGCTGAGAGAGCTGAGTGAGGCAGCATACATAAAGGCCATGTGTCTGCACACAGTGGGGACTCAACACCACTCCCCCCTTCTCTCCGCTCGCCTTTGTAAAGCCTTTCCTTCCTTTGATGACAAGGTCTGGTTCCCAGGGTGGCCACTCTAGGACCCAGCCTGAAGCTGCTGCCCCCATCAGAACGTCCCTGGCTTGGGATCCCTTCCCCAGGTGCCATTTGCCGGTGGGTCCTCGATGGCTGGGTCCTGCCACCAAAGGCAGACAGTCACATCAGGGGTCTTGCCCACACAGTATAGGAATCACGGCACCATAAGTAATGATGGAATTTAGGGCATGTGGCAAGCGAGGGGGTCTGACAAGGGGACCCCAGGCCTTCCCTGAGCGCACGGCACATTGATTGGCAGCTGCCTCTCCTGCCTTGGCCCCCAGACACAGAAGGGCCAGGCAAGCTCCAGGGCCACTGGTCAGCGTGAGGGGCTGGGGCAGAGGTCGCAGAGGAGAAGGAGCACATTTTGAGTCCAGCCAGCTTGCATTAACCCTTGCTCTGCCACCTATATGCTGGGTGTCCTTGGACCACAGCCTCAACTGGCAGAGTCCCCTCACCTGCAGGGGATGACAGCGACCCGTAGGTTCCTCGTGAAATCAGGATCCTCGCAGGAGGCGGTCAGTGAATAGTGCAATGAAGTCACAAAGGCTGTCGAAGGTCAACCATGTGTCTGCGATCCTCCTATTGTGTCCAACGTGCTTCATTTATCACTGTAGTTACACCTCCCAAGGAAGGAGGTGCCATTATACTCATTCTATGCAGGTGCAGGAAGCCTGGAGCCACCTCCTAAGGTCCTGGGGCTAGAAGGCTGGGAGACAGGATCTGACCTTGGTTGGCCGACTCCTGAGTCTGGAGGCCCCTCCCCTTACACCCGCTCCATCACCCCCGACCCCTACCCCATTGTCATGTTGTGTGACTTCCTGAGGGGGCAGAGACAAGTTCCCCAGTGTCTCAGTAGGGCTACCTGAGGGTTCATTTAGGCACCCCCTCCCCCCAGGCAAACACCCTGATAAGCCCCTGAGGGTCAGGGATTTCCCTTCCTAGGGGAAGGGAAATGTGCACTGTAGGGTAGTGTGGGATACAGTCTTTCACTTACGCAGTTCCACCCTCAGAATGATTCAGCCATTCTTTTACTCTACCCACCAAGCAGGGTTTCAACTGGAGGCAGGGTAGAGAGGAAACCCCACGTGGCAGGCATGGCCCAGGCAAAGGTGTGCAGCCTGGAGAAGGTACACTATGTCCAGAGAACGTGGGGAGACCAGCCTGAGCAGAGCCGAGCAGAGAATTCAGGAGTGGGGAGTCACGAGTGGGAGACGCAGGCTCAGGCCAGGTTAAGGAGAAGGAAGGCTAAGGATCTGCCCGGCTCCCCCTCCCTGGCCCCTGCCAGCCCTCAGCAGCCCTGCCCGGGGCTGCTTGTCCCTTGGGGGCAGAAGTGGCTTTTGTGGACTTTCTTAATATCCTCTCTTGGTCTCTTGGGCACAAATCAGCATTTCACCTGTTCCCTGGCGGGGCAGGCTGCATGATAAGAAATCCAGGAAGTTCAACAAACTTGGAGGGCTTGGACATCCCCGTGGTTTATGCCAGAACAAACAAGGCCTCGCTCAGGGCTGCAAGGTCCTATCCCAGGGCAAACACTGCCCTTTGCCAAATAGGGAATTGTTTTTGCAAAAGCGGCGTGTGTGTGTGTGTGTGCGTGCGTGCGTGCGTGCGTGTGTGTGCCGGGTGGGCGGGACAACAGCGGTTCCGTCGAGACCCCTGACCGCTCACCCACTCGGGCTCTGACGTCATTCCTTACTTAACCCCGCACCGATGGGGTCCGCACGGGGAGCAAACGGAGGGGAGACTCTTACAGCCGTTAATGAAAGGTACAAACGTTATTACAAAAGAAAAGAAAAAAGAATGAGCGATCCACCTGTAGCCTCTAACGGAGAAACATCACGTCCCTTGATCTTAAAGGGGCCCGTGAGGTTGGCAGGGAGCGGGAGAAGGAGCCAGACTCCTGACTGGGGAAACTTGAGTGCTTGAGGAAGGTGCAAGGTGCCATGTAAGAGCAAAAGCCCAAGCTTTGGAGCCGGCCTGGCTGGATTCAAAGTGCGGCCCCAGCATGCGCCTCGGGCAGGTCCTCTGGGCTTCCGTGAGCCTCCGTCTCTTCATATGGGAGCCCCTACCCATGGGGGCTCCTGGGTTTTATTGAGACAAGAGCCTCAAAAGCCCTCCGCTGTGCCCCCGGGCCTAGAGTAGACTGCGGAAAGCACGCCCCAGTCTCAGGTCTAGGGCAGCCCACAGATGGGCCGAGCAAACACAAGGTTGCCTTCACGTGCGGCTGAAAGCGCGCGCGAAAACACGTTGCCTATAACTGCACAGCCGCACTGTGCACTGTCCACACACATGCGAGCGGCCTGTGTGTGTAGGCTCCGACTTGGGCTGATGCGTCACACATCACAGGCAGCTGCTTTGTAAACTGCAATAAAGTAATTTAACGCTAATGATGAAATCTATGCCCTACAGTGCTCGTTATTAATAGGAATTAAATGTATTTCAGGTAACAGCACAGTGAGTAATTTGAGCAATAAACATCATGCAAACCTGGCCCGCGGTGGGACTGACGTGATAGGGTGTTCTCTGGCTCACGCTGGCCCCACGAGAGCGAGCCAGGCTCATACAGCAATCACTCACCCCTGCAAGAGGGCACAGGTCAGTGAATCACTGCACGTAGGGCTCTAAGGGCGGGCGCTACGTGTTGGGACTCACCTCACGAGCTACCGGTGTATCCCAGAGCTTCTCCTTCACCCATGATTCGAGAAGTCTCTCTGTTCACCCTGATACAGCCTCACACACCGGCCGCCTCACTGCACCCTCCGGACAATGTTCCTCCGCACCAGAAACCCACCCGCACCTGACACCTTCGTTTGTCCCAGACCAGCCCCCAACCCCCACCCCGCCCACCCCGGAGCTGCAGCTATACCAGAGGTAAACCCACACATGCACACGCCTACGGTCGCACGTGTACCTGTGCCCAGAGAAGCCTCTCGGCCACACACGCGCGTGTGTCCGCGTGAGCCCTGCAGGCACACTAGATGCGCACCGAGCAGTACACGCTAGTCCCACCAGCGCCCCTGCTCTCCGTTTTCCCCCAACCTTTGCAGCCAGCCTCCGCTCCCACAATGCACCCTGGGCCAGCCAAATAATGTCCAATCCTTCCAGGCCTTTGCTCACACTCTTAAGGGCCGATCTGTCTTCTCAAGGCTCAGTCGTCACCACCGTGAGGCAAGAGCCTCATCAGCGCTCCCGCAGGAAGAAAAGGCTAGGTTATGTTGCTGTCACGCATAATACCCAAATCCTAAGAGGTTCGATGGTTGGTGGGGGCGGGGTGGGGGCTGTGCTCCACTCAGTCACTCAGGGACCCAGGCTACCAGCAGCTGATCACCGTCTTGTACCTTCCACCACCAGCTGCAGTGTCTTCGTTGGCTGTGGCAGAGGAAGACAGAGGCCTCAGGCCAGAGGAAGACGTGTCACCTGCGTTCACACTGCACTGGCCGGAGTTAGTCACACGGGCCATCTCACTGCAAGAGGACAGAGAACCACGGTCTTCTATGTTTGCTATCGCTGTGGGAACAAATGACCACAAACCTAGTGGCTTAAACCAGCACACGTTCATGCTGTTACAGTTCTGGAAGTCAGAAGCCCAAAATGGCTCTCCAGGGCTAAAATCAAGGTGTCCGTGGGACTGGTTCTTTTTGAGGGCCCCAGGGGCACCTGTGCTCCTTGGCTCCTGGCCTCTCTCCTCCATTTTCAGAGCAAGCAAGATAGCATCTCTCCTCTCTGACCTTCTTCCTCCCTCTCGTAAGGACCCTTATGTCCACATGGATAATCTAGGACAGTGTCCCCATCTCAAAAGCCTGTACTTAACAGGGGGTACCTGGGCGGCTGAGCGTCCGACTTCTGCTCAGGTCATGATCTCACCGTTCGTGAGTTTGAGCCCCGCGTCGGGCTGGCTGCTGTCAGTGCCGAGCCTGCTTTGGATCCTCTGTCTCCCTCTCTCTCTGCCCCTCCCCCACTCACACGCGTGTGTGTGCACACGTACTCTCTCTCTCTCTCAAATAAATAAACATTAAAAAAAATCCTGCTCTTAGCCACATCTGCAAAGCTCCTTCTGTCACGTAAGGTAAGATTCATAGATTTGGGGGTTGGGACACGGCCCTCTTTAAGGGGTCAGTCTTCTATCTGCCGCGGTGTTCCAGAAACAAGAGTTAGGATACGGGATTTTGTGGACACACAGCATCGCCCTGTCTCGTCCTTGCTCACGCAGCCCCTCTTGAGCAGTAGATGAGCTCTGAAAGGGCAGGAGGAGGCCGTGAGCTTCTCTGCCCAGCAGGTGCCTGGCGCATAGCAGAGGCCTGGGAAAGTTTGCAGGAAGGGAGAGAGGAAGGAAAATATGAATGAATGTGGCAAGACCAAGAGGTGTGTGAGAACAGAAAAAGCAAGAGAGAAAGTAGGCAGACAGTAATGAATCTAGGGGCGATCACAGCATGCAATTTGGGGAGCAAATTGCCCTGTAGTGGAGGGCTCAGAGGGAAGCGGAGGAATGGTGAGGAATGTGGGCGGGAGAAGTTAGGAAAGAAAGGGTGGGAGGAGGCAGGAGACAGAAGGCCCCGGTCTGAGCCAGGCACGGTGCTAGGGGCTCTAAGACAGCGTTGCGACAGGTCTCCACGACAACCTTGCGTGCCGCTCCGGGGAGACAGGGAAATGGGGACTCAGGAAGGACACATCCCTGATCCAGGTTCACACGGCTGGACAGTGGCTGGGCAGGAATTTACAGCCCTGTTTGGCTGGTTCTGAAACCAGCTGCCATCCCAGGACACTCAGCTCCGTGCCAAGCTCTGCCACAAGTGCAGTGAGCTCAGTGTCCCCACCTCTTAAGGTCTCAGGCCCTTTATCTGTAAAACGAAGAGGTCGGTCTGGGTGACCTTCGAGCTCCCTTTCAGCTCCAGCCTCCTGGGGTCCTTGGGCAGATCTGGTTCATCAGGACCAGCTCCCAGGAGGGATCGGGGGGGTCTGAACTTCTTCCCGCTGACAACAGACATACAGTTCCTTTTGTGTTGCCAAGAGACAATCCAGGGCAAGGAGGGAGAGGCCCATGGCAGAGATGACTCCATGCCCCAAAAATGAGAATCACAGCAGCCCACAAGATTGTGCAAGCTGCCCGGGATGCTGCCAGTCGGCCCTGGCCTGGAGGAGGGCTGTTTACACTCCCCGACTTTGTGCTGGCAGTTAACTCTGTGGCTGTGTGCACAGCCCTTGGAGCTGCCCGGGAGCATCTGTGTGGGGACAACAGAGATGGGCCTCACCAGGCCCTTTGACCCAGATACCAGACACCTGTTCATTCGTTCGTTCATCCGTTCATTCATTCATTCATTCATTCATATACCCGTTCATTCCCTGGGTGTTTGCCAGGCGTTGTGCAAGGACTGGGGACATGGAGGTAAACAAGACAATGTCTTGATGAGTCTCCAGGACCTGAGAACCTCGAAGGAGAGTGAGGCACTAAATATAGATAATGACCCTCCCAGCAAGGTTGGTGCAATAGTAAAGGTATGTGCCTGGAGGTCAGGGAACGTAGGGCAGGGGACTTTGGTATCTTTCTATGGAAAATATTTAACTAATGGTTTAAAAAAATCAAAACAAGATAATAACTTTATACTCAATTACCTTTAAAAACATTTTTTTCTCATGAATGTAGATAGGTGAGAATGTCACATTCAGTTTTATTTAAATTCCACCTGAGGCCTGATCAAGGAAAATCAACCTCAGTCATTTTGAGAGCTTGCTGTCTGCTAGGGCCGTGCAAAGGTCCTGGGGTCTGTAGCTACTCATCCTCCCAGAGGGCATTCTCTTTGATATCCAGTGGCTGCTACTGTACGTCAGGCTGGAAGCTCAGGACCCTGGGCTACGGCTGTCACTCCAGTCTTCTTGGACAGTGAGCTTTGGGAAATCACAGCCATGTCCTGGGGTGTGGCCATGCGGTGGGTGGGTGGGTGGGGGGGGGGGTTTGAGGTCCCACCTCTGGGACTCGAGGCCCCTTTGCAGGTGTTAGGAGCCTTCCCCCTTCTTTCTTTCAACTCCTCCCCTTTACTGGAAGGAACTGTTTTACTGGGACAGCCTGCATGTTTTCTCTCTTGATCTTTCTTTTTCACAAAAACAAAAAACCAAAATCAACAAACAAAAAACAGGGAAAAAATGTTCCCTTCAAGCAGCTTTGTAGGACCCAAGGTTGGGTCCTACAAATGCCCCTGGGACTAGGGGGTCAGGAGGGGTCTGGCTACAAACCTGGGACGCTGAGAGGGAAACTTCATGGGAGAAAACACAAAATTGTATTGCAACCAATTATCTCTCTTGCACAGGTATCTGTCTACTTTTATTTATCATTTCTTTAGGATGTATTTCTAAACAGCAACCCAAAAGATCAGCCCATTCTAAAGAATATTTTTCAAGTTGCTTTTCTAAAGGTTTACACACCAGTTCACCGTCCCACCAGCTGTGTGCAAACATTACCTGTTTCGCTGCCCCAACACCAGTGTCAAATATTAAGGTGTTTCCTTTTCATCTTTGATAACTTTATAAATGAATTGCATTTCTTTGACCATTCATGTCACTCACTGATTTTAGAAGTATAATTTTGTTTTCGACGCTTCTTTTAAAGAAAGCAATTTCTGGGCAAGTGTGGGTGGACGGACCCTAGGGGTGCCATAGATCTTCCTAATGTCACTTCTCATGTGTCCTCACACATGTCTTACCTCGTCTGGGACATCTTCCCCACCTTGTCTGACTGTGAAATTCCAGCTGGTGTCTCCAGACCCTACATACACCTCCCCACCTCCAGAAACTTTCCCAGGTCTCCCCAAGGAGTGCAGGACCCTCTTCCCATGGGTGTCCCTAGAGCCTGGTTCATCCCTGGGCTCTTATATCCACTACTGTGTGTAACACGGGCCTGCGTTGTGGGCCTCACGGGGCCTCAGTTTCCTCCGTAACGGGTAGAATCATGCCTGTTGCTTGAGGTTGGAGTGAGCAAGAGAGTGGATAAGGTCTAGAAAGTACCCCGCAAGGGCTTGGCACTTGGTACATATTCGGTGAATTTTAGCTATTATACTGTTATTATTACTATTACGATTCTCCTTCTGTCTCTGAAAGGCAAAGGAGTGGCTTTTATCTCTGCATCTTTGGTTGCTGGCCCAGAATGTCAAAGGAAATCAATCAAAGTGCTTATTGAGTAAGCATTTCACTGCCCTGGGCACCGGCTTGCCGCGGTACGACTGGGATGTGAGTAGAACCATCTCCTCTGGCAGGCAACTGATTAGATGGTTGGACACGGTCCCTTTGACCCACGCAGCCCGCCCACCTTCACCTGCTCCTGTTGGAGGCTGGGGAAGTGCATTCAGGAATTTGCATTCCCGCCATCTTGTTCCAGGAGAGGCCACGTGACCCACTTCTGGCCAATGAGACATCAGCAGGGAGCTCGTGGGAGACCTACTTTCCTGATGGAGCTGAGGCAGCCATCTTGCCACCTTGAGGAGATGAGTAGGTTTTTACATGCTAAGGGTGATGTGTAGAAAGCTGGAAAGACACCAGTCTTTGTTGGCATCACCAGCAGTTAGCCAAGACCAGCAACCACCCATGTCCAGAATTCTTAATATGTTAGAAAAAGAAACCTCCTTTTGTTTAAGCTACAGTAAATTGAGTTTGCTGTTCCTTGAAGCCAAAGCTTCTCATACCTATAAACCTGCTTTAAGATGTTCACCAAATAGTACATTCTTTTCCTGCTTTTCCTTCTCATTCCTTCCTTCCCTTTAAAAAGGAAAGCTGAGGAACCCCGGGAGACACCACCTGCTTCACCTAAACATCTCTGACCTTCTCTACCCCAAAGAGGAGCTGATAGTCGCAGAAGCCCTGAATGCCGAGATGAGGCACGCACGGCCTGTAGGGACAGCCAAGAGAGGTGGCTGGGAAGGCACCGGCTGGTCACCCAGGGCTCACCCTGTGGGAGGATCCACCCCACCCAGCTCCCCACTACCCGAGGGAAAGGGCAGCCTCTGGCGGCATCCAAATAAGGCGTGATGGGGCTCCCATCCCATGGGTCTTTAACTCATCCAGATCCCCCCGACCCCCACCCAAGCTCCTTGCAAGGAGTAGAGCCTGCCTTTACTAAGCCCCAGGAACTGATGTTAATTGAGCATCTACTCTGTGCCAGGTTCTTTTCATTTCAAGGAGAGCCCTTTGACATAGGACTTGTCTATCTATTTGTAAAGGAGGACACCAAAGGACATAAGGGCCAAATAGCTCTCCCAAGGTTACGCCACCAGGAAGTGGGAGAATTTGGGTCCCCTCCCAGAGATAACCCCACAATGTGATATGTTATTTCAGAGGCTTTTTTATCTTCTGTTTCGCATACAAGCGTTATTCAGTCCCAACTAACTGAGTGCCTTTTTCCCCCGACTCTGCCTACCCTCTCCCCGAACACTCTCCACACTCTGCTGGCATCTCATTCCAGCTTCCAGACTCGGCTTTCTCTCTCTCTAATCGTAAGTCACCGCCACTTGTGGAGAGCTCATGGCAATATTCTGCAACAGCCTTAAGAGTCGGCTGTCTTCTTCATCCCTGCTTTCCAGATGGGGAAACTGAGGCTCAGAGAGGGGCAGCTGCTGGCCTCTGCCAACAGCCAGTAAGGGAGTGGCCAGGACACCGCGCCGGCTCTGCCGGGGACAGCGTCCACAGAAGGCCTGGGGACAGGCCACAGGGGTTGTATCCAGGTGAAGGTCAGGCCTCCCAAAACGCCCCGTCTGGCCCCTTCTCTCCTCCCCCACGCTCGGCCCTGCAAATTGGCTTTGACCTTTCTCGCCCCTGCCTTTGAGCTTCTCCGCATTCAACGGGAAACCACAAAGGGAGAAAGAGGGCGGGCTCGAGGGAGGGGCTCCTCCCGCCCGGGCCCCGGGGCCACGCCCCCGCAGGCGCACGAGGCCTCCAGGATCTGTTTGCACAGTTGGGGCGCTTGCCTCCGCACCCCACCTCCGGAAGAAAAGCACCACGAGGTCATCTGTTTACTCTGGGATTAGCGGCTCCCAGCGGGAGCTCTTTTCCTCGGAGATGAAAAGAAAGCGGACAATCTGTCAGGTAAACAGGCGACATTGTTCCCCACGATGTCAGGGCCCCTTTGTGGGCCGGCCTTTGAGGTCAGTGGCTCCCTCTTGCAGGGAGAGCGCTTACTCAAAGGAAATGAGAGGCCCTGGCTGTCGCGCAGGTCCCCTGCTGCAGTTTAAGTGGGGACAAAGGGCTCGGACAATAGGTGACTTTCCTACATAGCCCTCTCCGCCCTTGCCTCTCCCGGTGGGTCGCTTGATGAGCCCAACAAGCCGGGCGTGGAGCCATTGTCACAGATGGAGAAACTGAGGCTGACGGCAGCTTCTCCCAAAACAGAAGAGTGCTCCTGGCATTCCGGGAGGTGGTGGCTGGAAGTAAAGCAGGACCTCACTCTTCAGAGGGGGGAAGCGGGGAGCAAGAGAATTGGTGGCACGTGATTTCTAGCCTAGGTGCCTCTCTGGTGGATGGGTGGGGGGCACTTGGGAGCCATAACTGTCCCCACCAACAAACTGTTCAGTTTTACGGATCCTTGGACTACTTCAACAGCGACCGGGGTCGTGGTTGTGCCTGGTCCCTCTGCCATGTGTGTGACAAAGTATCATCTTTGGAAGAGGGAAAGTGCGGAGACCCCAGTCACAAGCGTGTGTGTGCCTGGGAGTCAGGATGCCTGAGTTCGAGACGGGCTCTGGCCCCCATTTGCTCTGTGGCCTCAGGAAAGCCACTTGCCCTCTCTGGGCTGCAGTTTTGTTGTCCATCAAACAAGACATAAGGTGCTCTCCGGGGGCCCTTCCCCTCGGACAGCAGGGACGTCTGGGGAGACCACAGGCCTCCATTTAGGAGAAGCAAACGGAGGAGGGTGAACAGCCCTTCCTGGAAGGAGGGGGCTGTTTGAACCCCATGCCCACCTCTGACGTGGGAGCCGCAGTGGCAATGCTCCAGGCAGGGTCCGGCCAGGGGAAGAGAGCACTGTCGTGAGGTGCTAAGACCACAGGCCTAAGGACACTCTGACCGGATCCAGTGCCGAGCCTGTCACTCACTCACTCACTCGCTCACCAGAAGCCCAACATCAGGCAAGTGACTCAGCATCCCAGCCTATGAAGTGGCACCCATGGGGCCTCCCCACCCCCAGCCCTGCCCTGCCTGGGTCTCCTGGATGGAGAGGTCCCGGGTGAGCAGGAACCGCGGCTGTCCCTGATGCTGCCGCTACCATTAGGTTCTGTCCACCTTCAGGCCTCCCTCTCCCAGACGCTCCCGCCATTGGCCTGCCCCAGGAGGAGACTCGTCCTCCGTGCTGTCCAGACGCCAGCCTGCAGGGGACAGGACCGCAGCATAGAATCATCTAATTATTCTCCTAAAGTACAGGAAGAGCTGAAAGAAGGCCGGGTGGAAAAGGGCCCAGGGCACTGGCCTGATGGAGCAGGCATCTACCAACCACAAAACTGCCTCTGGGAGGAACCCAGGCATCACCTGGACCTCGGTGGGTCTCTTGAGGGCACCTGCGGACCAGACATGTGTCCAGGCACCAGCTCTCAAGTGACCCTGAGCCTAATATTCGCCAGCAGGAGGGAAACCGGAGGCCAGAATGTTCTCACCTACTATTCCAGGATCTGGAGCCAGTCCCTGGAGACCCGGAGGGAGAGGGGGTACCAGGACGGAGCTCAGCCTCTCTTCTGAGGCTTCCCAGGACTGAGTGAGGGCTAGCTCACGGGGCTGTCCCTTCTAGGTCCCCAGCAGAGCTGTGTATGAGGTCTGTGGCCCTGGGCAAGTGACTTGCTTTCTCTGAGGCTCATCTCACCATATAGATGGGCATTGGAGGGAATGGGCCTTTTGCTTGAGGAGACCCAGGCCTTCCATCCACCCTTCTCTGCTTCTTAACTCCTAGAAACAAGGTCAAGACCAGCCCCCAATGACCAGGGTTTTCGGGAATCCTAATATTTTGGCGGGGACTCAGACGCAGGTGCCAGAGAAGGAGTTTCTAGCTGGGCCCAGAGATACACTGCAAACACCATTCATTCCTCACTTTCCTTTTTCTCTTTTAAAGGTTGCCCTCGGCATCTGTTTTTAATTGGAATCAACTGGATAAACGTGGTCCAAAGACTTTTCTGTGACGTGGATCCCCCTGGACCCTGCTCCCACATTGGTGCCTACCACCTTACGAGGCAGCTAATCCCATCGGCTGATATTTCTGATTTCTAGAAAGTGCTGCACCTAACCAGACATTTGCCCATCTTCCTGTAGCTTCTACCTGTGAGCCATATTCTGGCCACCCAGCTCTGTGCGTCCCCTGTGCCTGGGAGGGAAGGGTCCGGTCAGACCAACTGGGGTTTGCATGCTAGTATCTCCACTTACCAGCTGAGTGACCCTGCCCACGTGATTTAACCTTCCTGTGCCTCAGTTCCCTCATCTGTAAAGTGGGGTAAGAGTCACTGCAGAGGACTGTTATGGGACACGGCTGAGACGATAGCAGGAAAGCTTTTAGCTCAGGGCCCAGCACCACAGTAATTATTTGCCATTACGACTGTTATTTCTTCATTCGTATCTGCAGCGCCCTGGAAATAACTGAGGGCTCCCCTCAAAACACCCTCACCTCGCTACCGACTCATCTTCCTCAGACCGAACGTACGCAGCCCTTCCACACGGTTATCACCCCGTGGCTGGGTCTTAAGACTCCGACACCCAGGCCAGCTTCACCCAAATCCCCAAAGGGGAAAACTTGGAGAAGGAGCAGGCCTCTTCTGATTTTTAAAGACTAACCAGTAGAAATGGGAGAAGCTTGAGCACAGCAAAGGGTAAAACCAGAACCAGTAATTACCCATCCCAGGGAGGCCGAGCTCAGCTCAGAATAATGAACTGTTGTCCTTGCTGAGATTAGAGCTGTCCAAAGGTGGGAAGAGCTGTCTCTGGAGGGAGTGAGCTCCCCATCCCTGGGGGTATTCAAGGTGGATGACCATCTACCAGAGATGCTATAGAAGAGATTCCCGCGCTGAGTGGGAAATTGAAGTAAATGACATCAAATACAAGTTCATCACGATGAAGAAACAAGAAATGCCTCCTTTATTCGTTCAGCCAGTGTTGACTGTTGAGCACCTAGCTATGACTGCCTCCGTGCTGGCTACTCTCCTGGGTGCGCTGTTCACACTAAGAGAAGGACCTTAAATCGGGAAGCACTTCATGAAAACGGGGTTACCTTGAAGGTGCTCCTTGCCTCCACTTTTGCATCTGTAAGATGGGTGGGGCTGTCACAGCGCTTACCTCCCAGGCCCCGCCTCCAGACACCCTAGTGGCCTGGAACCGTCCTCGTTGTTAGTATCGTCAGGATGATGACTGCTCCCCAAATCCAGGGAAGGTTTTCCTTTTTCTCGCAGAAGACTCAAACCGTTTGGTATGTATTAAATCAGGTCCCAAAAATCCGGCCCAGCCAAGAGCCTCACCCAGGGCAGCCGGGACTGGCTGGGACTGGAACTGGAGAACGACATCACACCAGTTCTTGGACCACATCCAAAGCCAGCCGCGCGGCAGAGACATGAGGTTTGCTGAACGTACATTATTTGCTACCATCATTTCTCAGGAATGGTATCCAAGGGCCAAACAAAGCCATTTTTCTCTGAAGCGGCTTAATTGCTTTGTAGGGGAAAGGGTGGTTCTAACTCTGAATCCAACTGGGCACTTCAAACTCATAAGCCCCTCAGGAAATCTGATGTCAGCTGATTGCTTGCTCCTTCTTCCTCGTATTTCAGGTCACGTGGTCCTCACCTGCTGCCTGAACTGGGCCCAATAGGGGTCACAGCCAAGAGGACTTAGATCAGATCTGGCTCTGCGTGTGGTCCTTGGGGTCAGGTAATGGGCCGGCACTCGGACTTCTGGTGAGGTTTTGGGTCCTTCTAAGACAAGGCCAGAGGAGCTTGGGCTCCAAAGTCAGGCCACTGGGCTCCTGGTCCTGGCCCTGCCACTCACCACCTACCTGCGTGACCTTATGCAGATTACTTAGCTTCCCCAAGCCTCTATTTCCTCGTCTGTGAATTGGCACCAATAAGTGCTACCTTTGAAGAACTGGGAAGACTCAGTGAGACCACCCCGAAGGCCCGGAGCACAGAAGACCCACAGAACTGCCACTCCCCTTCCCAGAGTTTCATAAAGCAGTGTTGTGCTTTCCACCTGCTGGATGCTGTTCTGTGTGTGTCGGGAAATGCGGGAGCATGAACACGCCCCAAGAGGACCCAGGAGAAAGGAGCAGGACCGAACTGAAGGCTAGAGCCTGGGGAAGCCGGTTTGGGGGGAAGGAGGAAGAAGGAGCTTCGCTGCTGTGCACTTGGCCTTTCAAGAGTTTTTAAGAACCTTCCAGAGACTGCAGGGGGAGAATCTGAACTCTTGCCTGAGGAGAAGGCTCAGAATGAGTGGCCAAAAGAGTGGGCAAGTGAATCACCGAAGATGTATGCCACCGAGGATGGGCAGAGACTGCCTGGGAGACCCAGCAAGGTTTGGGGCCCTACATGAGGACTGATCAGGACCAACTGTGATCAGCTCAGAGGTTCACTGTAAACAAGGGAGCCCCAGCCCATGCCCCTGCGAGCTTGGGACTCCGAGGCAAATTCCGTAGTCCGTCCTTGGTGAGTACCAGCATTACCTGGAGAACCAGTACAAACAAATACAGCAGACCAAGCCTCCTGCTTCTGGAAAGATGGGAGTAGATGCACTTTCCCCTGTTCCACCTTCTAAGTTCCACTAAAAACCTTGAACATCACATATAAAACAAACACAAGAGGACTCTGAAAAGCGGAGAGAAGGCCCACTGGCTGGGGGATTGGGACCCGAAGAGCCACACAGTGGTGAATTGGCTGCGTTTTATTTTTCTTATTTTTTCTTTTGCTTCATATACACCAGATTTGGACCAAAAGAGTTAACCACCCAGAAACACCAACAGACACGAACAAACAAAAGATTGTCCCCACAAAAGCCTGCTCTCTGTAACCACAAGATCAAGAAAGGGGCAGTCTGGCAAGACAAAACCTTTTTTTGTTTTTTTTTTTTTTTTAACTGCAGTGAAATCTACATAACCAAAAATTTACCGTCTTAACCATTTTTTTACAGTTTGATGGCATGAAGCGTGTTCTCACTGCTGGGCAAACCCCACTACCATCTTTCCCCAGAGCCCTTTTCATCTTGCAAAACTGGAACGCTGTCCCCACTAAACAGCTCCTCATTCCTACCTACAGCTGTCAAATTCAGAGAGACAGAACATGGGACCACTATCGTCCCATGTTCTGTCTCTCTGAATTTGACAGCTGTAGGTACCTCGCATAAATGGAATCATACGGTATTTGTCTTTTTGTGACCGGTTTATTTCACGTGGCATAACATCCTCAGGGGTCACCCGTGTGGTCGCAGGTGTCAAAACTGCCTTGCGTTTTAAGGCTGAATACTGTCCCGTTGTGTGTGTGTGTGTGTGTGTGTGTGTGTGTGTGTGTGTGTGTATACACCACATTTTATCTATGCATCTATCAGTGGACACGCGGGGTGCACCCACATTTTGGCTATTGTGAAGAATGCTGCTACGAATATAGGTGTACAAAGATCTCTTCAAGACCCTGCTTTCCGTTCTATACGTATACGCCCAGAAGTGACATTGCTGGATTGTAGGATAATTCCACTTTTAATTTTTTGAGAAGATCCTCTGCAGCATTTTACATGCCCACCGGCAAAGCACAAGGTTCCAGTTTCTCTACACCCTCGCCAATGCTTATTTTCTGTTTCTGTTCTGGTTTTTTTTGTGTTGTTTTGTTTTGTTTCTTGTCTCTTTTAAATAGCAGTTGTCCCGGGGCGCCGGGGTGGTTCCGTCAGTTAAGCCTCTGACTTCAGCTCAAGTCATGCTGTCACGGTTTATGAGTTCGAGCCCCGCGTCAGGCTCTGTGCTGACAGCTCAGAGCCTGGAGCCTGCTTCGGTTTCTCTCTCTGCTCCTCCCCTGCTCACACTCTGGTCTCTCTCTAAAAAATAAATAAACATTAAAAAAATGGGGCGCCTGGGTGGCGCAGTCGGTTAAGCGTCCGACTTCAGCCAGGTCACGATCTCACGGTCCGTGAGTTCGAGCCCCACGTCGGGCTCTGGGCTGATGGCTCGGAGCCTGGAGCCTGTTTCCGATTCGGTGTCTCCCTCTCTCTCTGCCCCTCCCCCGTTCATGCTCTGTCTCTCTCTGTCCCAAAAATAAATAAACGTTGAAAAAAAAAAAAAAAGTAAGTAAATAGCAGTTGTCCTAATAGGTGTGAGATGGTATCTCATTGTGGTTTTGATTTGCATTTCCCTACTGATTAGTGATGTTGAGCTTATCTCTATTGGCCACTTGTATGTCTTCTTTGGAAATATGCCTGTGCAAATCCCTTTCCCATTTTTAAATCAGGTTGTTTGTTCTTGTTGAGTTGCAGGAATTTTTTATGTATTCTGGATGTTAACCCCTTATCACATACATGACTTGTAACTATCTTGTCCCATCCTGTGGGGGTGCCTCTGTGGCTCTGTTGATTGTGCCCTTTGATGCACAGTGTTTCATTTCAGTGAATTCTAGTTTTATCTATTTTCTCTTTTGTTGCCTGTGCTTCTGGTGTCCTATCTGGGAAACCATTGATAAATCCAATGTCCTGAAGATTCCCCACTGTTTTCCTCTAAGAGTTTTATAGTTTCAGTTCTTATATTTAGGTCTTTGGTATCCATTTGGATTTAATTTCTACATATGATGTAAGATTCCAACTTTGCTCATATATAGATATAGATATAGATATAGATATAGATATAGATATAGATATAGATGTCCAGCTTTCCCAACACCACTTGGTGAAAACCATTTATTCTCCATTGAATGGCACCCCTGCTGAAAATCATATGACCATGTATTTGAGGATGCCTTAAGACAGAAAACTTTTAGTCAGGAACCACCCAGTCAAATGCCACAGGGAGAAAAAAATGGCCTCGCTCCCCCCCCCCACCCCCCGCCACCAAAAGCCACTTGGAAGCCTAGATTCCCACTCAGGCTGTGGTGTGGAACCGCATTACCTTACTGGGTGATGCCAGAGGGAAGCCAGGACTTTTATTCCCCCCTTGACATATCCTCCTCTTTTTTTAAAAAGATTTTCTTAAGTAATCTCTACACCCAGCATGGGACTCACACTCACAACCTGGAGATCAACAGTTAATGTTCTATCCACTGAGCCAGCCAGGCAGCCCTCCTCCCCCACCACCAACACTTTTCAAGATTTTTTTAAAACACTTCCCCTTTGGCTCATGGATTACTTTTTTTAATTTCTAGTTTGATTCCACTGGGGTCAGAGAAAACACTCTGTAGGATTTGAGTTATTTTACAATTGTTGAGGGTTTTTTTTTATGGTCCACGATATGATCTATATTGATATATGTTCTGTGGGCACTGGAGTGTTATTCTGTTGTCGCTGGGTGGAGTGTTTGGTCAATTGGATCCTGGTGTCTGATGTTATTCTGAGCCTGGTGTTGAGTTACTCTGTATCCTTGCTGATTTGCTGTCTCGTGGTCAACTGAGAAGTGTGTTGAACTCTACAGCTACATTTGTAGATTTATCCACTTCCCCTTTCAGCCCTGCCATTCTTCACTTCACATATTTTGCAGTGCTGCTGTTTGGTGCATCCACATTTGGGTTTGCTAGGGCTTCTTAATGGATTGACCTTTATCATTACATAGTGTCCCTTCTTGTCTCCAATCACTTTCTTTGCTCTGAAGTCTACTTTGATATTCACATAGCCACTTCCATTTTCCTTTGATTAATGATTTCATGATTCATCCTTTTCATCCTTTTATTTTCAACTTACCTATATCACTATATTCGGAGGGGATTTCTTACAGACAACTCATGGTCGGGTTCTGTTTTATAGTCAACTCTGCCCATCTCTGTCAGTTAATTGGTATATTTAGATCTTTTACGTTTAATGTAGTTGTTGATACTTAGAGTATAAGTCTGCCATTTTGTTTTTTGTTTTCTGTTTGTACTCTGTTGCTGTTGCTTTTTTTTTTCTGTTATCTTTTTCCTTCCTTCCTGTGGGTTACTTGAACATTTTTAAAATTCCATTTGACGTATCTGTAGTGATTTTGAGTATTTCTTTTTGTATAGCATTTTTCATGGTTGCTCTGAAGAGATGGGGTCCATAGAGGCAGTTATGGGAGCTTCCCTAAGGAGGTGTCATGTCAACAGAGACCTGAAGGATGAACAGGAGTTAGCTGGATAATGTTGGGAGAGCACAAAAAGTTCACTCCAGGGAAAGGGAACAGCATGTGCAAATGCCTGGAGACAAGATTGCTCCCTCTGGGGAAAGCCAGCCACCATGTTGTAAGGTCACTCAAGCAGCCCTATGAGAGGCCCATGTGATGAGAATGGAAACTTCCTGCCCTGTCTCTCTCTTCCCTTCATGACAGAGTAGCTACACCCCAGCTATCCACTTCCTCACCTTTCACTCGCTTCGCAAACCACTTGGCTTGGTTTCTTCCTATTCCCACACCCAATCCACCAAAATGGCTCTGGCCAAGGCCCCCTGTGACCCTCTGGTTTCTAGTCCTGTTAGGCACTTCATAATCTTCATTTACTTTAAGCCCCTTCAGTGGCCTCCAACATGGCACTCCCACCTCTACTCACTGGAGACCCCTCCCCTTATTCCATGAGGCCTCCAGTGCTCAGGCTTTCCCCAGGCCCATCAGCACCCAGCCCTTCAGCCACCCTTCCTTCTCTGGTCTGTGCCTGTTCTGGGGCAACTTTGATGCTCAACACCTCAAGGCCATACGCCGGCTCTGTCCTCACTCCTCAGCTCCAGACCTGCACACCACCTGACCCCTGGATGGCCCTCAATGGCCCTCCTTCAGACTCCTGAACTTGTTGTCATCCCCCGAGATCTGCCTCACTTCTTGGCTCCCAGGCTTGCTCAGTGGTGTCCCCTGGTTACTCTGCTGCCCCAAGCAGGAGTAGAGGCATCAGCACTGACCCCCTCTTCCTCTTTACTCCCCAAGTCCAAATCACCAAGCCCTGTCACCTTCCTTTACCCCTCGATTTCTCTTGGCTCCTTTTTTCTCTACCTGCACGTACCCTTGCCCCTGGATCAGGCCTGTAGGTCTCCCACCTGGATCCTCTTACTTGCTGTCTCTGCCTGCCTCCTTGTACTTATCCAGATCCCAGTCCATCCCACACATCCCAGAGTGCCCTTTGTGAAGCTGCACTGTGCCCCACCTCTGCTTGACAATGCCCCCCCCCCACTCAGAGCTCCCCAGGGCTTTAGTTTTGAGCCCATTCTCCTCACCTGGCCCACAAGCACCTGCCTGACCAAGGCCTGCCTCCTCTCCACCTCACCTGGACCACACCCCCTCCCTCAGCCATTGTGCTCTTCTAACACTGTCTCTGTTATTGCATAACAAATTCCCACCAAACGTGGTAGCTAAAACAACAATAAACATTTATGACCTCACATGGTTTCTGAGGGACAGGAATTCAGGAGTGGCTAGGCTAGGCTGCTCTGGCTCAGGTCCTTTCATTAGCTCCAGTCCAGATGTCAGCAGGACTGCAGTCAGCTGAGGGTGTGAGTGGGACTGGAGGTTCCACATCCAATATGGCTCCCTCACGGGGAAGGCAGGGAAGGAGACGGTGGCGGCTTAGCCCTGGGCACAGGTCCCAGGGGGCTGGCTTCCCAGCGACAGGCTGGATTCCGCACCCTGACGACATCCTCTGCTTTGGGGAGGACCTAGCAGCTACTTGGGAAGTAAGAGTCAGGGGAAGGGGGCTCCCCCTCTTCTTGGTGGGGGGGTGGTGCTTCCAGGCTGCTCTCCACCCAGAGTCTCACCTTTGACCACACAGACATCTCCACAGCCTTTTAGTGCCACCATTAGGAAGCCACCAGGGCACAGGGGATCATTTCCAGCCCAAGGCCAGCCACCATACCCTAGACCCCATTCTCCCTATCTTCCCCTGTGGCCTTAGGCCAGTCCCCTGCCCTCTGTGGATTCCTGGAAGGGTTGGACCAATGATCCAAACTTTTCCATTGGTTCCAAAATGTAACTGTAGAAAGGGACCTTTCCTTCCCTACCCTTCCGCCAGCCAGGGCCAGGCCCATCTGAGCTCTGCCGAGCAGCCCTGTTTTCCCCTGAAACACCACGTCTCCCCACATCTCATTCTTCACCTCCTTATCCCCCAGAGGCCAGGAACATGCCATTCAGATCCCTGCTGCCAATGCAGTCAGGCGGGCCACTCCCCTGATGGCCGCAGGTTGAGCCTAGCACAGTCCCAAGACGCTCTGGTGAAGCCTGGAGTCATTTCCCTGCTGGCCCCAGAGACGTCACACATTCCAGAACAAGGCAGATTCTAAGAAAGAGGAGCTGTTGTTTGCCGGTGCATCATCCCATAGCTTCCCATCCAGTCTCTTTGGTGACACCATGTTGGCAGGGATGGCAAAGGCAGGGTGGGTCCGAGCACCCTCTACATGCCTGCAGGGCCTCCGCCTGCCTCCCACCACCTCACTTGCTCAGAGCATGCCCCCTCAGTTCCTCCGCTTGGACCCTCATCGAAGTTCCTTGTCCCATCTCTGCGGGTTTGCCAGGATCTATGCCAGGTTTAGATACATCCCCTGTGCTCCCCCGGCAGCCCAGCATCTTCCCCAAGACCCCCCAGCCTCTGGCTCTGCCTCTCTCTCCACCTGGCCCCAAATCCAGCCCCTGGACGATCTGTTGGGCTCACGTCTTCTGCACCTTTCCTTGGATGCCAGATACTGGGGTCCCACCTCCCCTTCCAGCCTCTAATCAGCGTCCGCCCCACATCCACACAGGCACGAAGTATCCCCAGGGCACCCACGGGACGGAAAACTGCTGCAAACCCGTGTTCAGACCCCTAGAACCGAAATAAGCGTTACTGTATTTTACAGAGGAGGAAACTCAGTACTTTATAGGCTGGAAATTAAAAAACCAAGATACCAGCTGGAATATACTCACGCAAGGGGAACCGTGAGAGGAGAGATCATCCTGGCCCATTTGGTGGGCTGAATGGAGTGACCTGTGCTAGGAACCCCCTTGACACCTCGGGGGCCTCTTCAGACTGAGAGCGGCGTCCTGACAGGACAGTGAGTGGCAGAGGGACTGGGGGCTCCACACTTGTTCCCTCTAAACCTGGAGGGGCGAGGACGGAGGGGGGGGCATGGCCAGTGTGCATGGACGTGTCTGAATGAGGGCATCAGGGGTGTGAAGAAGTCCTGCTGTCTCCCTCCCAGAACCCACACCTGGGAGGTGAAGCACTGATCTCAGGTCGCACCGACTCACACGGCAACACTCATTCATCACCCTGCGAGCTGATTTCAGGGCACCACTTACGGATCTCAGAGTCCAATTCCAGACCCTTCAACCCAACGTTCCCATGGGGGAGGGCTCTGCTAGGAGCCACGCCTGTCCGGGTTGCCAGACGCATTTGGCAGGTGAGTGAACTGTAGCTCAGAGATGCTGGGAAACTTGCCTAGGGCCACAGAGCTGTTAATGGGCAGAGCTGCCCGACCCCAAAGCCCTTGCCCTTCCCAGAGCACCCGTGGCCTTGGTGGGGCCTGCTCTCGCCTGCCGCCATCAGGCTCCTGGCCTCACATACAGCGTCCACCACCCTGCCTGCCTTGCCAAGCCTCCCCCTGCGTTTCCCAGTCATCCCAGCCTTCAAGGCCACCTCCTCCAGGAAGCTCTCCCTGCCATGCGTAACACATATCAGACACTGACCCCCGACACACACATAATCTACCCCTGGAGCACACACAGTCTTAACTATCTGCCAAGGCTTCCTCTGATTGAAGTATTCCCCTGAACTCTACTTACCGCCTGCACCAACAATGGGCACATAGCAGATGTTCCACGAATATTCTTTTAACTTGAATTAAATGTAGCCCCTTTCTTCTGCTATCTTCCTGCACCAGGGACTTCAGACTGAAGCCAGGGCAGATGTGGGGACAGGGAGTCAGTTTGGGGCTGCTGTCCCTTCCCTGGTAGATACACATGAGCAGGGAGCCAGGGCCGTCTTGTCCAGGAGGCCCAGGGGGCTAGGGATGGGACCCAGGGGGCTGAGGCCAGGGGAGGGGCGTCACATCCAAGGAGCAGGGCGGGAAGTCCCATCCACAGGTAGTGTTCTGGAAAGTCTACCCTAGCTGGTCCCACTACCTCCCAAACCTTACCTTTATCCTTTAGACAGAGTACCTACAATTCCACTGTTGTTACCGAGGCGAATAAGAATTTATTGATCCTGGCAGCTTTGACAGTCTCAAGAGTCCTGCAAGCTCTGAATGTCACCTCTTCCGGGAAGCAGACCCTAATTCCCAAGGCGCTGGCCTCCCCCTCCCCCACAGCCTCCTGTACATGCCTTCTTTCACATACTGGTCTGCAATGTGTCTCACTCCCCACTCGGGGCCCTCAGGATGGCATCTGGGCCTCAGTAAACACTAAATATTGTGGCATCAACATCGCCACTCCAGGACACTCGGAGGCTTCAGGGAAGATGAGGCTGGGAGCCAGTGGAGGATGGGCGGCCAGTGCTCTCAGCAATCCTCACCCTGCCTCGAGGCCCTGGGCAGGCCGCTTGCTCACGAGGGACTCCGTGTCCTCCGGACCTCAGCCTGGGCACGGGGCTGTGCTCATCAGGGTCGCACGTGGGTGGACCCCGGCTGTGGGAGGGCCCAGCACGGCACCCAGAGCACCTGCCCTGGGTGCGTACACAGGCAGGAAGCAGGAGTTGAAACCTGCCAGCTGGGTCTTCATGACCAACCCCGGGCAGTTTCTGCTCGGGGCACTTCATAGCTTGGGATTCTAGCCCGTCGATGGCTCAAAGGCAGAGTTCTGGGTGGTTCTGTTTCCAGGCCAGGAGCCACCCCACCCCGCCCCCCGCCCCCAGCCTCCAGCTTGGGAGTTCCTAGACATCAGTGCCCCACCTGGGCCATTGCACCTGCTCCCAGCATAGCCCTGGAGAGCTCAGCAAAGGCTGGGCCGGTGCTTTCCATGAACCACGAAAGTTTTTAGCTGATGACCGGAGTGATTTGTATCCATTATGGGAACATTGGGAAACACATAACAGCAAAAAATAAAATAATTGAAAATAAACGTCACCTATAATCCCAATTCCACCAGCTACGAATGTACATTTCTTCCATTCCGGAAAACTTCCTTCCAGGCTTTTCTATGCCTCTATGCTTAAAAAAAAAAAAAAATGTGGATTCTGTTGAGCCCTGTTTCATACCTGCTGAGCTGGCATGGCTCTACAGGCTATTATGTCTCCAAACCATTAAAACTCCTCACGTTTGCTAACAACACCCCGGGCACAGCCATGCCACATCCCCTGATTTAGGGAACCCCTATTGTTGGGCACTGGGGTTGTTTCTAATTTTTCTTTATTTTACCCAATCCTCCACGACGACCCTTGTGGCCATATTTTCATGACCTTCCTCAGAGCAGATTAAGACTTTAGAGGCCCCTGAGTGAGCCCTGGCAACATTTGGTGCACTCCGCCTGCCCCTCCCCCCACCCCACAAGATGCAATATTAAATACAAGCAATAAAATAAGGATAAGGACATCTGGCAAAGTTCTGGTGTTGCCCTGATGCATTATGCCTCGTTTGAAGTATTGAATTCACTTTTAAATTTATATTTTGCTCATTTGGAAGGGGATACACCTGCTTTGCTGGCACCCCCCAGCACGGATTGGGGGCTCCCGACGGCACTTACGACTCTTACCTTACAGTAATTTTTAGGGAGAGAAATATCAGGGTTAAGGGTTCTCCGTATGTGAGGCTTTTCGGTCCATGTGTCTGTCCTCGCCCACCGTGGAATCCATGACCTGTCACACACCTGCACTCAGCTCTCTGGTGAATGACTGATGATTGCCAAATGCCCCCCAACCCCCTCACCCCCCTCATAAACTGTGCTGTTGGAGCTGGTATGTGATTAAATGGATACACGACACGTAGGACCATCTTGGAAGCAGACATCTTGGGCCCTCAGGTGGGTCTGAGTCCAGAAGGTTTGGGGTAAGGACAGAATGTCCCCGTCCCTGTGACTGGAGGACAATGCTCAGAGAGCCCCAGGCTATGGGGCTCAGAGGCTAGGGAGTGGAGCCTCCACACCTCAAGGCAAAACTGGCCCGGCTGCTGACTGAAGCTTCTCTCTGGACTTCACTTTCCTCACTTATAAAATGGGTGTGACAAAATATTTGACACCTCCGTTGTGGCTCCTTATTGACCCTGGGTATGACCCCACCTGTTCCTGTGACACTTAGAGCACTCCAGTAACTGGGGCACCTTCACAAGGCCGTCAGCCCTGTGTCCCGCCCCGCCAAGAGCCCACATCCAGGGTCCCGCCCAAAAGTGCTCTCCCTTCCTTGTCAGGGCCCACGTCTAGCAGGTCTTTCCCAGTCTGCCCGTTGGAATCCCACCCATGCTTGCACATCATTCCCTCTGCAGCCTGGAGACTTCCTGAAGGTCCTCCCTCCCAGGCACCAGGTTTGGGTCCCGGCCACGGCTCCTGCGACGGCACCCCTGGGAAGTACGCAGGGCTGTCCCTCACTGGCCTGTGACTTCTTTGGGAGCATGGCCACGGCCTCGACCCCAGGCCGGCCCAGCACAGTGCTCGGAGGAAGACTCTGTGACTGAATGACAGGAATGATGGATGGGGACGGGTGTAGACGCTGGTTTTCCTGTGTTCTCTCCCCAGACCATCACAGGGACACAAAACTGGAAGCACAGAGATGCGCTCAGGACTGGAGACTCAAGGACAGAGGGCTCCTGGGCATGAAGCATGGTGGAGCTCCCCGAGTGGGCAAAGCCATCACCAGGCCCCGCCCAGCACTACGCCTGCAGCGCCCTGCTCGGGCCCAGCCCTCCCTGCCCCCTGAGCACTGGGCCTGTGTCCCTCTCGGAACAGCTCCTTCCTTCAGGTGAACACTTCCCCACAGCAGTCTCTGCCCATGTGATCACCCTGCTGGCCCCGCCACCCCCCCCCCCCCACTGCAAGCCGCCGCCCCCCTCCCCCTGCAGCCCCTGGCTCTGCACCTACACCCTGCAGCATTCAGCAGGTTTCTCATGAAGGGATCCTTTAAAGGCAGCCCCGTTTCCTCTTCTTCGGGGAAGCCAGACTTGACTGCTTCAGCCTGCAGAGACGTCTTCCTCCTCCAGGCCCTCCGAGCACCTATTCCTTGTGCCACACTCGTGTGACGTGACGAGTTTGGGGTGTCTTTAACAAATCTTTTCTCTGAGGAATGCCTGTATGATTCGAACAATAGGACTGGACAGAAGTGGACTTTGAACTGTGATGCGGGTCCCTCACAGCCTTGGGCCAGGAAGTGGGGGGCTCTGGGCCACAACGACCAAGCCTCCGTCCCCAAGCAAGCGCCCTGTTGCTTGGCCCCTCCCTGACTTCAGACGAGGTGGCTCTGTGCAGCTGAGGCTGCCCCCGAGGAAGCCAACTCTGGAGCCGTCTGCTGGCCAGGCTCCCTGCATCTGGACAGCAAGTCCTTCTTCACAGGGGAGCAGGGAGCCGGGTGGGGGTGGGGGCGGGGGGCAGGGATGTTAGCTTCACCACCACGACAAACAGGAAATGAAACTTTAAAAACAAACATGGGACAATTCAGGGATTGCTAAACTAGGGCCCACAGGCCAAATCCGGCCCTCTGCCTGTGTTGGAAATGAAGTTTTACTGGGACATAGTCTCCCTCACTCTTTTCAGTCTCTGTCTGCTGCCTATGGCTGCTCTGGGATTACAACAGCAGAGCTGGGCCGTCACAACAGAGATGCACGGACCACAAAGACTAAGGTATTCACAAGCCGCCCCTCTGCGGACACAGGGTGCTACCCCCGCTCTAGGTGACACTTTGGGGGAATGGAAGCCTAGCTCACGGTGACTTCTTTGGGAAGTCACACATCCCAGGACACACAGTCACACCCGCGTGCACACGTGCACACGAACACACACACCTGCACCCCAGGGCTGCACGAAGTGTTCTTCCGGCCGTAGCTGACCGGTCTCGGAGGACGCACCTGACCCACGCCGGACCCGTCAAATTCTTTCTCACAGGAATTTGAAAGCGAGCGTCGGGTGCATTTATGGCCTTGCCAGAAGAGGAGGGCTCCCCCCGCCGGGGTCTCCCCAGCAGCCCTGATTCCGAGCCTTTCCTGACACTGCCCAGCCCTGCACTTTCCTACTCAAGCTGGCCAGAGTCTTCCTGGCACTGACTTCTCCTCAAGATCCTGGGAGGCTGGTATCAGCCTCGATGACTTTATTATTTGTTTCGATTTTTTTAAAACATTTGTTTATTTTTGAGGGGGGGGACAAAAAGAGAGGAAGACGCAGAATCCGAAGCAGGCTCCGGGCTCCAAGCTGTCAGCACAGAGCCCGACGTGGGGCTGGAACTCGTGAGCTGTGATACCATATCGGACACTTAAGTGACTGAGCCACCCAGGTGCCCCAGTCCGGATGTGTTTAAATGAGCTCACGGCCAGACTGAGCTACGAACTGCATAGGTTCCTCCCGGCTGCACCTAGGCTCCCCCCCGCCACCCCCCGTCGGCTGACTGACTGCTTGGGGGAGACAGAGATGGAGGCCGGTTGCCCGGGTGGGAATGGACACTTCAGGCAGCAGATTGGGGAGCAGAGGACCCGGCGGGGGTGTGCAGAGAGATAACCCCGCCCCCTCCCCAATTCTTCAGCTTTGGATAAAGGTCTCGGGACCCTCTAGGAGGCCTGGCACCATCCCAAGACCCCTGGGAATGGTCCCGAAGCAGAATTAACAGGCCAGCTTTTGAGGTCTGCAGGCCCCACTCAGAGCCCTCGTTGGGGAGCTCGGGCCCAGCGGCTCTAACCTCTCTCGGCGTACCTGCCTCTGAGAAGAGAATGCCGACGGGGGGGCCCCAGACCCCCAGAGGCTGCGTCCAAGCTGCGGGAGAGGCTGGGCAAGCCAGAGGGCCGCCCTCTGTCGGACGCTTTGTCCTGCCTGGACTGAAGAGACTCGAAGGTGGCAAAGAAAGAAGGGAGCCGGATGTCCTGCTCACAGCTCTGCCCTTGAAGGGCAGAGCTGAGCCTCAGTTTCCTCATTTAGCAAACGGGACACTAAAGTCGCCTCATGAGGTGCTCTGAGGATGAAATGAGAAGGTGCGTGCCAAGTGCTCACCGTGACCCCCGGCACGTCACGGGGGCTAAAAAGGAGAGGTGGTTTTAGAGGAAGTCCCGAAACAGCAGCAACAGGCATAATGATATTATCGTTTTCAGGCATTGCTAATGGCCCGCTGATCTTCCCTGGCTGGGTCCCCCACCAGTACCTCAAAGGCTGTGTCAAACACCGACCCCGTTAAATCACCGTCTGTGGTGGGCAGCCTCCAAGATGGCCTCCGAGGCGCTAGCCTCCTGGATTCCTGCTCTGTGCGGTCTCCTCTCACGTTGCAGCCAAGTTGGCCTACAACACCCACGGAGAATGGGGGAGGACTCCTAGATCTGCTTCTGAGGGAAACCGGCCTCCACGTTGTGGGGACTCTCAAGCAGCGTGAGGGGTGAGGTCCACGTGGGAGGAACGTAGGCCTCTTGCCAATAGCCAGCAATGCCCCGTCAGCTGTGTGAACGAGCCGCCTTGGAGCCAGCCTTCCAGCCTCTCCAGCTTTCGGGTGACCATAACCCCAGCCGCCATCTTGATATAGCCCCCCGAGAGACCTCAAACTAAGATATTCCCAAATCTCCAACCCACAGAAACCGTGAGCAATATTAAATATTGATTGTTGCTTTATGCCATGATGTTTGTCACAACAAGCTAACACACTGTGCATACCTGTCTGTCCTCGAGTGTCCTTGTTTCAGAGAATGCCACTCCCCGCCTCCCCATCCTGAGCTCTTGGTCACCACACAGTCTGCCCTTGTCCTTGCTGCCTCCGATCTGCTGATCCAACCCCCAAGCGTCTCTTGCTTCCATCCTCTGTTTTCTGGTCCCTATTCCACAGAGGGGCACAGTTAACTGCCCCTCACTGAGCACGTACTTTATGGCAAAGCGCAGGGTTCGAGTATTCACGGAATTGTCACAGCAACTGGATGAAATAGGTTTGCTGTCCCCACAGACTGAGAAGCTCAGTGACTTGTCTGAGTCCCCCCCTCCCCCAGCTGGCGAAGTAGGGAGTCAAGTTAGAATGCAGGTTTGTCCTCTGTCCAAGACCCAGAGTTCTAGCGGTAGCCCCTGCAGCCAGCTCCCGACTTCTTGGATTCATCTTTCACGTCACTGACAAATAACTCTCTCTCAAATGCACAACTGGCCGTCTCTATTTCTCTTGCTCAAAGGCTGCCAAGAGATCCTGACCCCAGTGTCATGGTCCTGTCCATCCTTCAAAGTTCAGCTCGGAGGTCCCCTCCTCGTGAGGCCACCTGACCCCTCTCCTTGAACACCCGGAACTCCTCTCCTGGCAATGACCTGTTTTCGCTTGATTTAGAGAAGATGCACAAGCTTGAGCCCCCACAGCCGACCACACCCCTGCTCGGTGTGCTCAGACCCATGAAAGGGAATTCATATATGCGAGTGGAAGGATCATAGCATAATTAACAACTGAGCTGATGAGGGAATTTGCACAGAAGTCAATGCTTCAATGAATCGATAATAAATAGCTCTCCGATCGAGTTACTTAGGTCATGAATGAATAATTGGTTGGTTGAATAGGACACTGCCTAGAGTCCGAGTCCCAACATTATTTTTATGTATCTTTATCAACAGCGAAATCTTCGGTTCCATATGTAATCAAGGGTAACATTCAAAATATTTAACACCGGTGCAGCATGGGCATCAACCAATCAAAAAGGGCATCCCCATAGGGCTGGATCAGGTCTGGCGCCCCCTGTTGGGTGCTTTCAGTGCTGGATCCTGGCAAGGTTGGGGATGTGTCCCCAGGGAAGGACCAACAGGGCTAGGAGAGAAGAGGGCTGTTGAGAAGTCTGGGCACAGCTCTTTAGCAGCTTTTCAGAAGCATCTCGGTGTGACATTGCCAAAGCCTGCTGGCTGATGCAGCCCTACACGTGGGGGTTTCAGAGCACACCCGTGGCCTGCCCTGGGCTGAGCTTGACATGCAAAGCAAGCTCATTCCACCCTTAAAGGAGACCAAGAGGCGGGAGGGATTACCGTCGTCCCACGTTACAGTGAGGGGTGAGGACCCCAGGCGCAGGAGGTTAAGCTGTTTATTCGACGTCGCACAGCTATAAGCGGCCGAACCAGGACCTGAACCAGGCTCTCGGACGCTGCAGCACGCCTCCCATAGAAGTCATGGTCTGTGGCTTGTGCTGCCCGGGGCCAGCAGGTCTGTGGGATTTGGGGGGCCGGGATTGGTTGAGGCCTTCACTGAGGAGGTGTGGCCTAAGATAAGCCCCACCCCCAGGGTCCTCCTCTCTAGAACTGGGATGCAATTCCCCATCCTAAGCCCCAGTCAGAGAACAGAGAGTGACTGTCAGCCATCCACCTCCAGGAGCAAGAAAGAGCCTTTGGCAGGATGGGTCTCATGCCACTCCCCACTCGCCACTGACCCGCTGTAGGACTTTGGACAAGACGCCACCTCTCTGAGACCATTTTCTTCATCTACAGTGTAGGGTGGTGATAGCGTGTATTGCTTCCGAGGCTTGCTGTGAGGATCAAAGAGCCGACCTACTTGACGGGCTCGGACACTTGCTGGCACTCTTTTAAATCCGCACAGGCCCTGGGCAGTGCGGAAAGGCCGAGTGTGAAAACCCACGGTGGCCGGGGGTGGGCGGCCGGTGGGGAGCTTGGCCGAGTCCCGCCACGCCAGGCTCACCCCCTGCCCCGGAGCCTCCTGCCGCCTCTCCCATCCCTCCAAGCTCCTCAGAAGGCGGAATAATTTCTCCTTCGTTTTCACTTTTAATCACAAAATAATTTTGGTGCCCAGAAGCCTTCCTCTCGCAGGAACATTTGTGCGGGATGATATCAGCCTAATTAAGTGCTTCAGCTTTGGGGCTTGATTCCACCCCCCAGCCCCCCACCCCCCCACCCCCAGACCCCCGCGCTCCCTGCCAAGCAGCCCTGGCCGCCTGGCCGCCCGGCTACCTGCACATGCCGGCTTCTGGAGCCTTCCGCGCCGCGCGCCCCCCTGCCCCCGCGCGGTGATTGATATCTTGATTAGGCGCCAGGAGGCGGCGGACCAGGTGCTACCTCGGCGCGGGCTGGAGGCGGCGCGCTCTGCGAACTGGCCTGAAAGCGCAGGCATGTTCCGCAGCAGCAATGAGCCTTTGTTTGCCTTGGCAGCGCCGCGGCCTCCCTGGGGCCGGCCCCATAAAGGGTTTCTGTTCGGGCTGGAGGACTCATTGTCGAAAAATTGTCCCTCGAAAAATTAGCATGGTACAGTGGAGAAAGCGGAACGCCCGGCAAATGACAGCTGCTGGCCCCAGACAAGGGCCAGAGAGTGGGGTTTTGCAGGGTGCTCGCTCCCAGAGGCACCCCTCGCTCCAGGCCCGGAGGGCCCCGCAGGGTTGATGGGTGACCGCAGAGGCCGAAGGGCCAAGGGCAGGTAGGGGCCAGATGGGGAGTGTAGTTGCGTGGGGGTTGGTGGCTCATCTGCCCCGGAGGGTTCGGGCATCTCCCCAGACACCAGGAGGGCAAGATTTTGACGTGGGGTGTTTGAGGGCCCATGAGGCCAAGTCAGGCTCCGAGGGTCAGCTGTCTTGAAATAGAGGGTGGGGTGCAGGGAGGGGGAGAGAGAGACAGAAAGAGAGAGAGCCTAAAGGTTATGTGGTTAATTGAACATCAACAGCCACAGATACGATTATGCCCCTTTGTGTCTTTCTCTCAGTGTGTTGATGGAAAAGTAACTAGATTAAAAGCGCCGGGAGCCTGGGTTGGAGGGGCTAGGCAGTGGGGGGAGATCCCTCCTGAATGCCGACCCAGGGCTCCCGCAGTCCCAGCAAGGAGGGAAAACAGTCAATTAGAGAGGAGAGAAAAGATGGAGTGAGCTGTGGTTTAGCATTTGCATAAAGGCTGGGGCCCAAGGCTGCCACCCTTAGTGAGGGGGGCAGGGGTTCCCAGGGGAGAGGCTGGGGGTGTCATGGGGGTGAGGCACATGGTTACTGTTGAAAGTCTCAGCCAAAAGCCTGTGTGCACACACTGTACGTGACGCAAGGGTAAGGGTGACTGGGTCTGTGTATGGGACACACGTGTGTGTGTGTGTGTGTGTGCACGTTGATGTGTGAGTGTATTCTTGTTCCAGGCTGCTTACATCTGTGAAGTCATGGGTATCCATACGCCCATGTTTCAAGCGGGCAGCACCTGTGTGGCTTGCACTGGCCTAACTCTCCTGTGTTGTGACCTCGTGTGCAGATTTACGGAGGCGCGAACCTGGGCATCTCTTGTGCGCTCAGAGCACCGCCGGATTGGGGGGCCATGGATCTGCCAACTTGACCCTGCCAGCCTGGGAAGATCGGAGCCTCAAGATTTTCTGTGGCTCTAAGGACCTGGCCCTGGCCCCCAAGCTTCCTCTGCATGCAAGCTCCCTGGAAAAACCTTCCTGATCCTTCCAGCCCACCATTTGCATGAAGCTCCTGACCTCCCAGCCCATCACCTCCCCCCAATCCCCCCCTCCTCCCCAGCAACCTCTTCTCAAACAGGAAGATTTTAGGCTGGGTGGAAGGAGGAAGAGCAAATCTGGAATCAGACCAATCTGAGGCCAGGTGCCGCTCTAGCTTGTGACTTTGAGCGCTTACGTCTCAGAGCCGTTGACCAGTCACAAGCAGATAATCAGATCCAAGTATAGGGTGTTTTTAGGAATTAGTGAGATCCCACAGGTACATAGGAGAGAGTCCATACACCCCAGTTTGCCTGGGACGGTCCCAAGTTCCACCTGCGGCTCCAGCGTCATTGTCAGCCGTGCCCTTTATGCTCCAAAGTATCCCCTTTAGATTATAAATTATAGGGTCACCCCAGAAATAAGTAAGGCAGCAGGAAGCTTTTTTCCCTTCTCTTCCTCTTGCCCTCCCTTCTCTGATGATTCAATGCCTGGCTTTGTTGCTCCATTAGTCTGCACTCCCAAAGAGAAAAATCCCATGGGACACCCGGGTGGCTCAGTCTGTTAAGCGTCTGACTTCGGCTCAGGTCGTGATCTCACGGTTCGTGGGTTCGAGCCCCGCATCGGGCTCTGTGCCGACAGCTCGGAGCCTGGAGTCCGCTTCGGATTCTGTGTCTCCCTCTTTCTCTGCCCCTCCCCACTCTCGCTCTGTTTCCCTCTCTCAAAACATGAATAAACATTAAAAAAAATTTTTTTTAAAGAGAAGAATCCCCAAGGCAGGAGCACCTCCTTCCTGCTCCTCACCACACCCGGGACCAGTTAATGCACAACAGACACTGGGCAGCTTGGGTGCTGCCAGCAACAGAGCTGATCTTGGGGAGTCGGTGCAGCCGGCTGCCCTCTGCCCGTTGGGGCCACAGCAGGATGATGCAGAGGGATGACAGATGAGACCAGGGCATGGCAGGGAATACGGGCTACTACTATGAATCGACAGGCAGGGTCACATTTATGGAGCCACTGTCTTTTGTGAGGACAAGGCCTCCCTGCCTTACTGCGGATGTGATGCCCTGCACATCCGAGCGGGAGGCCTTCAGTCTTCCCTGACTAGGCCAGACAGCTTCACATCAGCATTTCACCAGAAGTACAGCCAGTGGTGTTTCGGACCTCCCTGAAGCGGGCCCAGTGGTCCCCCTTTACAATAGGGTCACAAACAGGCCCTAATTCATTTGCTGATTATTGTCCCCCGTAGACACCATTCACCCAGGTAGAGAAGGGCCTTAGGTAAATGACTTAGGAGGGCAGGCTAGGTGCCCGGGAACAGAACACAGAGCACTTTGTAGCTGAGATGTGCCCCGCTTTGACAAATTGTGCAAGTTTAAAGCTCTGATAAGGGAGCCATGGCCTCTTTCCAAAGTCAGAGACCCGATTTTTGCCGCCAGGTCCCAAATGTGAGGATTCTTCTTGCCTCCTCAGATGTGGACCCCTGTAGATCCTGTGGACCCCACTCTGGGGTCCTGATCCTGAATGTCCCATGTCTCTGGAAAAACCAACGAGGACCTGATCACAGAGTAGCTTGCAAGCCACCCTGAGCCACTTGGACCTCACCCCTGAGGCTGGAGGCTTCGGAGGACGGACGGGCTGAGATAGTCTGATTTACTTGCTGGGCGGTTCTCTCTGCCTGAGGTGTAGATGACAAGTCTGAGGGGACAGGATTGAAGACAAGGGACCGGCTGGGAGGTGACTAGAGTAACCTAGGCCAGATGAGGGCAGCCTGGACTAAGATATAGGACTAGTGAGTGGAGAGAGGAGGAGGACGTAAGACATATCCTGGAAGTAGGTTCCCTGCTCCTTGGTAACTGATTGGATGCGGGGATTATTCTGGAGAGAAAGGGGGCCAGAATGACTCCCGGACTGTCAGCTGTGACAGAGCCCCAGAAGGAAAGGAGTATGGAGGAAGTGGGGGGGGGGATAAGCCCAGGAGGGGACTGTCCTTCCTCTGTACCCCTTGACGACCACCTGCCCCCTCGTCCCTAGCGGGACTGTGACGATGGCCAGGCCTGTGCCCGTCCAAATGCCATCTGCCCAGCTATGCTTCCTCCCACCAACCCACCCTGGGGTCCAGCCCTTCTTCCTTCCTACGGAACTCCGGGGACCCTTTCTGACCCCAGGCATCACCTCCTCCAGGAAGCCTGCCCTCACTGCCCAGTCTGGCTCCCCTTCCCCTCCTATTGCAGGAAATGTATGCCACCCATATGCACGAGTTGGCCGCCTTCCACTCCCACTGCCACCCCCTGCGGGCAGGAGCATGGCCGGTGTCCCCTCTCATGGCCGGCACCCACCACACTACCCAGCACAAGGGAGACACTCGTGGGGGATTTGTGGAAGGAGAGGAAGGGGGAAGGAAGGCAGGGGAGGAACTGAATCCAGGTCTAGGGGAAGAACATGGGCCGTGGTCAAAGCGACCGGTCCTCAGCAAGCATGGCAAAAAGCCAGTGGGGTGCACACGCCGTCACCCTGGAAGGCGGCCTGGGCCTGACCCACCCACAGTGAGACATGGCAACATGAAGGGAAGATCACCGAGCTGACCCTCGTGCCTGGCCTGTTGCTCAATTGCTACGTGCCTCTGCGGGCTTCATTTCACCTCTTTAAAAAACACTGTGATGTCGGAGGTGATGTGAAGACTCGGTGAGTCTTGGTTCCCTTCCTGGATCCGCCCTCCCCCGCCCAGCTTTTTCTTGGTCTCGCTCCGCACCAAGTTCTCTGCCTCCGTTCTCCAGCGCAGTGCCAGGAGAAAGAAGCAAACGTGATCAGTGAGTCCTACCTTCAGCCCAAGATGCGGAAAACAGAGCTGCAGAGCCCAGAGCTGGCAGATGGGGCTGTAGGTGTTTCAAGGTCCAGGCCCCCGATGGCTTTGGGCAGGAGAGGAGGGTACAGAGGGGACCTAGCCACGCTTGGAGTTTCCTCCCTCGGCAGCGGGAGCCGGCTGGTGCTGAGACTCCCACGGGCTGTGCCCAGTGACTGCTAGGTGGAGGCCCTGAGACGTGAGGGGTACAGCCTTGATCTTTCTGGAGCCACCTTATAACTGTGCTACCACCCCACCCCGCTCCAGCTTTCTTGGGCCGGATGCAAAGCTTTGGGCTGTCCCGAGTATCTCCCCTGTTTGGACGGACCGATTGGGCTCAACTGCCTGCTGAGTTCTCACCCCCTGGGACGGCAGGGTGGGGAGAGGGCCATCCGCCTGCTCTGCCCCTTCTCGACGAGCCCCTGGAGCCGCAGACGTGTCCGTGGGGGCCTCCTAGTGCCGAGAGCCCCAACGGGGCCCTGCTGCCCACTCCCACCGTTCCGCTCAACACACCAGCCCCCTGAGAGGAGGAGGAAATTAAGGAGACACTCACAAGTCACGAACGGGATCTCGTGGTAACATCATTTAGCAGAGAGTTGGCTTGAAACACCATTCTGCCCTGAATTTCATTCTTAGTATGTGCAGGGCTTTGGAAAGACACAGAGATAGGGGTGCCTGGGTGGCTCAGTCGGTTGAACATCCACCTCTTGATTTCCACTCAGGCCCTGATCCCAGGGTCATGGGATTGAACCCCTCATCGGGCTGCACACTGAGTGTGGAGCCTGCTTGGGATTTTCTCCCTCTCTCTCTCTCTCTCTCTCTCTCTCTCTTTCCCTCTGCCCCTCTCCCCTGCTTGCACTCTCTTTCTAAAATAAATTTTTTTCGGGGCGCCTGGGTGGCTCAGTCGGTTAAGCGTCCAACTTCAGCTCAGGTCACGATCCCGCGGTCCGTGAGTTCGAGCCCCGCGTCGGGCTCTGGGCTGACGGCTCAGGGCCTGGAGCCTGCTTCCGATTCTGTGTCTCCCTCTCTCTCTGCCCCTCGCCCGTTCATGCTCTGTCTCTCTCTGTCTCAAAAATACATAAACGTTAAAAAAAATTTTTTTAAATAATTTTTTTTCAATAAAAATAAAAACAAAAGGGGGGATTTAAAAAAAGATACAGAGATTAGAAATAATAATAGAAGGCACTGTGAGTGCCGACTGTGTACTAGAGGCTTTACCACGTTGTGTCAGGTATATTCTGTCATTCCCATTTTGTAGATAAAAAACTCAAAAGGTTGACTAATGTACCCAAGATCACCCAGCCTGGAGGCAGCAGAATTGGGAGTAGAAGCAATTATTCTACTCTGTCTCCAAGAGGACTGCGTGCCCGCCACCCAGCTGCGTTCTGCCCAGGAGGGTTCAAGGCCCCTGTGGAGAAGAGAGGTCAGGGAAGTCTTCCTGGAGGAGGAGGCACTTGGAACCGGTGTCCAAGGATGGGCAGGGTGTTGATAAGTCAAAGTGGAGGACAGGGAGGGAGACTTTCTGGGTGGGGAGAACAGCAATGGCCCCAGCCTGGACACGAGGCGCAGGTATGCAGGGCTGAGTCCCTGGAGAAAAACAGGAGGAATGATTAGCTGGGGTCTGACCACAGCGGGCTTTGAATGGCCAGGGGTTGGGACATAATTCTGCAGGCCGTGGGAGCCCGTGAAGAACCACAAAGGAGAGGCCCGAGGGCTGGGAGCTGGGAGAGCCTGGAGGGGGTCCGAGGTAGGAGACTGGTCAGACGGAGAAAGATGGCCAAGGCATAAGCGGGGGAGGGACAGTGGCCAGGCGGCTTATGCGGGGGCCTTCTGACACGAGTGTGGGCGAGGCAAGTGGGAAGCCTGATGAGTTTGAGGGACTGAGGAAGGACAAATGTCCAGCTGGCCTATAGGTCTGTGGAGCTGCCTGGCAGAGCAAAGCCCAGAGGGGAGCGGCAGAGCCCTGATAGTCATCAGGGCCTCGTGTGTACAGAAAAGCCACCCCCACGGAGCCCCCGGGGGCCCCACCTGGGCCTGCAGCCCTGAGGAGTTTCTGAGGGGCAAGGACACCTCCTGCACACGGCCCCTGGGCCAAGGAGGACTCAGATCCCCCCACCCTGCTCTGCCCACAGACACCCCGTCATCCCGGCTATCCTGCCACATTCTACCTTTGACAAATTGTGAAACGAAGCCACTGTCTGAAGCTGAAGTTAGAGGGGGCGGCTGAGCGGGGCGGAGGACAGCCAGGAAGGTTTTCATGGCATAGACCACCAGGCTCTCCTTCTCTGGCTTGGGCAGGCCCGTGCCTTGTCCCCGGGGCCTGTGCTGACCAGGGCTGTGCCGATGGGAAGGGAATGACAGGGCACACTCTCTCTAGCGGTGTGGACGGCAGCCTGGCTCGTCCATGCACTTCTGACTCCCCAAGTTTCCTGCCCTGGCTGAGGAGACCCTGCCCCACTCTGGGGTAGCCTGCCTCCTTGATGCCCTCGGCCATGGGGTGAGGGGCGGCCCTTCCCCTGGGATCTACCCAACGGGGCAGAGGTAGCCGGGGCACCCTGTGTCCCTCCCAAGTCAGGAACTCATTGGTCCGGTTTCCAGAAACTTCCTAAAGGGAAACTGAATGATGATACTTTCAGCAGTGTAGGGAAGATGTTAGGGGCTAGACAGACTCATCAGGGCTGTACTAGAGCCCCATGAATACAGCCACTACACCTTGCTCCCTGATTACCCCAGGACTCAGCAGATAAGAACAGGGAGGGGCCTCGGGGATCCCTCTTTCAGAGGGAGTCTAGCTTCTCAGCACCGCCTAGGTTTGGTGTTTAGAGAGATACTATTTCATCTGAAGGCTTAGTCGGTAATTTGGGTATGCTGCCACCAGGTGGCTCCCCCTTGACCACTGAGCCAGCCTTAAATTCAACTGGGCTCCCTTACAACCACCATTCCCGTCCCCAAACAGTCTGTTGGCTTTCTCTCCTTGCTCAGACCAGCCCTTCGTGGGCACCTAGCTCCAGGCCTCCTCTGCCTGGGTGTCCTCCAGCCCCTCTCTCACCCTTTCAGCTCGTCCTGTCTAAGGCCCCACCTACCCCACCCGCCGCAGGCCCCGGAGACCCTCTTCCTAAATCATTGGAACCTCCATTCTGCCTTTCCCAGGTTCCTGTATCCGCTGGGTTCTTCCTGCTCCTGCTGCTTAGCTGCACTTTCTCCAAGAGGCACCCCCACCCCCCACTCCAACCGTCTTCCATCCCAGACCCACACTTTAAACAAACTCCTTCTTCCTCTTTCACTCGGACCCCCTCTTCTCTCCCTGCCTGGCTCCTTCATGGGTCTCCCCCTGCCAAAATTCGTCCTGAAAACCCACTGCGCGGTCAGGAGGTACGCTCACTGAATGTTTGCCGAATAAAAGGCTGGGTGAGGGAGAAGAGGAATAAATGGGTAAGCTCATCAGTCAACACAGTTCCCTGGGCACCTACTATGTGCCAGGCCCTGTGCTGGGCAGAAGTGGAGTATGGGTAATTATAAACCTGTGGGACAGAACACAGACATGCACAGACGTGGGGGAGGAGGGCTGAGTGAGTGGTGGGTGGGCGATAGGAGGCTGGGGGGGCTGGCTATGTGAGCAAGAAGTGTTCTTGTTATTTGTTGGAGAGGAATCGGGTCACTTGACCTCAGGCCCACAGTGGCAGTGCTCCCGCCAAGACCCAGACCAAAACAGATGACTCACTTATGCGTGGCCTTGGTGAGCCAGCTGCTGCGGGAGGGGGGCTGGGCAGAGGGTGCTGCTGAAGTCACGCCGGCAGGGTCATCCCGGGGAGCTGAGACAAGGTCGAAACAGGCCCCACCCCCATGCAGCCGGCGCTCACCGAGAGAAACAGCCTGGGGACTCGATTGTGATTCATTTACTGGGCACCTACCGGCAGGCAAGGATGCCACTAAATCTGTCTGATCCCCAGCAACCCTGGGAAGGAAGTTAGCCTCACCTGGCAGGAAGGGACATGAGGAACGGAGACGTGAAATTACTGACCCGAGGTCACAGGGCTGCAAGGGGCCCGGTCAGGATGGACTCGGGTCCGCTTCTGGCTGGAGCCCACACCTCGGGTCTGCTATACGTGCATTCTTAGAGAGACCACAGGGAGATGCCAGCCCACATGCAGCCAGTGTCGGAGGAAGGTGGGCAGGCAAGGAGTGTCCCCAGCTGGGTGAGCCAGCAGGGACTGGCCAGTTGAACCCACGGGAAGGGAGGCCTGGCATCTGGGGGCACCGGGGGCTTCAGTCACAGAGGGTACAGCTTCCCCATCTTTAAAAGGGAGAGCACGTGCTCCCAGAATGACCTCCTGACAACAAGGCAGGAAGATGCCTGCCTGTTCCCCCCGCCGGACCCTCCACGGGAGGACGGGGGCCTACGGTCTGCGGGTCCAGCAGGTAGAAGCCAACTGCCTGGAGCCTGGACAGCTTGGCGAGCCAATAATAATACCGATGCTCGATCATGAGTGACCAGTACGTTATCATTCCCGAGGCACATTCCTATCCATTATCTACTCTCAGATACATAACGTGTGAGGCAGGGCACACGTTATGACCTCTGTGTTACAGATAGGAACGTGGGGGAGGGAGGGAGAGGGCCTGGGCTTTGTAGAGCCAAGCTGGAAGTCTCCTGTGGATAACTCCCTTCTCCCTCCCAGCAATTCAAGAAGGTAAGGACCGCATCCCCAATTTACAGATAAGGACACTGAGGTTCAGAGGGGTTAAATGCCTTGTCTAAGGTCACACATCCTCTAAGAGGCAAAACTTGACTCAAGCACAGACTCTCCGAATGAAGAGGAAAACTGGGAGGAATGTGCTAGATGCCCGGCTGGGAGGCCACACACACACACACACACCTTGGGCCTTGGTTTCCTTATCTCTGGGGTGAGGAGGACGGACAAGGCAGACGGATCTCTGGGACCCTCTCAGCTCTGACAGCTGAAAGTCTATGACCCTCACGTGGACAGAGCACAGGAGGCCGGGTCCTCAAAGCCAGGGGTGAACTCCAGCTCTGACTTGCCAACAGGTTGACCTGCGGCAAGCCAGGCCCCCTTTCTTGGGTGTCAGTGTCCTCTTCTGCAAGACGGGGGTAATGGCTTTGGTTCAGCAGGTGTGGCCAGGGTATACACAGATGAGAGCCGTGGGGCACAGCCGGGTCAGGGACCTGTTTGCAGTACCGGGAGCAGCCGGTGCCTGAAATCTGGGGACCAGAGCCTGGGAATCCAAGGCCTGGTTCCCCGGGTCTGGGGGCTCACACGGAGCCTCTGGGGCTCTCCCCCCCCCCCCCGCGGCTAATTTATTGTGATGTAAAAATCAGGCTCCAGGGCGGCGGGAAGCAGAGCTGAGCGCCAAGCACGCTCCCATCCTGTTCTGTTCCACATATTTTCGGTATTTATTGTCCCCATATGTGATGCTGAACATTAAAAAACATGTTGCTGAGATTCCTCCAGAAAGGGCTGACATTTCACAATATTCCTCTGATGCCGGGGATTACTGCTCAAGATGATGAAAACGTGGTTTATTCAAAACAGATTGGGGCGGAAGAAAACAATGGTAAGGCCCCCGGGAGGGCCTAATGCACTCCTGTCACCTCCCAGGGGAGGCTAGCGGCAGGCCCCTGGCCGGAGCCCCAGCTCTCGGGGCTGCCTCCGTGCTGACCCAGAGGGGCCTGCGTTCAGGGAGGGGACAGGGTCAGGGGTTGACTGGCACCCCCCCCCCCCCCCCCCCCCCCCCCCTTCCCCCCCCCCCCCCGGCCGGGTCTCAAGGAGAAGTGGTCATTGCTCAGGGGGGCACTTCTAAGTGCTGGGCTAAGGGCCCCAGCTGCACCCCGGAACATAACTCTTCCCATTTAACAGAAGGAAGAGAATGAGCTGAAGCAACGGTTCACAGAGCAGCATCGGGATGAAGAACTCAAGCTCCATCCAAAGACCTTGTGTATAACCACAGCCAAGCGGGGGACAGAGTCCCAGGCGTGGAGGCAGCTGACCTGCTGTGTGACCCTGGGTGGGTAGCCTTACTTCTCTGGCCCGAAGTTTCCTCCCCTGCAAGATGTGACAGTTGTGCCCTCCCTGCCTGCCTCCAAGGACCATTTTGGGCCCGGGGGTAGCGAGGAATGGGGGGAACACTAGATGGTGAGACGTGGTTCCTCTCCCAGTGACATCACTGCCCCCCCTAGGGAGCTGCGGTGGCCAAGGTGGCCAGGCTCTCCCTTGCAGGGGACCTGGAACAGCTGACTGGGGCCTCTGGGCCTCCCTTTCATGCCCTGTGGAGTGAGGGTATAGGATCGATCGGCTAGAAGGAGGCCCCAGAGGATTCTGGATGGAGCTGGGGCTCTGGGTGGACCCAGGTCCAGTCACAGCCTTGCCACTTGTGACCCTGGGTCCTTTCTTTCTGCAAGCCTCAGTCTGCGCATCTGCAGGAGCCGATTGTGCTTGCTGCACAGGGAGCAGGAGCACTGGAGGCTACTGTGGACAGAAAGCGTATGGCCCAGAGTCTTGACCAAGGATGACGTCTAGATGAGGAACCCCCTTCCAGCCCCTCCATCCTGAGGCACAGGGCCTTCTGCCCCAGCCCACTGGGTGTTATGCCCTGTTGGCCTCAGCCTCCTGTGCTAGGTGAGCCTCTCTCTCCCTCACCGCTTGCTCGTGCCTCACCCCATCCTTCCACACCCTGCGAGGCAGCGTAAGGGAGCAGGCTATTGCCTGTGCCCCAGCACACATTCCAGGCAAGGACACGGACATGTAGAACTCCCTGGGAGAAAACTAAATCATGGGTAAAGGGTGAGGACATGATAAGGGGGCATCATAAAGCAGAGAGAAAGTCTCTCTGAGGAGGACGCATGAGCAGAGGTGAGGGGATGGGGCGATCTGGGAGCTCCTTGGCGGAGGCCACAGCAAGTGCAAAGGCTCTGAGGTAGACATGCCTGGTGGGTTTGAGAACCAGCAAGGAGGAGGCCTGTGTGGCTGTTGCAGAGCGAGGGAGGGGGAGCCTATGCAGGGAAGGGAGTGGGGGGATGACAGGCAGACAGGGTGGGGCTGTGTGACCACACCAGCACTTGAGGCTGTATCACAAGTAAGGTAGAAGTCACCAGAAGGGGTCTCACTCACACCAGTGCAGAGGTGTGAACAGTGTGTGTGTGTGTGTGTGTGTGTGTGTGTGTGTGTGTGTTTGGGGGGGGGGGTGATGTTTAGTTCTCATGCCCAAAACCACCCAAGAAGTTGGTACCGTGATTCTGTGACTCATCTCATTTGCGGATGAGGAAACCGGGGCTCCAAAGAGTTGTGTCACTTTCCTAAGCTCATGAGTCTTGGGATTCCACCCCAAGACCGTGTGACCTCAGAGCAGCGGCCTCTTACCAGGCTGGGAGTTGGAGGTGGGGGGTGGGCTGGGCTGCCACCATAGGGAAGCCGCCAAGAAAGCAGTCTGGGGAGGGGGCCGTTGGCCAGCCCGGAAGCTGACTGGCCCCGCTCCCTCCCACACATGGGGCCCAGAGATGGGCCAAGGAGCAGGCCCCCAGCTTGATCATTTGTACCCAGAAGGATAGGGATCAAGAGTGTCTGGGCCCTGCCAGCTCTTCTCTGCCAGATCCCAGGGCCGGGAATTGGCGTTCATGGTTCCACCCCAGCCCTCAGAGGCCTCCTGAGGCACATTGAGCCTCAGGGACATGCCAGAGCGGGGACCCCAGGCTGTCCACCCTCACTGGGCACCCCTCCCGCAGGAGCGGGTAAAGTCGCAGCAGGTGCGATATTTAAAATGTCTAACACCTGGAACAGTTATGTAAATTAAAATATCCACTGAAAGTTTGAAAATACTGTCTTTTGTTTGCCAAATATGCTATACCTTTCACCACTACTGTTTACCAAGTGATGCAAGGTGTAACACAGATCGCTCCCCAAATCAACCTGAATTTCCCTTCATTTATTCCCCAGACAATAAGGGATCTTTCATTGGAAGTGGCTGTTTCCAGATCTTAAAATGCTCTTTGTCTGAGCTGAGCCCTGACCTGATGTAGGGACACTCATCCAACGCTTCTATCACCGCCAGGCTGAGAGTCTTCAGGGCCCAGATGGCCAGCACACCTGGACTCAGAGCTGCCCACGTGGCCTTGACCCAGACAGTCTGCTGTGGGCCCCACCAGCAACCACCATGAGGGAGCATGCCTGCCCCCCCCCCACCCCGCCCCAGGTCCCCTGGGAGAACCGCATGCCCCGGGAAGGCAGGCTGCTCTCAGCCCACTCCGTAGCCACAGGCCCCTCCAGGTCTCTTACCCATCACAGCGGCTGCTGGCAATGCCCTTCAGTGCCTAGTGAGATGGATATGCAAAGACTTTGCACCCACCGGTGGAAAGGCGTCGCTCTTCCAGCAGCTGGTCTGACACGGCCCGTGAGCAAGCCCATAGCGCAGGCCGGGGCCCCTCCCCGCAGGCACCCTAGCCTTGGGGAATTCTGCACGAAGGGCCTGCATCAGGCAAGCCCCTCTGCCCAGGCTCTAGATGCAGTAAATCCCCCTCTGGGCCGCTCGGTGTCCCTGGGGTCCTGGAAGGAGGGAGGGAGACCAGGCTTTGGGAAGATCTTGACTTGCCTTCCAGAGCCGCCAGGCCTTTCCACTGCTACGGCTGAGGCTGTGCAGGCCAGAGCCCCCCAGCTCCCCTCTGCGTTACCGTCCCCCCTCCCGCCCACCTCCGGGATGGGGTTTCAGCCATCAGCCAATCAGCTGCAGAGGTGGCAAAGAGCTCAGTGGGTAGACTGAGGTCTTGGAGGGAGGCTGTCTTCTCTGGCCTCAGACTTGGAAGTCTGTCCTCAAGGGCAGTTTAAATCTGTCAGCTCGTGTGCCAGGGGCTCCAACCGACCAAGTGCACCCCAGCTGTGGCATTTGCTGGCTGTGTGGCCTTGAACAGACTGGCAGGCCTCTCTGATCTTCAGCTTCCTCAGGCCTCCCATACAATGAGTTCTACGATGCGTCCCGGGTGTGAGGGCACAAATGTGCATAGACAAATGATAGACGGATACACAGATGGAAAGCAAAAGCCTTGTGCTTTCCATCTAGGGGGTAGACAGAAAGCAGAGCAACAAACAAATACAAATGCACTGCAAGGAGAGATGCTTCCCCACGGGGTAAAAAAGAGGAACAGGGTGAGTGTCGGGAAACAGGAGAGGCAGGAGCACTTGAGGTGTCTGAAGAACCACAAAGAACCCCGGGTGGGAGCAGACAGGGCTGGAGGGGGAGGGTTGGAGGGGACAGGGCTGGGGGGAGAGGGTGGGAGGGGACAGGGCTGGAGGGGGAGGATGGGAACAGACAGGGCTGGGGGGGGAGAGGGTGGGAGGGGACAGGGCTGGGGGGAGAGGGTGGGAGGGGACAGGGCTGGAGGGGGAGGATGGGAACGGACAGGGCTGGGGGGGGAGAGGGTGGGAGGGGACAGGGCTGGAGGGGGAGGGTGGGAGGGGACAGGGCTGGGGGGGGAGAGGGTGGGAGGGGACAGGGCTGGAGGGGGAGGGTGGGAGGGGACAGGGCTGGGGGGGGAGAGGGTGGGAGGGGACAGGGCTGGAGGGGGAGGGTGGGAACGGACAAGGCTGGGGGCAGAGAGGGGAGGGGATGGCGAAAGGCTTGGAAGGACCTGGATTGGCACCACATGAGGCGGGAGCCCCTTACTCAGAGAAGCAGGGTGCCTGACTTCCATGGCTGAAAGACCTGGTCTACCCTGTGGAGCTGCTGTGAGAGGTGGGCAGTGAGCAGGGGTGATGGGAGGACGAGGCTGGGCCCAGAGTGCCAGAGAGGGGTGGGGGCCTGAGAAATGACTGGAGTCAGATCCAACTGGAAGATGAGTCTCTATCTTGGAAGTAAGGCCACGTCCCCGGCCTGAGGTGACTATGAGCAGCAGAGGTCACACCCCGGGCCCTGTTTGGGGTCCACCTCACCTCCCGGGCCTGCAGCACGTGCACAGCCTCCTCGCATGCGTTGGGGACTCAGGGCAAGACCCCGCCTGAGGCTACACAGCCAAGTAAGTTAGCGTGACCCCATAAACAGAGGCTTCTGTCCTTCCCGGGTGCCCCATCCGCCAGCCGGGGCAGCCAGTACCAGACGAGGTGCCAGGTTTAGCAAATAAAAATATAAGACACCCAGTTAGATTTCAATTGCAGGTAAATAACAAATATTTTTTTTTGTATACATATATCCCATGCCAGAGTTGGGATATACATACACATCCTGAAAATTATTTGTGGCTGCCTTGAAATGCGTATTTAGCTGGGCATCCTGTATTTTATCTGGCGACCGTAGCACCAGGGCCAAGGTGGAAACTCAGAAGAACAAAACAGGGCCACCCCACACGCAGTGTTGCACTTCTTCCAGGCTCTGGCTAAGCCCACCACTTCCAGGGAGCTGGCACCAGCTTCCCTGGCCTCTCTCGTTGCCAGAACCCCGCCCAAGCAGGTGCTCTCCGAACACACAAGGCCTTTTGTTGGCCAAACCATTGACCCCTGCTGGGTTTTATCCAAGGTTTAAGCGTGTTGATCTGGCCTCCAGAAGTCAGGCGACCTGGTCCCCGTGGTATGACCACCTGGAAGAGGTCGCCGGCCTCTCTCAGCCTCTGTTTCCCATCTCTGGGCTGCATTCATTTCAAGACGTAGGTACTGCGAGCCTACTATGTGCCGGGCACCACGTGGAGCTCTGTGAGTCGAAAGATAAGTCCGACACACCCCAGGAGGGAGAATAAAGGGCATGTGAGGCAAGTGAGAACTGTACAGGAAAGGAGGTGAGCCAGGGCAAAGTGCTTCATGAGGGGATAAGGCAGTGGGGACGAGCATAGGAATCAAACCCCCCGTCCTGCTGCTTATGCTGTGTGATCCCGGGCAGCTTAATTAACCTCTCTGAAGTCTTGAAAACAATCTATGAAATGAGTATGTTTCCCCCACACATGCTGTGTTCCTCTAATAGTTTGAGGCACGCTTATCAAGGTTTGGTTTGTTTAGGGGGTGCCTAGGGTGGGTGGCTCAGTCGGTTAAGCATCCAACTCCTGATTTCTGCTCAGGTCAGGATCTCATGATTTGTGAGTTTGAGCCCCGCATCGAGCTCCGTTCTGAAAATGTGGAGCCTGCGTGGGATTCTCTCTTTCTCCTCTCTCTGCCCGCCCCTGCTCCTGTCCTCTCTCTCAAAATACATAAACAAAACTTTAAAAAATAAGAAAGAATTAAAAACAAAGTTTGGTATGTGTAAATAAGAACACTTGGTGGTGGCAAGACTGAAGTAAAGATGTGAGATATGTGAGTATAATTTATAGCGCCATGGACATTAACTTGAAAGTAGCTAACCTTGTCTGTGTTCTTTAGTAAAGCACGGTAGTTTAGCGCGGTATTGACCCCTCTGGCGTGCAACCTGAGACGGTGCAGTCTATCAGGGTTCAAATCCTGGCCCCACCGTTACACAGCTGAATGATGAACCACTGTGCTGTGCTGTATAGCTTTCCTCCTGAATACTGGCAGCGAGGCCTTTACCCTCTAGGAAAGAAATCAGAAGAATCTTCTCTATGGAATCTGAAGAAAGACCCAGAAATCTGCCAAACGGTGTAACTGCTCACCCTAATGGAGAAACTCACAGCCCGCGAATCACACCTGTGAGTGCTAAGCCTCTGCTCAGCTTTGCAGGCTTCCATCTTTTTTTTTTTTTTAACGTTTATTTTTTACTTTTGAAAGAGAGAGACAGAGCACGAGTGGGGGAGGGGCAGACAGAGAGGGAGACACAGAATCCGAAGCAGGATCCAGGCTCTGAGCTGTCAGCACAGAGCCCGACATGGGGCTCAAACTCACAGACCGTGAGATCGTGTCCTGAGCCGAAGTTGGACGCTTAACTGGCTGAGCCCCCTCCCCCCCCCACCCCTTGAATCTTCCATATTAAATGTGCACAGAAAACCAAGAAATCCAGACACCTGCCAACGGCCTCTAATGGACAAGTTACCAACACAAACAAGGAGGAAAGAAGCAAGCTGGCAAGGCAAGGAAACACCAAGGAACTATCATTAATACCCTCAGGAGATAAGAGATGCCATTACATTCCAGAAACAAGAAGAGGATGCCATCAAAAAGAACATTCAGAGAACAACAACAACAACAAAAAAGAGCTTTGGGAAATTAAAAACATGAGGACATGAGGGCAGACGTCACAAAACTAAGCGGAGGAGCTAAATACAGCACAGGGGCAGAAATGATAGAACATATGAAAGAAAAAATAAGAAAATTTGAAACCTAAGCCACAAGACCTTCTTATAATAAGCATTTCAGAAAGAGAGGAGGGGAGAAAATTGCCACCGAAATCGTTCAAGAAAATTCCACAGAGCTAAAGAACATGAGCTCTAGAAAGAAAGAAAGAATGAAAGAAAGAAAGAAAGAAAGAAAGAAAGAAAGAAAGAAAGAGAAAAAAGGCCCAGCACAATAAGCGAAAACAGGGCCACCCCTAGGTGCATTAATTGGATATTCTCTGGGACAGAGTAAAGATCCTCTCCTCTTCGGAGAAAGGAAAAAATAATCTCATACAAAGGGCAAGAATAGGGATGGCTCAAGTCCTCTCTACTGTTTTGGAAACTAAAATACGTAAGCGTCAAGTCTTCAAAAGTCCGAAGGAAAATTATTTGCAACCTAGAATGTCATATCCGAGCAAACCAGCCAGCTGGGGCTATGGCATTTTCAGCCAGCCAGGGTTTCAAACAGCAGCCACACATGCTTTCTTGGGAAAGCTCCTGGGAGCTGTGCTCCATTACAAAGAGGAGTAAACTGAGGAAGAGGGAGAGATAGGATTCAGGGATCGGAAGGAAAGGGACGGAGAGACTCCCCAGGACGAAGGGAAACAATGGGATGGCAACCGTGTCCCTGAAAAGGCAGCCAGGCCAGCATGGAATAGAATAGCCCAGGCTCCGGGAGGGACTTCACACTGATGAACAACCACAGAAACGTCCCACGTAAATGAACGTCTTAGCACAAGATTCAGATGATTGGAAGAGTTGGGGACACAACTGGCGATAGGTACTCTGAAAACTAAGCAAACACTGAGAAAGAGAGAGACGCAGAAAGAGATTTATTCAAACAACAAGTCGTTGGGTAAAGGGAAAATATTCATAACGTTCTGCACAGCTCACATCTAACTCGTGTTCAGGGGTATAATTTAATTTAGAAAACTGATATCTAAGCAAAATGACGCAATACTTCTATTTTGAGGATGGGGTTGGGATGTGTGAGTGAGGGAGTGCACATGTGCGCGTGCTTGGCAAGGGAAAAAAAAAGAATTGAACTCTTACCTTGACGGGCAGGCTGTTAATAAGTGATGGTCACACTGATAAACCAAGAACTAGCCGCAAACACATGTTAGAGACGAGAGAGGTAAGCAGCAAAATCAGGAGTTTAAATAGTAGTTAAATAGTAGGGGCGCCTGGGTGGCTCAGTCAGTTGAATGCCCAACTCTTAATTTCAGCTCATGTCATGATCCCAGGGTTGTGGGATCGAGCCCCACGTCAGGCTGAACATGGAGCCTGCTTGCGATTCTCTCCATCTCTCCCTCTGCCCCTCTCCTCCGCTCATGTGTTCTCTCTCTCCAAAATTAAAAAAAAAAAAACTTTTTGAAAATAGTTGAAGTAGACCCCCCGGGGAAAGAGAAATGAGAGAACGAGGGTCTAGGGTGGCTGCGTTTTAGAACAAGCCTCGTGAAACTAGTTGATGCTAAACTACGCATTGGGGTGAAGTTGATTTGAAAACGTTGAAGCAGCAACAGAGGGGTCTGAAGGGAGGGAAGGAGGGAGGGAGGAAGGGAGGGAGGGAGAGAAAGAAGAGAAGACAGAGAAAAGCCGGGAAAAGGAAGGAAGAGGAAGGCAGGACAAAACAGACACAAGACAGGAGAAGTTCCCGCGGGCAGTAATCCCTAGGTGACGAGATCACAGGTACTGGTCCTCTGGGTGGCTGAGTCCCGCCGTCCGCACCTACCGCTGCGGCTTTAATCAGAGCGCGGGACGCCCGAGAAGCCTGGCTAGCAGCCTGTGCTGGCCGATGCGGCACGGAGCCCTCCAAGCCCCTGCCGGGATGAAGGGGGCTGGGGCAGCCAAGTGCCAGGGAGGAGACCAGCCGAGCTGTGAGTGCCCACGCTGGCCCTGGACGGCCCCCACCCCCACGGGCCCTTAGAAAGCCTTGCAAAGAGCATCTGAGCAAGGCCGGGAGGTCCCTACTTCAAAGCCCCACGCTAATGCCTCCCGACAAGCGTGGCCTAGCCTCAGGGTGTTCTCTTGCCGCTGACAGCGTCTGTTCCCAGGCAAAGCCAAGGGGAGCGAGGCGGTGTGAGGCCAGGGGCACGCTGCGACCAAGCAATGGCCTGGTGGGGGAAATGTGATTTCACCCCCAGGCCCACAGCCAAGCATTCATGCCCATCCAGGGTTGGGGCCACTTTGGGCTGGCCGGTCACGGGGTGTCTCCCCCAAACACCCTCTCCCCCTCGTCTTCCCACCATGGTGGCTCTTGGGTCCCAGCCCCAACCCCACCCCTAGGCCCATCCACTGGGTCTCAAGTCACTTCTCTCCCCGATGGAGAGGGCAGGGGGATGGATGTAAGGAGGGCGGGTTTGGAGGCGCACAAAAGCCCGCTCTGTCCCTTTCTCCTAGTTGGTGATACGAAGATTATTTAATCCCTGGTCCCCAGCCTTCATCATCTGTAACACGGTGATCATATCTTCGTTGCAGGGTTGTTGCGAGCTTCATAAATAATGCAAGACCATGGCCTTGCATGCAGCAGGATGTCTCTTCTCCTTGTCTTTCACTGCCTAATGCCCTCCCCCCCAGAGCTGAGCAATTCAAACAGCAGCCATTCCATTTGGTCACAATTCTCGTGGGTCAGGAATTTGGCAGGGTTTGAGAAGATCTGCTCCACATGGCATCAGTGGAGGCTCGTTCGGCTGCTTCAGCTGGCCGGTGGCTGAGCTGGAAGGTCCAGAGAGGCCTCCGCCCCATGATGGGCAAGTCCACGCTGCCTACCGACTGGGGACTCAGGTAGGATTGTGAGCCGGGGGGCGTCGGCTCTCCCGCGAGTTGGGTGCTCCCTGTGGCTGTTGGGTTCCCAGGAGGAATGTCCCACGGCACAAAAGAAGACATTGCAGATCTCTTAAGGACTGGGTCTGGGCTTGGAAGGTGCCGTGTCTCTTCTAGTGCATTCTGTTGGTCGAAAGGTAGCTCATATCCAAGGGGAGGGGAAATAGATCCAACCTTTCGACCAGGAGAGTAGCGTGATGTCACCGCCGTCTTTAATCCATTCTTCCTGCCTCTTCTTGGCCAGGATCCGTGGGGTGGCTATGGTCCACACCTGTCCGTACATTCAGTCATTCAGCGACTAACATTTATTGGGCATGCACTGTGGGCCGGGAAATACAATCAGTGAGCAAGAAAGCAGTAGTTATTCCACAAGAGATCTGACCCTTTCAGAGGAGAGAGAGCTTGGAGGCCATCAGTCAGAGGAAATGGTGACCTGGAATGCTCAGGAGGTGTCAAAGCACAGGGAAGAGGCGCTGGGTGAGGGAAGGCCTCCCCAGTCAGGACACTTAATAGGAGATTGGAGGGAAGGAAGGAGCTAGCCAGGCACAGAGGGGAAGGATGCTGCCTTACACCCATTTTATTATTATGTAGGTATGGTCCAGGTGAAGGTGAGCAGAACAGCGGTCACTGAAGACAGAACTGGTTATACTTGAGATCCCAAGAGAAGGGGGTACCCGTGTCATGGGGGCCACATGGGGGAGCACTGCGGCTGGTCAGGAGGCAGAGAGAACAAGGGGAAAAGGGCCAGAGCCTTTATTGCGATTCCCACAGGAAGGGGACGCAGCTGAAAGGTTTAGGAGTAGCTAGTTTGCATAACCGCAGAGGCTTCTGGGGCACAGGGCCCACCCCTGATTGCTTGGTACCTGGCCCTGGGGGATCAGGACAGAAAGATAGGGGCCCGGAATGTGAGAGCTCACAGGAGAGCAGGTGCGGTGTGGACTCCGGATTGGTTGGCTTGTATTTGAAAAGGCCACTCACAGGCGAGGTTTCTCCTTTCTCTAGGAATTAGAGGGGCAGTCCCTCCAGGGTCAGCAAGGTCCCAGATGTTAAAGCAACAGAATACACAAAATAAAAGACACAGCTAATGCAGGAGTCCCTGGGCCAGGGGATGGCACCGAAAGAGGACCCAGGTGGCCAAGCGCGGCTGGAGACGCCTGCATGACCCCGTGAAGTCTTGGAAGCTAAGAACAAAGGGTGCCAACCGAAGGGATTCAGGTAGGAGACTCAACTCGTGTTTGACTTTGCAAAGCCCGCACCGGCCAACAGGAAGAGAGTACAGAGAGCAGATTGCTGGGCGGAGAGAGATGTGTGTGAAGGAGGCAGAAGGGCGAGGACAGACGATGTGGACAGTGAGCTTACTAGTGCCCGGGAGCACCGTCACCAGCAGTAGGAAGAGACTGGGTGAGAGGTAGGGGGGGAGGGCGGTCGGAGGAAGAAGATGGGGAGGTGCCAAGGGCCTGAAAGTTTGGATGGGTATGTCGTCCTCCATCTAGAGGGACAACATAGTCAGTGAGCAGTGCTGGGGGCAGGGACAGGAAGGTATGAGCAGTAGGGCCTCAAAGTGGGCAGGTCTGTTGGCATGGGATATGTCTACCTTGAGTCCAGAAAAGAGGTCCGGGCTGAGATCCCAAATGGTGGCTGTCAGCAGAGTCAGGGAAGGTTACACCTCAGTAACAAACACGCCTCAAATCTAAGACACTTGGAAGAACAAAGATTTCTTCCTCACTCATGCTGTGGTCCATTGAAGGTTAGGTGGGATCCTACATGGGCATCTCAGAAGGGTCCTGATTTCCTTCTTCAAAGAATAGTGTCCCAAAGGCTAAGGAATCAAGTCTGGGCTCCCGCATCCCTACCCCAGGCCCCCCCAAGGCCTGGTGCTTTTGCAAAGCTGGTGCAAGTGCCACTGGGGCTGGTTCTCTGAAGCTGAATGGTTGACCCAAGCCAAGTGGAATTGGTCGGAAGGCAGTGGGCTCCTGGGGATGGAGGAAAGCTAGTTGTCCAACAGACCAGCAGGGCCAAGAGTAAGGCCAGCCAACAGACAGCCTCTGGAGTCAAAGAATTCCTACCATTCCAGGCCTTTCTCCTTACTCTGACCAAAATGCACATTCCAGGAGGGGGTGTCTAGTTGGTCACATGTAGCCAAAGTACCCACCCCAAGGTGGTGTCCACTGATGGGGGGGTAGGTATTTCCTGAAGGAATTTGGAGCATTGCAATCAGAATAGGGACGTTGATAAAGCAAAGGCACCACACATGTCTGCTACCACTCTTCACCAGGTCGATTGGGTTTTTCTTTGTTTGCTTTTACTTTTTCATGATGATAACAAACATACCTAAAGCACACATTTCAGTTTTATTCATGCGAATACACTTGGGCTGCCAGCACCCAGGTCAAGATGTAGACAGCCAGCCCTCTGCCTTTCCCATTCTAGATACTCCCAAAGGTACCTACTCCTCTTACCTCCATCCCCAGATTCAAGTTTGTCCATCCTCAGACATCGTATAGACAGAATCAGACGGTGTGCGCCTGGCTGCCACGGTTCGTCATCACGTCATTACATACAGCAATTGTTGGTTCTTTGTTCTTCTTTGCTGCTGTGTAGTAGCTCATTGTGTGACTACACTGCTGTTTATTTACGCGGTGTCCTGACGATGGATTGTTGGGATGGTGGCACCATATATTTTTGTCAAACGGGACCAGATGGTTTGAGAAGGCAGACACACACTGAGGCAAGTGTGAAGAATCTGGTAGTTTAGTTGTTGCTGTGAGGTTCTTGGTGATGTCGTGTTCATCTTCTGGCCTGGAGCCACCGTGGCCGCCAGCACCGCATCTCACACATGGGTGCTAGAGTGTGCTTGAGATGAATGAGGCAAATCCAGTCTCATCCTGGACTCGTAGCACAGTGCTCCCTGCATCCTGCCCTGATGGCTGCCTCCTTGGAGAGCACTGCTCCTGAGCACCCAGTGGATACATCAGGGTCTCATATGGGCACAAGGATGAAGTTACCCCCCTGAGGGCAGGTGTTGGCCCGGGACTGATTGGCACATGGATGTGGCTCCAGAATTATGTGTGGACAGGACGGAATGGAGTAGAGTTGACACAGGGATGCCACCCCAGGCTGGAGGACGATGTGAGGGATGTGACTTGCAAGCTCTCAGAGGCCTGCATCTGCCTGGGCCTCAGGCCAGGCTCAGCCTGGCAAGGACAAGGACGGACGCTGCACCTGTTTTTGCAACAGTCAGCAGAAGACCATATCTCAGTTCCCTTGGACCAGGCCCTCGCAAGCTGGCCTATTAGAAGGCTGAGAGCAAGGAAGGAAAGCAGGGGAACAGCCTCTCCAGAACCATTCCCATTGGCTCCCCAGGCTGGCTGGCCACCCTTGCCACCATGGTGAGAACCACAGTGGCCTTGCTCTCCCAGGAGAACCCAGAGTCACACACCCTCCCACCACCCCACATCACCCCGCCTCATTTGAAACTGTTGCAGATCTCCACCAGCTCCTAGAACTTCAGCGGGCATGTCAGGGGTGCGCAGAGTGAGCTCAAAAGGAGAGCTGAGGTGGTTGACGGGGTAAGGGTAGAGGAGCCACAGGCAAGAAGGTCCCTGACCAGTGACAGCATTGAAGGCTGTTGGAGTTGGAAGGAGGGCATTGAGATTTAGGACCTAGTAGACCCAGGAATGAATCCCAACTCTGCTACCTACCTGCTATGGGACCAGGGGCAAGTCACTTAACCTCTCTGAATCTCAATTGTTTTATTGGAAATGGGGCCAACCCTATACCTCAAAAGGCTCTAAGGAAGATTATATCAGAGAAGGTCTGTAAAAACCCTAGCACAGAAAAGGGGCTGATACTGCCTCTCTTGTCCCTCTTGCCTTTGGGTCTCTGCCCATTGGAAAGGACTGGACAAAGATGGGTAAATGGGACCCAGGAACCCAAGAGCAGCCTCAAGTTGGTCAGCAACCGAGACTGGTGGACAGGATTTGGGAATTTGCTGAAGATCCTCCCCTCCTCCGGTCCTTCTTAAAATCTTACCTCTGGGGTCAACTTGGAGGATTGCTTTTTTAAGAAAAGCCCCAGTCCTCAGATCAAATGCTAGAGATAGAAAGGTACAAAAAGAACCAAGAAAAAAAAATCACGTTCATTTCCTTGGACTAGGGCAGTGATTGTAAATAAATGAATGAGTGAACAGGACGAAAGGAGAAATGGAATGAATGAGTGAGTTGAAGAATAAAGAAATAATAGCTAACACATACAACACTGTGTGCATGCTGAGTACTCCAAACAGTGTGTGTTTCATTAAGCTTCACAAAAGGTCCCACAAAGTAGGTACTATTGTCCTTCTGATTGTACAGTTGGAGAAATTGAGGCACAGAGAGGTGAAGTGACCTGCACAAGGGTAGCCAGCCTGTAAATGCTAGGTCCTGGACTGCGAATCCAGGCTGCGGGCTCCTAAAACGTGGACCTTGCTGCCCCTTGATGACTGCAGAGTGAATAGATGGATGGGTGATTGGTGGATGGATGGATGGATGGATGGATGGATGGATGAGTGGATGGGTGGATGGGTGGATGGATGGATGATTGGTGGATGGATGGATGGATGGATGGATGGATGAGTGGATGGGTGGATGGGTGGATGGGTGGATGGATTCATGAATGCATGGACAAAAAATGAAGAAAAAAATAAATGGGTGATCCTAGAGGACTGCAGAACATGGGCCGATGCCTAAGGTTAATCATTTATTTGTTCCCTGCATCTGCCCAAAGGGCAGGAGTCAGGAATTAGAGTGATTTTAATCAGCGCCTGGAAACCAATGCTCAACAACCCCCTCCCCACTCTTCAGGCTCCCTGCTGTTGGTGAAATCCCACAATACCCAGTTCATTCCTTCAGGATAAGCATTGCCTTCTGCCAATGCACATTTAAGCCTCAAATCCCACGGGAGGGGCCTCTCTACAGTCTGACACCCTGCGGTCTGAGCAGTGCTGGGAAAGGGATGTTGAAGGCAGCCATGAGCTGGGAGGATGTGGGAGTATTCCTGGGCTCCAGGGAATGTTGCCCTCAGTAGGCCAGCCACACCACTCCCTCCCAAGGTGCAGAGTCCCCACACTCCCGGTGGAGCCAGTCTTGCATGAGCAAACTGGATTGCAGCCCCTCCCTCTACTCTCAGGTTTTCCACTGGCAGAAGACTGGATGGCACACTATTATCACAGCAGGAGTCACAAGGAAGCATACCCCTGCTTGGGATCCACTTTGGGCAAGAATGCCTCATGGGAAAACCCTGAACAGGGCTTCCAGCTCTCCCTGAAGTACAGCTCCAATCTGTGGGCCTCAGTTTCCCCATGTTTCAAATAAGGAACATTGCCATCTACCTCTCAGGAGTAATTGGTACTTGTTTTAAAGCAGGGGGGAGGAGTCAATTAAATTGCACCTGCTCTGTGCTGGTCATCATTCTAATCATTCTACAAATAAAATGAGTTTAATGTTCATAAAATCCTAGAAAGCATGTCATCCTTCCCCCATTTTATTTTTTATGTTTATTTATTTTTGAGAGAGAGAAAGAGCATGAGTGGGGGGGGGGCGGGCAGAGAGAGAGGGAGACACAGAATCCAAAGCAGGGTCCAGGCTCTGAGCTGTCAGCACAGATCCTGATGTAGGGCTCAAACTCACGAACCGTGAGATCATGACCTGAGCCAAAGTAAGACGCTTACCTACCTGAGCCACCCTCCATTTTATGGGTGAGGCAGTTAGGGCACAAAAGGGCAAGACCATCAAGCCCAGGTGGTCTGGCCACAGATTTTGTGTTCCTAAGGCCTTGCTAGACCAGCTCCACCCTGAACTCAAGCCAGCACCATGCTTGTCCCTGCCTGACCCCTACCCCCTCACACCCAGGGGTTCCCATCCTCCTCATCCTCAGCCTGCTGCACCCCTGGGCTGGCCATGGGGAGGACAGCCATTTTTTACACCAAAAGTCCACCCACCGCTCCTCAAGTCCTTCCCTTGGGCCAGCTGAGCCCCCTTTATTCTCACTTTTCTCCCCTTGCCCATCCTGCCCAGCACGAAAGTCTGCATCTCCCTGACCCTGGCAATTCCATTGACCCCTTACAAATCCCTCTGCTTCCAGCCCTCCGTGTTCCTCCCCAGCAGAGGCTATCCTATCCCACACTCCAACTCTTATACTCAGAGAGGGGGCCAGCATACTGGGGCCAGCATGCTGGTACCATCTCCTCTTAGAGATGACAGGGGCTTTGTACCACTTTTAGGAAAGAGGGGGAACCCCATGTGAGGCTAAGCACCCAAGGAACCCAAGAGTGAGGCTCCTGTAGGAGCACAAAACTGTATCTGCTGGAAGCTTTGGGCTCCTAGCATGGCCAGAGATGTACAGAGCTGCCCCCACCATGGGAAGCTGTGAAAAAGTGAGCATACACTGGCCTTAGAAACTGAAAGGAGGATAACTTTCCTCCCGATCAGAAGAAAAGCCAAGCTTCTCGCTCACAACAGAGTTAAGTGACAAAGGAGACTGCTTGTAATTAGGAGTTTTTACTTCTTTAATTCTTGCTTTAAATTGTGTTCCTTTTTTGTTTGTGTGGCTTAGGGTGTTGAGGTAAAAAAAAAACTATGCTATTATTTTAATGCTGTGTTACAGAAAGGTTTAATTGTTTTAATATCTGTGAATGTAGTTAAAAGTTCGATGTTTCTGTTGATGACACTCAGGGGCTATATAACCTCTGGGCCTCTGCAGCCAAACTCAAGAACTAGTTTTTCCTGGGTACAGGCAGAGTGCTGAGAAGGAAACCCCAACCCTAAAAAACCCAGCCCTGCAAATCCAGACCTGCACTGAGCTGTAGAGAATGAAGAGAAGCTAAAACAGGACCAGTGGACCTGGGAGTTGGGAAAAGGAAGAGAGAAGGGAAGGAGGGAAGGGAGGAGGGAGAGAAGAAATCTCTGGGACCATGCTTGGAAGAACAGGGATCAGCATATGCTGTGATGGGTGGTGGGACTGCATGTCCAGCTTGGAGGGGAGGCATTCTAAGTGGAGATGATATAAGAGTGAAGATGTGGATGTGGAAGTCAGACTAGGCTCAGGGGAGGAACAGTTAGAATCCAGCCAGTCTGGGGAAATCAAGCACATGGAGGTATAATAGCAGGTGATACTGGGTTAACTAAAAAAGCAGGAAAGCACTTAAAACACAAAAAGCACAAGAAAAAAGAATGGTAAATTTAAGAACATTAAAATCAAAGATATCTTAAAAGTGAACAGATAAGCCACAAAGAGAAGATATTTATGATGCATATATCTGACAAAGGATTGGTATCTAGTAATATAATAAACTCTTACAAATAAATTGGAAGAAGGCAGACAACCCAATTGAAAAATGTGCAAGAGATATGAACAGGCAATTTGGAGAAAAGGAAACCTAAGTGGCCAATAAACATGTGAGAAGACATTCAATTTCATTATTAATCATGATGTATTATGAATAAAATGAAATAAATTAAAACCAGAGTAAATTACTATTTCTCAAAAAATTAAAAAAATTAAAAAAAGGAAAAGTCTAACAGTAGTAAGTGTCAGTGAGGATATGGACAACCAGAAACCCTCACATCATGCCAGTACTTCCACTTGGAAGAACAATTTGACAATACCTGGTCCAGTCGAAGATGCCCATGCCCTACAGTGTAGCTGCTGTGCTCCTGAGTATATAAGTGAGGCGGTTTCTAAGAATCCAAATTACTTGCCACTCTTGTTATCCAGAGGTCGGCTCTATGTTCCTTCCCTTGAAATCTGGATGGGCCTATGAGTACTTCAATCAATGAGTTCAGTGGAAGTGATGTTAGGTGACATTAAAAGTCACATGGCTTCTGCCTTGCTTGCTTGCCCTCTGGGGCCCTGAGCCACCATAGAAGAAGTCTGTTTACCCAAATACCACTATGCAGGAGAGACCAAAGGTAGGTTCTCTGGTCAACAGTCCTGCTGAGCTTAGTCTTCCAACCATTCCTACCAAACCACCTTCCAGACCTACTCAGAGTGACTCCATTGAGTGACCCCAGTCAATGCCATGTGGAGCAGAAGCATCTCCCAGCTGAGCCCTGCCCCAAATTCCTGGCACACAACGTTGTGACATATAAAATGGTGGTTGTTTTAAGCCACTAAGTTTGGGGATAGTTTGTTATGCAGCCACAGATAACGGAACCACATCCAACAGAAATCCATGCACACGTGCACCAAAAGATATGCATAAGAATGTCTATTGTATCACTCCTTGCAAAAAAACCCCAAAAAACAAAAAACAAAAAAACAATTGGAAATGACCTGAATCTCCATCAAAAGTAGATTTAAAAAATCATGATATATTCATACAATGGAATACATTTCAGCAGTGAGAATGAACGAATTGAAGCTACATGTGTCAACATAGACCATCTCAAAACAATATTGGGCATAATAGCAAGTTGCAGAAGGGTATGTGCAGCTTGGTAGCATTTATGTAAAGTTTCAAATTATGCAAAACAGTGCAATGCCTTGTTTACAGATACTTACCTATGCAGTAAAAATATAACCACATGCAAGGGAAGGAAGAACAACGAATTCATTATGGTGGAGACGGAGTAGGAAGGGGGTCCATAGGGAGCTTCAATGTTCCCAATTGTTTTATAGAAATAAAGCAAATCTGGAATAAACACAAAAATATGTTCTTCTCCGACAAAGCTGAGAATGGGTCCTACAGGAGGATATTTGAAACGTGTAACAACTCCTAGGATAGTGGCACCCAGGTGTGCCCCACATCCCACCCCTGGGCTGGGCCAGGCATTAACCCTTTAGTTGCCAGGTGGAAGAGAGGTCCAGGAGGCCCTCATTTTGGAAAGCAGGGTAACCCAAGGGCTCAGGGTGACAGCTAAGTACCAGCCTGTATGAATGTAGCTCAGTGTTTTAACAACCCGGACATCCCAGCTGAATCGAGCTTGGGATCATGAGTGTTCATTACATGAGTTAATTACATTATTCTTAACTCTTCTGCCTGTTTGAAATGCTTCGTGCTTTTTTCAAAGAGTGTAGGCAGAAAGGGTACTGACCATCACAGGAGTAGAAGACAGGGAGGCAGAGCCGCCTGGCCGTGGCGGAACAGGAGACATGGCAGGAAGTATGCTCCTGCCCTGAATCCCTTATAACTCAGGCAAGGAACGTGCCTGTGTGCTGTGGACAAGAGGGTGACAGGGTGCCGGCCACAGGAGGTGGAGCCCTAGACCAGGGAAGAGGGGCGGCTGGGTAAAGGGTGATAAGGGGCCTGTAGGGGTGAATTGCGCCAAGAGGGGGAAAGGCTGAGCAGTGTGATAAGGTGTAGAACACAAAGGGGTGAGGTATGGGAGGGCTCTCCAAGACACCTGCCTTCTCAAAGACGATCAGCAGGCAGGGCAGGGCAGGGCCACCAGTGAACTAGCCTGCCAGCAGCAGGATCAGCGGTTGGGTGAGCCTTGGAGCAGGCTTCCAGGGACCTTCCTTTCAATTCTGCCGGCATCTGGGAGCCTGGGAAGACTCTAGCCATCTCTGAGGGGCCTGGGCAGAGCTGCGGGCCCCGTTTTGAGGCATCTGGGGTGTCAACTCAGGCAGGGCACTGCTCACAGCTGGCCCGCGGAGATATGAGGTATCCGCGGCCTGCTTGAGCCTTACCTGGCAGGGCGGAGGCCGGGCGGGAGAAGCCCAGGGGTGTGCAACCCAGAGCTGGGCCCACCACTTGGAGGGCCACCCAGAACATCTTCTCTCATCCCGGCAGTAGGGTCCATCATGCTGCAGTAGTGGGGTACGGGTGCGAGTGTGGATCCTCCACTCTGATCAGCTTCAGCCCAGGAAACCTGGGTCTGTCTGAGAGTATCCGGCTTCTGTCCAGGAGTTGAAAGCAGTCCAGGAAAGCAGGAAGGGATGTGGTGAGGGCTGAATCCCTGAGCCCTTGGCCCACCATCCAGGATTTGAGCCTAGATGAATTCACAGCTCTGCCCCGGTTAGGCCTCATCACTTCTTACCTGCCCGCACACACACGCACGCACGCTCACACACACACACACACACACACACACACTGGCCTTCTTGCCTCCTGAAAAGTCCTGGCCAGTCATGCTCCACTTAGCAGCCACACTGGACCATCTTCTTATACCACTTTATTTTTTTTTAAGTTTATTTATTTTAAGAAAGAGAGAGCAGGGTAGGGGCAGAGGGGGGCGGGGAGCCGAGAGAGAATCCCAAGCAGCCTCAATAGAACCGTGAGATCGTGACCTGAGCTGAAACCAAGAGTTGGATGCTTAACTGACTGAACCACCCGGGCGCCCCATATACCACTTTATTTTATAGCATTTTTGTACCTTAGGTGCAGAGACCCGAGGTAATCATAATCCTCAGTAAAGCACACACAGATTTTTTTTTTCTTGTTTCGTTTCATGTGTTTTATTTTCCCTTTTATCCCATCCCCCTCCCGTTTCCCTCTTGAATGCCACAGGCACTGACCCAATATATTTGATCTACAGCCTTGATATGCCTGAAGGATAAAATCTGTAGTGAAACTTTGTGTGTATTTATGTATTGTCAATAAACACTTAATGCAGCAGTTCTCAAAGTGTGGTCTAAAGATCCACAAGGTGGGGCGCCTGGGTGGCGCAGTCGGTTGAGCGTCCGACTTCAGCTCAGGTCACGATCTCGCGGTCTGTGAGTTCGAGCCCCGCGTCAGGCTCTGGGCTGATGGCTCAGAGCCTGGAGCCTGTTTCCGATTCTGTCTCCCTCTCTCTCTGCCCCTCCCCCGTTCATGCTCTGTCTCTCTCTGTCCCAAAAAAATAAATAAATAAACGTTAAAAAAAAAATTTAAAGATCCACAAGGTTAAAACTATTTTCATAATACGAGGATGTTATTTGCCTATTTCCTTTCATTCTCTCATGAATGTACAGTGGAGTTTTCCAGAGTCTACAGGATGTATTATATCACAACAGTGAATCAATCCATAAGCAGATGTAAGAATCCAGCTATTTTTTTTTCATTTTTTTAAATTTATTTACCAGCTATTTTTTATAAAGCCAGATATTTAAGAGATTTACAAACTGTTAAGCAATGACACTTCTCACTGTATTTTTTCTTTTGGAAAACAAACCTTTTTTTTTTTAATAAAATGTTAACATGCAATGGATTTGTTTTGTTTTTTTTTTTCAACGTTTATTTATTTTTGGGACAGAGAGAGACAGAGCATGAATGGGGGAGGGGCAGAGAGAGAGGGAGACACAGAATCGGAAGCAGGCTCCAGGCTCTGAGCCACCAGCCCAGAGCCTGACGCGGGGCTCGAACTCACGGACCGCGAGATAGTGACCTGGCTGAAGTCGGACGCTTAACCGACTGCGCCACCCAGGTGCCCCCGGATTTGTCTTTTTAATGAATTCATAAATGGTTTAAAAATGTTCAGTTTCTGATTTTGATAAATACAGAGATATAACCCACACAAATATAATCTCTTTGGAGTCTTCAATAATTTTTAAGTATTTGGTTCTGAGACCAAAGTTTGAGGATTGCTGGTATAATGTAATCAGTCACCTCTTTCCATGATTTTGCACTTGGCACAGGACTCAAGACTCCTCCCTGGGCTGTGTCATTCATTGCTCCTAAGGCTGCTTCTGCTTCCATGGTGGCCCATTGCATTCGTGGATCTACTCCCTCTGAATGCACAGCCGGGCTGCTGGTGACTTCTGGCTACCACAGCCAATATCATTGTGAACAACCTCATCCATGCCCCCATTTGAATAATTTTGCTGGCACATATACCCAGGAGCAGGATCTCTGAGCCAAAGAGCACACACATATTTAATTATAATAATTTTTTCCAGACTGGCTGTACCTGTTCACACTCCTACACTCAGTGTGCCCAAAGTCCTCAGCTCCCCACACACCTATCCACACCTGGTATCCATCATCCACCCTTCTAATTTGCCATTCTGATGGGCACAAATGGTAACTCCTGCTTTTGATGTATGTTTCACTGGTTGTTGAGGTATCTCTTCACATATTTCAGTCATTTGGTATTCCTCTTTTGAGTATTGCCCATTCATATTCATCACCCATTTTTGTATTGGGCTTTCTGTTTTTATCTTGTTGATTTGGAGTTCTTTGAATAGTCTTAATCAGTACTGCTCAAAGAGGGGACCAGTTGCCTGTCTAAGAAATGTTTGTTAAATCAAGACACTTTGCTTCCTTCATCAAGAAATTCTTGCTATTAAAAGCAAAAATCTCAGCTAAACTAAACAGAGTGTTTAGTGACCATGGTCTATTGACATCTCCTTGCAGACCAGAACTTTTGCATACTGCATTTCTAGATAGAATTCCTTATTGAGTTTTCTAATCTGCCATTTCTTTTTCAATGTCACTTTGGTGTCCTTTACTGAATAGAAATCTTTAATTTTGATTTTTTCGTCTTATGGTTTGTTCTTTTTAGATCTTGTTTAAAGAGTCTTTGCCATTTGAACTCAAGCTGAATATGAGATAATAATATTGAACACAGGGGCTGTCATCATTTTTTGTGTGGATATAAAAATGTAAAAAATAAAATAAAAAGGTCTTTTCCCATTCCAGGTCACACACACAAAAATTCTTCTACACCTTCTACTATTAACCTTATAAATCTGTCATTCTCATTTAGGTCTTCAATTTGTCTAGTCTACTTTCATATATGATTTAGGGTATGGATACAACTTTATCCTTTTCCATATAGTCAGTTGTTCCAGGATGATCTACCAAAGCCTATTCTTTCCTGGTGTTCTGTGTTGCCATCTGTATCACTCTATCTTGTCCCTGTATACTCATGAGACTATTTCTGGGCTCCCTGTTCTGGTCTATTGTCTGTGTGTGTATTCCTGCTCCCATCTTATTACTATAGCTTGTAGTATTCTTATTGTCTGGAGGAAATAATACCCCATCAAATGGGATATTGTTTTGGCTGTTTTCACAAAGATCATAAAGCAAGAGTTTCAACAAAATAAAAGTTAATTATGTTCTACATAAATTTCTGAGCCGGTAGGCAGTTCTGCACATGGGCACTCAAATTTCCAGGTTCTATCAACTCCGTTGCTCCTCTGTTCCCTTGAAGACGATCCTCATCCATGGGGGGAGAGTGGCTGATTGTTCAAGCATGTGAAAAGGAGAGAGATGTCCTTTTAAGGACATGGCCCCAAAGTTGCTCACATGTCTAGTCACACTTCATTGACCTAAACTTGGTTACAAGCCACATCTAGCCACAGAGGATTCTGGGAAATATGGTGGCTGACTGGGCAGCCATGTGCTTGGGCTAAAACTGTGGAGTTTTATACTAAGAAAATGTAGAAAGAAATGTAGAAAGAATATGGAGGGGGGAAAAATGTCTTGCTAGTCTTTTTCAAAGTTGATTTACTACTCATGGACCTTTATTTTTCCACATAAACTTTGGAACGAATTTGTTGACTTCTTTGAGAAATCCAGCAAAATTTTGTGTTAAGATTGCTTTTTAATTTACAGATGACTATGGAGTTTGTTAATATCTTTCCTATGTTAACTCATCTCATTTGTGGATATAGACTATCTCTTTATCTTTTCAAGTCTTTTAAAATTTCCTTCAGAAAACAGTCTGTTCTCTCTAAGAAAGTCTTGTTTGTTTTCTGTTAGATTAATTCCTAGATAGTTCTTAGGTCCTATGATGTGAAATAGTTATCTCCGTTTTGATTATATGTTCTGGCCACTATTGCAGTGACAGACCAGGGAGTGGCAAACTATGGCCTGCAGCTCAAATCCAGCCTATGGCCTGCTTCTGTATGACCCACGGAGATAATAATTGTTTTCATACTTTGAAAGGTTGCTAAGAAAAGAACGAAAAGGAAAAGGAATGTAGGATAGGAACCATCTGTGCCCCGCAAAGCCTAAAATCATTACTATTTGGCTATTTATAGATAGTTTGCCAACCTCCGGTGTAGAGGAATGCTGATATATTTTTTTAAGTTTATTATTTTGAGAGAGAAAGAAAGAGGGAGCAGGGGAGGGGTAGAGAAAGAGAGAGTCCCAAGCAGACTCCACACACTCAGTGCAGAGTCCAACTTGGGGCCCAAACTCACAAACTACAAGATCATGACCTGAGCTGAAGTCAAGAGTCGGACACTTAACTGACTGAGCCACTCAGGCACCCCAGGAATGCTGATATTTAAAAAAAAAATTTTTTTTTAATCTTTATTTTTGAGAGACAGACAGAGTGTGAGCAGGGGAGGAACAGAGAGAGAGGGAGGCACAGAATCTGAAGCAGACTCTGTGCTGACAGCTCAGAGCCTGACGTGGGGCTCAAACTCATGAACCGCGAGTTCATGACCTGAGCCAAAGTCAGGCACTTAACTGACTGAGCCACCCAGGAGCCCCTTTTTTTTAATTTTTTTTTTCAACGTTTATTTATTTTTGGGACAGAGAGAGACAGAGCATGAACGGGGGAGGGGCAGAGAGAGAGGGAGACACAGAATCGGAAACAGGCTCCAGGCTCTGAGCCATCAGCCCAGAGCCCGACGCGGGGCTCGAACTCACGGAGCGCGAGATCGTGACCTGGCTGAAGTCGGACGCTTAACCGACTGCGCCACCCAGGCGACCAGGAGCCCCTTTAAGTTAGACATTCATCTTGCCACCTCATGAGTTTCTTACCAGTTCTCATTGTTTTTCTGTTGATTTACTTGGGCCTTCCACGCAGTTTATAGTGTCTTCAACAAATGATCGTCTTTTCTCTTCCCTTTCAATCCTTATGTTTTGTTGCCTTTTCTTTGTCTTATAGAATTGGCCATTCGCTGTAATACTATGTTAAAAAAAAAACAAACACAGTAGTGACAGTGTAAGTATAACTGCCTTGCTCTAAATCTTAATGAAAATGAACCTAAAGTTTCTCCAATAATTAAGATTTTGCAGTTTTTTGGGATATAAACTTTATGAAGGAAACCCCTTTCTATTCTTGGTTTTCTTAGAGGTTTCAAAACAGAAATAGCTACTGGAATTTCTCAAGGGCTATTGAAATAATCATACGATTTTGTTCTTTCATTAATAGGAAGAACTGCATGATAGATTTTTCTAATGCTAAACTATCCTCCCATTCCTAGAACACACCCTAGAACAAGAACATTCCTAGAACATTCCTAGAACACACCTAGAACACACTATGCTCATAAGTTAAATAAGTCTACGATTTCCTGCACTGTCCTTATCATGTTTCAGAATCTAGCTTATAACCAGCATTATTAAATTAATTGTGATCTTTCCCGCTTTGTCTAATTCTGGAACGAATTTTGTCAGAGAGAAAACTTAATAAAACTCACTTATAAGACAGCCTGGACTTAGACTTTTTTGTAAAAAGAATTGTGTTTTCATTTCAATTTTTTAAAGAACTGTTGACCTGTTCAACATTTTTACTCCTTCTTGAAGGAATTCCGTTGCTCCGTGTTTTCCAGGAATTTAATCATTTTGCTCAGGGGAATCAGTTTATGATCATGTGGCTATTCTTACTATTATTATATTCTTAGACTATCATTTATTTGTAGTAATTTTCATGTTTTATTATATCTTGTATTTGTATATTTGTTCTATTTTTTTTATCAGTCATATTGCTTTATTCGAAGGAGCAACTTTTGGCATTCGGTGCCTTGTCTTTTTTTTTTTTTTTAAACTCAAATTTCTGTTTCCTCAAATTTCTACCTTCTCAAGCTGAATGCTTCGCGTATTTGTTTCCTTTTTTCTTGTTTTCTGATAAATGGATCTAAAGCTATATATTTTCCTGCGAGTCTTTTTTTTTTTTTTAACTGTGTCTCAAAATGTGGCCATACAGAATTTTTATGGTCATTCCAGTCTAAGTATTATATAATTCCCCCTGGCGATTTCCTCTTTAATCCGGGTGTAATTTACTAGGATGTTATATAGCTTCCAGACATACAGAATGTTTGCGGCCATTCTTCAGCCCCTGATTTATTATTTTATTGCGTGGTCATCAGAGAACATAGTTTGTATGGAGTTGATTCTAAAGCCTGCACGGAGACTTCCTCTGAGGCCCAGAACAAGGATGACTTTTGGAAATCCTCTGTTCAGGCTTCGATAAAACTTGCAGTCTCTGTTTGTGCAACATGTTATGTGCCTATGTCAACTTCAGTTTATTCATCGTGTCTATCAGGTTTTTTAACATCATTTTTGGTCTGCCTGCTCTATGACTCGCTAAGATGTAGTGAAACTGATGATGGCCATCGTTGGTTTACCAAAACTGTCTTTCTAACGCCAAAATCCGACTACATCAGTCCCATTGCTTTCGAAGAAAAAAGAAAGAAAAAGGAAGAAATTCTTGGCGGGGCTTGGGTTCATGCCACACTCATGCCCCTCTTACCCAGACCCGGCTCACCTCCTTCATCAGTTCACCGCTGCTCCATCAACAGCCCCCTCCCGACACACGCCTCACGTTCCCACCCCAGGGAACCCCTTGCTGTGCACAAACAAGAGGGACGCCCTCCTTTCACACCCTGTGCCTGCGCACTGTGACTCTTCCCCCTGGAACTTTCTCCTGAGGCCTATCTGGCTCCTTGTAAATACTCACTTGCCCTTCAAGATTGAGCTCAGGTTTCCCACCACCGTGGCCCCGCAGACACCTGGACTGCAGCCAGGCCTTGCCACCTCCAACTCCCCTCGGGTGCCATACCCTCTTCTACCTCTGAGCCTCTGCCCAGGTGGCCGCTCCTCCTGGGGAGGCACTTCTCCAGATGCTTCTATGTCTGCCACGTCTTCGTGACCTTAGCCTGGCCTCCCTTTCTCTTAAAAAAAATTCCTCCCCCTGTTGCACGTGTTTCCTTCAGCGACATCTTGCAAACATTTATTGGGTGTCCCTCCCCTCGCACCCCCCCCCATTCTCCCACCTCCCTACCCCCATGTGCTATGCTTGTGGTTGACACTGAGTAAAGGGATAAAAGAGACTCCAGGCGCCTCCCTGGAGGAATTTCTACTCTGGAGACTGGAGTGGCCCAACTCAAACGCCAACGGGCTCCAGGGAGGTACCATAAACCCATCCGCAGCCGGATGGCTATGGCGAGACCCCGTCCCGTGTAAAGGGCACAGCTATGCCTCGGTCACCACCACTGCCAGTGTTTGAAACTGTGGGCCCCACGTGACCCCGTTGCCCAACGTTTCGAGAAAAGCCATAAACTTGAAGATGTTGCTAACCAACTCAACTGTTTCTGGAAACAGTACTGAGCAAACGGAAGAAGCCTGTGGCCTGTGGCTGCCCAGGCTTCAGCCTCTGGTCTGGAGGCACGGTGAGAGGGCATCTAATCCAGCCAGAAGGGAGGTTCCCAGGGGAGAGGCCACTTGAGCGGGTGCTGGGTGATGAGCAAAAGAGTAGAGAGGATCTGGGGAGACTGTTCCCGGAAGAGGGACAAGAGATCAAATAATAACCTCACCTCGGTGGTTCTGGGCGGCACCCACCTTGCCAGCCAGGAGCAGGGAAGGCCTGACAAGCCTCCCTGGGCGCCTGCGTCTGCCTCCACCCCAGACCTGGCCCCCTCCACAGGAATGGTAAAGGGGGAGGAGAAACCAGGGCCCCTTTGCCACGCCTGGGCTGGCACCAGGGGAAGCCGGATTTAGGTACACAAGGCCAGGACAAGACTGAGGCCCGTTTGGTGGAGACGGAGCCCTGGCTTTGGGGGTGGTGATGGGCGGGGCAGGCCCGCAGCTTCCAGGTGCCCCCTCCACAGACCCGGCACATCGCTGCTGGAGGACAGCCTCCTCTTTCGCTGTGAGCCAGGCCAGCCCGGGAGACAGGTGGACGGGAGGTTCAAAGAGGGGCGTGCCCTCTCCTTCGGATGGCCCGGCTCCGGCGGGCGTGTACCCCACTGGGTTGTTTTGTCTTTTGTGTTCAGTAGAATTTTCTGTTTTCTGAGGGGGTGGGGAACTATTGGAAGACTTTGTGCCAGAGCCGACAGGAGAGGGGCTCCCGGGTTGTTCTGGCCCAGGGCCGCAGAGGTGAGAACAGGTATGACGAGGCTCCCTGTGCCAGGGGCCCCGCCAGGCCGGCATGCCGCACCCTGCCCCCCACCCCTGTGCCAGTCTGTGAGCGGCGCACGTTCGCTGGGCACCCACTGAAGTGTCTGAGGGTGGAGGGGGTCTGGGGGCCGGGAGGGGCTTCAGGACAGAACACAGAGCAGGGACAGCAGGCAGGCTGTGTCTTGAGAGGTAAGGAAGTGTTTGCCAAAGTGATAGGGAGAAGGGCACTCCGGGCAGTGGGAAGAGCTTGGCAACAGAGTGAGAACATCCCACAGTATTAGCAAATGCCCGCTGGCTCTTGGATGGGGGCTTATAGTTCAAGGGAATGGGGACTCTGGGGAATGCTGTGGAGCCTGAACTTCATCCTGCAGACCGTGGGGACCACTTAGAGAAGCCACCTGGGCAAGGGAGGCGAGGGGCAAGCCCCGTGATGCAGACTGGAAGCTGTGAAGTCTGCTGGAGACAGAGCCGGCGGGACTCGGTGAACAGGTGCCAGGCACGGGGGCGGGCTGAGCAGTCACCCCCGATGCTCAGGGTGTCTGAACTCTGCCAAGAGCCCTTTTTCCCCAGAAGGCAGACCCTGACACCAGAGAAAGCTTGGTTGAGTGCAAGGTTTCGCCACAGAAGCTCTCTGCGCACTGACCTTTGTGGGGTCACACTCTCCTAAGGCCCAGAGTGGCACATGGCCTCTGTCAGAGCCCCGGGGGTTCTGTTCCTGGGACTCTGAAGCCGTGAGTCCTCTTTTGGAGTCTCAGGGCTCTAGAGCCAAGGGACCCATGGGATGCACTCTGCAGGGTGCTTTTGGAAGTGAATCCCTGTCCCCAGCAGCAAGGCCAGGGGAGGGGGTGGGGGGCTTGGAGTCGAGCTAAGCTGCCATTGAAAGCTAGCTCTCACCTGGAGACAAATGAGACCCTGGCCTGGTCTCTCACCTGTTTCTTCAAGCCGCATACTGTGCTAAGTGACCTTGTGCTTAATTTCATCCAATCGGCACAAATTTCCAGGGCAGGCACTTTCACTTGGCCTCGTTTAATAAATGGAGAGACTGGGGCGCCTGGGTGGCTCGGTCGGTTAAGTGTCCGACTTCAGCTCAGGTCACGATCTCGCGGTATGTGAGTTCGAGCCCCGCGTCGGGCTCTGTGCTGACAGCTCAGAGCCTGGAGCCTGTTTCCGATTCTGTGTCTCCCTCTCTTTCTGTCCGTCCCCCGTTCATGCTCTGTCTCTCTCTGTCTCAAAAATAAATAAACGTTAAAAATTAATAAATTATTAAATAAAAATTAATAAAAATAAATTAATTAATTAATAAAAGAATAAATTTCTAAATGTATTAATAAATTAATTAAACATTAATAAATTAATAAACATGCTCTGTTTCCTCTTTCTCTCTCTCAAAAATAAATAAATATTTTAAAAATTTTTTAAAAAAGTTGTAATTGCCCGAAACCACCCACATCCAGGGCCCGAGTTGCTCAGTATCCGTAGGTCTCCCAACCCTGACTTTGTGCTTCTAGGCCTGGCGAGAGAAGGAGCCAGTCCCTGGGAGACACTTTGCCCTCCCCATCATCTCCCATCCTTACCCTCCTGTGCCCTGGGAAGCTGTCGGTCAGATAGAGTGGCCCTGTCCCAAGTTAGTTTTCCTTTTTTTTTTTCTGCCTCAAAGCAGAAGGCAACCCCCCAAATTCCTAAAATTCCAGAAACTGTCAAATAAACCTCTCGCGTCTGTACCATGTGACCTTGGGCAGGTCACACAGCCTCTGTGAGTATGGACCACGAGAGGCAGGTGGGGTGGGAAAACTTCCCAGCAGGGAAGTCGCCCTGTGCCTGGGGGGCGGCTGTCGAAGCTGGTGCAAGTTGTACAGCATGCGGGCTGGCACACACACTTGGACTCATGCACACTTGTGTGCCCGGTCACAGAGCCGAGCAAAGCCTCTGGAGCAAAAGGAGGCAGGAGGGTGTCCTTCCCACATGTCCCCTTCCTTCCAAGGCCGCCTAAGCCTCCAGCCCCTGAAGCCATCTTGGGTCAACACATTGGCCAAAGACGCTTAGCTCCTCTGGCCACCAGCAAAATGCAAAGTGTCCCTGGGACGGTGGGTTTCAGTGCTAGGCCTGCACCCCACCTCCCCCTCAGCCACAACCCACAGCACCTATCACCACATGCCTTCAACAAGTGACTTCTCAACTCTCGGTCCCTGCCAGAAATGTCCTCCCGGGGCCCCGCACCCCTACACCCTCCGCACACACACTCATTAACATACTCCCACAGGCACACGCTGTCGCGTGCACGCACATTTACACACCAGGACGCATGTATGCACACTCACTCAGACGCTCACACAAAGCCCAGCAAATCTCAGCACACCCCGTCAGACGCTCTTGCCCACAGCATGGGGCCGGTACCTGTTAAATTATGCCAACTCCACCAGAAGAAAGGTATTCTCTTTTAAATCGATTCTTTTTCAACAGCTGCTAATTATATTCAGGGGTTTGGGGCTTGCAAGCCTGAACGTCCTTCTAACATTCATTAGTCTCTCTTTTTAACAGGGAGCAGACCCCAAGCTCAGAACCATCCCACGGACAACCACACCTCGCTGGAATTAAATAACCATTTTTGTTTCTGTTGCTTCCTGTAAATGGCAGATGTAAGGTTTTCTGTTTACGGTAGTGGCATGGTTTCCTTTCATACTGAAGGGTTGTTTTTTCTGGGGTGTGTGTGTGTGTGTGTGTGTGTGTTTAGTGCATTAATCTAAAGAAAAATATTACCTAGGTAATGGTGTAGGAAGTTCCAGAAAACGGCACAGGTGGGCAAGATCTGACTGACTCAAGGATCACCTCCAACAAAAGGTCCTTTCTGACCCTCCCCTGTTTGGGGTGCCCCACAGTTGCTATGGTAACCATGTGCTTTTACGTCTGCCGCCCCGGCAGACCCTAAGCGACCTATATCCCCGATGAGCCACCCTGGGCCCAGGGCCGCGGCTCAGCCAGGTCGGTGCTGGGTTTTGTGGGGTGAATGCATTAGCACCCAGGTCCCGGGCTCTGCCCAGTCTGGCCATCCTGTTCATGCCCTTGCACATTTACGTCGTCTTTGGGTCCAGCCCCGTCTGATGGATCAGCCTCCAGTCCAGAGGCGCAGTGTTGCCCAAATCTAACCTTATCTCTTTCTGAGAAGCGCTGACCTCTCTCCTGAGGCAGGATTCAGTGTCCCCCCTGCCTGCCAGACCCTCCACTGGGATGTGCCCCCACCTCCATTCCTCCAAACCCACCACCTACCTCCCTCTTCCCCAGACTACACCAGCACCAGTACTCAGCTCCAGCCCTGCCTCAGTGTCCCCAATGGAAAGCTGTGGTGTCATCTGTCTGTCCTCCCTTAGGGTCCTCCCGCAGCCAGGGTCACGAGGCCGGAGGGGTCACCTCCCCCCTGCCATTGCTCCTTGAATCAGATTCTACTCACTGCCTCCCTGAACCGGCACTCTGGCCTTTGAGCACCTCTGCCTTCAAGACCCTCCTGGCACAGTTCAGAGGATGCTACTCCCTCTTCAGCCCGCCATGGCTCCCTATCGCTCACAGAGCAAAGTGTGAGGAGACTGGCATTTATGGAGCTCCTTCCATGAGCTGTAAACTGGGTGGGGGTTTACACACAGCACCTCACTTAATCTTCATGATAACCTGCCAGATGAGGAAACTGAGGCTCAGAGAGGTGAAGTCAGTTCTTGAAGGACAGAGCGGAAGAAAGACAGTCCATGTGGAGAGAATCATGTGCAAAATGGCACAAGGGCATGAGGGTGTTTTGTGAGTCGGGGAAAGGTTGGGTGTGACTAGAAGCAAGCGAGGAGGCCCGGGGAGCTGGCCTCTGACTTCCAGGGAAGCAGGCTGCAGGAACTTTTTTCTTTTTAAGTTAATTAATTAATTTATTTATTTATTTCAACTTTTTTATTTATTTTTGGGACAGAGAGAGACAGAGCATGAACGGGGGAGGGGCAGAGAGAGAGGGAGACACAGAATCGGAAACAAGGCTCCAGGCTCCGAGCCATCAGCCCAGAGCCCGACGCGGGGCTCGAACTCACGGACCGCGAGATGGTGACCTGGCTGAAGTCGGACGCTTAACCGCGGAGGAGGTCAGAGGCGCTCCGAGGTGTCTGGAACAGGGGGACTCGGCACCCTCGCTCTCCTCTTCTTACCCCTCCATGCCACGCGACTCACCGTGCGTGGATTTGTCTGGCTGTCATCTCTCCTCACCCCGCCACCACCCACAATCCACAATGTGAATTCCACGAAGGCGGGGACTCTGTCTGTTCTGTCCCCTGCCGAAGCCCTAGTGCCTGGCCCCACGCCGCGTTCCAACGAAAATATGACCAACGAGTGAATGATTCAATGTATTCGCCGAATTTGTATTTGGGAAGGTAGAAAAGGAAATCTGTCCGTGGAAAAAGAAAAACAGCTCCCCTCCCTCCCCCGCTACCCTTTCCCCGACACTCCGCAGGTAATCGATGCTGACCTGGGGGGTGTTTGTTAGCAAATCGGTTGGACTTTCTTTTTCCTCCTCTGAGTCCCTGTTCTCTAGCAAGAGCCGGAAGGGCGGGTGTGGCGCTCACACACTTTTGACTACCCAAGAGGCAGCGGGGATGGTGGGTGAGAAGACAAGAGACACAGGAGTTGCCCCCCGCTCCCCCGCCCCCCACACACTGCTGACCCCTGGCTGAATTTCCTCTGTCTTGGCAACTGCCTGATAAGCCTGCGGGCTGAGAAAGGGGTGATACCTTTTTACCTCCCCCTGGATAGACCAGGGAGGGTGGGGACGTCTGTCCTCTGGTGGTCCTGTCTTCTTCTGGGATGGTCAGACTTTAAAGGAGACCCCCCCACAGACCCACCGACCTACCCTCCTGCCTCTGGACACTGTCTGACCTTGCAGCAAGGCCGGAGAAGGAGGGCCTGTCCCTAGCCTTGGGGCTGCGGTCTCTGGAACACGGCACAGTGCCCAACGCATGGTAGGTGGTCAACCAATATTCTTGAATGAACAAAGGACTGTCACTCTGAGTGGTTCGTTTTTCCTGGTGTGTAGACGCCTTGGCTGCCAGGTAGTAACAATTGCTTTCATACTCTCCACGATCATAGTGACCCCCAAAATGGTCACCCACAAGAATGTCACCACGCATTGGTGCAATGCCTTCCTGTGGGCTTCCCTGAGCTGACAGCAACTCTTTTAGTTAGGATGTAAATCACATGCCCGTCTTACAAGTGGGGACAACTTCGAAGGTCACTGCCAGCCCGGGAGGGGAAGCGGGACATTCTGAGGCCCCATCTTGCTTTGCGCTGCCTCGAGGAACCTCTGATCCTCAGGGTGTGTCATTGGGGACAGGTTGTGGGGAGATCTGACCTCACCTAAGGGCGGCAGTGAAAGGCTGCTCCGGCGACGGGACACAAAAGCTAAGTTTGAAAGCCAAGAGCTCCTGGCATTCCCCTGGTGGGCGGGCGGGTGGCAGAGTATAAGCACTCGCTAAGGCATCCCATTGTTTCTTCTTTAAAAACATCAGACCGAACCGTGCTTCCCAGATCCTTGTTCCTGGGCCGGCTGACCAGAAGCAGTAGAGAGCAGGGACTCCGTGCAATCTGGGACCCTGGACCGCCCTGGCCTCCCAGGTCACACAGTCCAGCCCTGCCTAGACCTGCTGGCTTCTTAGTGCCCAGCCTGACATCATTCAGGGAAATCTGGGCCTCTCCTGGGAGACTCCAAGCTCCCTAAGGCAGGGTGGGTGTCACTGTGTGCCCTCAGTGTCCCGCCCTAGCTGAGAGAGGGAGAGGGAGAGACCTCACAGTCTCCTGCTCCTGGGGGAAGAACTTGGTGAGTGCCAGGCTTAAACAATGGCTGGCCCTCCTGGGTTTGACCCCTAACCTCCCTGAAGGCTGAGCTATTGGGGGTCTGCTTGGCTGGCAATGGCCTTAATGGCAGTCGAAGACAGGTAGCTCTCAGGTTCAGCGTCTAGAACCTGTAGAACAAAGGCTAGGCCAATCTGAACCGAGGGCTGGGCCGGTTCACGGGGAAAGCCAGAGACAGTAGAGAAAGTCGCAAGGTGCTACTAAGACTCCTGTAGGCAGAGGGAGGGGACAGGATCCACAGAGAAAAAAAAGAAACAGAGATGGGGAGTGTCCCTGACCCAGGAGGGAGAGTACAGGGGAGAGGAGTGGAAGTGAACACAACACCCTCAGCAGTCTTGATTCTAGAGGCTTCTGGTCCAGGCCGTCCGTCCATGTGTACAATTCCCCCCTTTTCTTCCGGCAAATGGCAGCATCTCTATCCTCAAAACCAAAGTGGCCCTGCCAGCATGCATCCCCCCCCCCATCCCTCATCGTATTGGTTTACTCTGGGTTCAGGGGACCTGTGGCCCCCACAGATGGGGCTCCTGACTCCTGCTTCCCACGCGGAATCTGTCTCTCAGCCAGCTGCTGGGAGGCACTGGCGGGGGAAGGAAGCCCGCTTCCCTGTGGGACCCCGGGTTTTGTGATTTTCATCATTATCACATGGCACTTTAAAAATTAGATTTATGCCCCGGACTTCCATCACCCGCAGAGCAGCTAATGCCATAGGTACTTTGTGCTAGTAGGGTCTTTTAGCCCCATGGCACTGAAGACCCTGTTTCGAGCTACATCCCAGAGTCCACCACGGAATCTGTACTTGACAAATACTTGTGGCAGTGAATGAATGAATGAATGAATGAATGAATGATAGAAATAGCTAATACTCACTTGCTATACACTGGGCCCTGTTCGGGCTGCTTTTCTATGTTATTTCAGTTAATCTTCACAGCCAGCTAAGGGTGAGGCACTGCTATAGTGCCCATTTTACAGATGGGAAACTGAGGCTCCAACAGGTTGCATGGTTTGCCCAAGGTCACTCAGCCTAGGCCTTGATCTCACCTCTGGAGTTCTCCTGCGCAGGAAACCTCACCTGCTGTTTTGAGGGATGTCTCACCACCCTCAACGTTTTATAACCAGCACTCAGGGTGTCTGCTGCTCCCCCGTCCCAGGCTCCTCCTGTCCAGTGAAGTTTTGCCCTGCATGCTCCATCCAATCCCACTGGACCGAAGGAAAGAGTAAGTCCTGCACATTTGAGCTTGAGTCAGTTGCGAGCAGCTCTCAAGACAGGCGGCCAGCGTCGGGGAGGCAGGTGGGGCCTCTCTGCAGCCACTTGTCTCCCCTCATGTCCGCCATCCATTTAACATGACGTCCCTGCCCCTCACCAAATTCCAGCCTACGCCAGGCTCTGAGCAGGGCACTGGGACTGAGGAGAGGAGGGGCCCTAGAGCAACCCACAGGAGTGTCCTGGGGGCCACTGCCCCAGAGAGCCCCCCGGGGGCTCCGGAGAGTAAGACCACCTCGCCAGGCCGTGATCAGAACCACCTTGGTGGCATAAATGAACTTGTGGATGATGACTCAGCTGCCGTGCGGGTTAGTAACTATTGTGTCCCTCACAGGCTGGGAACCACGGAGAGAGCCTGCCGGGAGGACATATTGAATTGCCTAGCATTTGTGAGTCTTTGCCCAGGTGACCTTCCTCAGATCCCTCTGTGGGCCAAGGCAAGTATACGGAATAAATCAATTCAAGGGCTGCCCAGGCTCTGTGCCTGAAAATGGCACCCCCGGGGTCAGCAGGGTTTAGAGCAAGCACTGTCATCCCACACGCTGCCACCCCCTGCACCCTAATCCTCACGAGGCTATGGGATCCTCCTAACGGCTCCAAGACTCCAATGCCCCTCTTGACATGGGGCAGCAGAGGCTGGCTGTGGCCCTCCCATAGCCCCTTGGCCCTCCCTTAGGGTCACCTAAGCTTCTGTGAATGGTTCCCGAGAGCACTGGGATCGCTCCCAGCCAGCAAGGGGTCAGCCCCAACCCTCTGTGCGACCAGGGCCTTCACCAACAGCTGCACCCTGCCAGCCTCGGGACCAGGAGAGGAGGAGGTCCTTCCTCCCCGGCTTCCCTACATCACCCCTGGCCCAGCCAGGGCAGGGGAAGGCAGAGGAGAATTCTTTCCATCTCCATATCCTAAGAAGTATCCTTTACAGAGGGCTCCCTGTGCACGACTCACTCCCGACAACACCCCTGAGAGGTCAGCAGCCTGGGCCATCAACCCCACTTGACAATTGGGAAAACTGAGGCTAAGGCCACCACAAGGCCGGTGTCAGAGCTGAAAGCAGCCTTCAGAGCTCCAGAACACTCCCCTGCCCTTTCTGCCCCCCCACCCCCGCCATGGCAACTGTCCCCCATCCGTCACTGACTCCCTGAGAAAGAAAAAGTGGCAGCTGGATGGGACGATCCATAGCTGGGTGGTGAGCCCCTGTCCTCCTCGGTGCCCCCATGGGTGGCAAGGCTTCTCAGAGATGGCTACAAGGAAGACCAGGGAAGGTGTGGTCTGCCCTGCCTCCGATGAGACTGGTTTGGGTGTTGGCGTGGGCACCGACCGGCACAGCAAACTTCTGCGAGTTTAGTCTACACTCTTGAGCACACACGTGCACGCATCCGAGCGTGCGCACACAGCCCCGCCCTCCACCAGCACTCCCCAAGTGCCCCGCGTGAGAGAGTGGGTGGGTGCCGGCATCTCCAGAGCTCGCTCAGAGCCCCCCCTGCTCGTGGCTCTGCGTCAGCTGCAACCTTATGCACGGGCAGCCGCCTCTGGAGAACGATTTGAAGGCTCCCAGAAACATCCTTCCCCTCCCCCAAGCCTGCCACGGGCCTTCCCAAGGCCCGGCTGAGATGCAGGATGGGAGGGGACCCCAGCAGAGGTCTCACGGCAGGCCAGGTGCTGTGCTAAGTGATTTACGCACACCCTTCCTCCGTATCCCCACAACAACCCTGCGAGAGGGCCATTATTTATTTCATGGTTCACCACCCTTTTGGTAGAGCTGAGAAAAGGCAGGCTCGGGGAGGTGGACAGAGTCGTTCAGGTCCCAAACAGAAAGGCGCAGACCCAGCACTGAAACCCAGGTGCCCTGGGGTCCCCATCAGATTAAGAAAAGAGGCCAAGGGACCAGGTCCTTTGGTGACTCCGGCCTGGCTCAGAATAGAAGAGTCTCAGGAGAGAGAGAAGCCCAAGATGGGACGGCACAGGCCACCCTGAAAGAATTTTCTGGATTTGCAATTCAGCCACAGTCGTCCACAGCTCTTTAAAGTAATAAGACCTAAAAGTGGCCAGGGCCGTGCTGTCACCAGATGTGCGTGCACACACACACACACACACACACACACACACACACACATGCACGAGCATACACACATCCACACGTGCATCCGTGGCAAGAATGACCCTGAGAAGAAGGAAACGTCTGCGGGCTGGGGACAGGGAGAGGGTTCTGGTACCCTGATGCCCGAGGACAGAGATCGATACCTGAGAACGCCCCCTACACCCCATTCTTCAGCCTCCCCAGACAGTTGCTGCCTGTCTAGCAAACCCCCAAGGGGCCCCTACTTCGAGCTGGACCCTGTGCTGGCACACGGCCTGTGTCGGCTCACTGTCCCGACTGTCTCAGACATGGTTAAGCAACATCCCAAGAGGACACAGAGCTGGACTTTGAACCTGGGTCTGTCAGACTCTACAGCTTTGGGTACTTGAGGTGGGGCGGTTTGGGGAATGGAAGGGAGAGGTAAGACGCACTCTGGAGCCCAAGGTTCGTTCCAAGAGGGAAGTCGCAAAGGAGATGGAGGCCGTGGACTGCCAGGGACACCTCCTCAGAAAGAATTTTCTAGCCAAGAGGAGGCTCAGAGAAGTTCGAGGCCCACGGTGGGCCCTCGAAAGGGGCGGGTGTCCTTTCAGCCCAGGACCCGTCATCTGGGGAGGGCGGATGCCAGCAACCAGGACCACCGAGCAACAAAGGCTGGGACACCTGTGTTGGTGGTGGGGGTGACACCAGATCCGAGGTCACCCACTGGGGACCTAAAGGCAGAATTTGGCCCTCAGGTATGTTGTGCTTGGTCCCTACAATACCGGTCCACAAGTGACGTTTTAAAAATCTTGGGGCGCCTGGGGGGCTCAGTCCTTTGAGCATCCAGCTCTTGATTTCAGCTCAGGTCACGATCCCAGGGTTGTGGGATCAAGCCCTGCATTGGGCTCAGCTCTGAGTGTGAAGCCTGCTTGGAAGTCTCTCTCTCTCTCTCTCTCTCTCTCTCTCTCCCTCTGTCCCTCTCTCATGCTCACTCACTCTCTCAAAAATAAAAAAAAAATTTTTTTAATCAAATTAGTTGCCAACATTTAAAAATCAGGAGGTTGTTGGAAATCTAACAACCAGGCACCAATCTGCAGGTGAGTAGCAGCTGTCCACCCTAGAGGGGCTTGCACATCTCCCTGAAGTCCCCACCCCTCCCTAGGGCCCACCCCAGGCTTCCGTGTCCATCCTGCCAGTCCCTGTGGGTCTTCGATTTTGCCAGACCTTGACTGGATGGGGGGGCCTTCTAGAACTTAGATGCCAGGTTCTCAGGCAAGCGGACCTATTTCCAACACCTCCTCAATGTGCCGGGACCTGTAGGGAAGCCCCTAGGTGTCGGAGACATACAACGTGACACGACAGTGTGTGCGAGTAACTTGCCCTCCGGTGGGTGAGCAGAAAATCGAACTCAAGGAGAAGGCCCATCCCAACACTAAGATTCTGGGATGCAACGAATAGACTGGAAGCGGAAAAGGAGGAAAATAGACGTAAAGGGAAAATGTAATCTGGAGGCCTGGTGGTAAGAATAAGGTGGCAAATATGGCTGCCTTTTTAATATTTCAAAGTCTCTGTGATGGCTCCATTGGGTGGATACGAGTGCATCGTTTAGCTAATGATGTGTAACAAACCACCCCGAAACTTGGAGGCTTCAAACAACAGCCATTTACTCAGCTCGACATCATGCAGGTCAGCAATTTAAGTCTGGCTTAGCTGGAAGGTTCTTCCGGCCTCGGCAGGCTGGAGGCTGATCTTGGCTGGGTGGTTCATGCATCAGAGGTGGGTCAGCGGGGGGCTGGCCGGTCTAGGATGACACCTCTCACGTGTCTGAGGTCAGCTGGTGGTCAGCTAGGACGATGATGGGGACTGAGCCGTGCGTCTCTCGTCGTCCAGCAGACCAGCTGCGCAGGGTTCCAAGAAAGTGAGTGGGAGCATGCGAAACTTCCTGGGACCGAGGTCTGGACCCGTTTCACAGTCACTTCTGCCATGTTCTGTTGGCCAGAGCAAGTCACAAGGCCAGGCCAGATTCAGATGGTGAGGAAACCAGCTCCGTCTCTGATGGGGGTACTACAAAGTCACTCCGCAAAGAGTGTCTGTATAGGAAGAAATGTATGATCTACATATTTTCGTCATTGATCTACCACAAAGAGAAAACACACACAAGTGGCTTAAACAAGATAGACTTTTACTTTTCTCTCATATAAAGAAGTCCAGCAATGATTGGGAAGCTCCTTAAAGTCCTCAGCAACTCAGACTTCCATCTTTCTGCTCTGCCACTTTGGTGCACCGTCTACCCTTAAGTGGGCCACGTGTTCCAAAATAGCCACTGGAGCTCCAGCCATCAAGTCTTCATTCTGGGCAGGAAGCAGAAAGAATTGCGGTGGAAAGGAGAGACGAAGCACTAAAGAGCGTGCCTTTCCCACTCAACAACTTTTGTCCAGGTCTCCTTGGTCAATACTGGCTGTAGACGGGGGCAAGGGACGCGGTCCTTGAGTTGGGGACTTTGCCATCTGAGTAAAATCAGGTTTCCGTGAGGAAAAAAAAAAAGATACGGAGAATAAATACGAGGTATGAAACTAGCAGCATCTGCCAAAGGGGAGAGAGGTAGAGGGGAAGAGTTAGAGCCTCTTGGCGTTTTAACTCTCTCGAGAGCAATGAAGAACTCTTTTCCAATTATCTTATTTGTGAGATTATAAAGAAAATAAACGTCCGTGTGCCTAACAGGTAGGAAAGAATGATCAGTCACTACCCCATCAACAGGGCCTACAGACCCAGGACCCGTCCTCAAATCATCCGTCCTGGAGAGGCGACACCCCAACATAGTAAGTCTCCCCACATCACCCCCTTCCCTCCAGCTGAGAAGCCTGGGAGGGACCCCGGCCCCAGGCAGGGCCCGACTCCTATCCAGATCGTGTCTGCAGGGAAAACCTGGGGGCACTGCCATGCTTTGGGTGGGGGACAGCTCCCCTCCACCCTCGGCCCCCCAGACCTGCCGGCTTCCACTGCATCCCCTTCTCTCACAAGACTTGCTGACTCCAGATGAGCCCTCCAAGGGCCCTAAAGGGGACAATAAACGTCAGGAGAGCCTGACGTCAGAAGGAGGTGATAAAACATAAGAAGCAGACAGAGCTTCTCAAGTCTGGCCCAGACGCATGGGCCCCGACCGTGACTTCCCGCCCAAGAGCCATTTCCTCAGACATCTGCGTAGCCGCGACACCTCGCGCGAGAGGCTGGGCCCGGGGCAGAGGACAGAACGGCCTGGGAGCCACAGCCTCAGTGTCAGCCTCTGGGCAAGCAGAGCAGAGTCACGGCCGAGCTGCAGCTCCCTGGAGGCTGTTCCTGCCCCAGCCCAAGGAAGAGCAGAGCCCGTTCCATTTGTCATCCAATGGGGTATTGACCGGACACCCGCTGGCACCCACGTCCTCTGCCACAGTCATGTGGCCACCTCCGGGCTCAGTGCTCTCAGCTGACGTCAAGCAGAAGGGATCTGAGCCAGCGAGGGCCACCAAGAATTCTATGGCATCGTCTTGCTCACGTGGAATGAATACCCTGTCTCAGGACCCCCGGGCGCACCTGGGGAAGGAAGGGCGTGCTGTGCGGAGACCTCAAAGCTGGTCCATCAAGTGTGTTCCTCATCTTTGGCTCCTGCCAAGTATTCCATCTGAAGAAAGGGCTCCCAGCTATGAAGGCACGAACGAGTGGGTGAGTGAATGGTTGACAGCCGTGCACCACGAGAGCATCGTTGGTCTACTCCACACGCACTTACCAAGTGAGTAGTAGGTGTGCCGGGCCAGGGGTACAGGGAGGAAAAGACGGGCCGTGCCCACCGTTCCTGCGCAAGACGGTTCAATGACCCTGCCCCCGTTCATCGCCCGTCTGCCCAGCCTGGTCAGGTCCTCCCTCCTACCAGCGCCCTGATCCAGGACCCACGACCCACCACCCCACCAGCTGCCCGGTGTTCCTCCCCCAGGGGTAGCCCCGACTGCCGCCCCCGCTCCTGGCTGGTGATCGGATGTGGGTCGCCAAAGCTGGAATAGAGGTTTCTGGGGGCTCCGGGACCACGGTTTCTCTCTCGTCCAGAGAGCGTCCAGGATCGACCCTCTGCCTCCTCTTCCGGCCGCCGTCCTGGAGGGGCGTGAGCCCAGAGCCGTCTCGTTCCCTGCCCAGAGAGGCTGTCTGCCCACAGAGGAAGCAGAGCCAAGATTGCTGTGGAGAACAGGTGCTGAGCCTTCCCCAAAGGCCCCGCCCCTGGGCCTACAGTTCTGAGAGACCCAGATCACCCCACCGCTTAAGCCTGCTCGTTTGGGGTTTCCGCATCTTGCAGCTGAAGGCATCCCTGTGACCTGGCCCCATAGGGGCTATGACAGAAGGAACACTTTTCTGCCTGGGGGAGGGGACATTTGGGCAGAGTGTTAAAAGCGCGAGCTTCAACTGGCCAGAAGGATAAGGAAGGAAGAACATTCCAGGCAAAGGGAATGGCATGAGGAAGAACATGAAAATTTTAAAAAGCATAACTTCCTCAGGGTGTGGGAAGGGAACGGGCTTTGGAGGGACAGAATGACACTTGGGACTCTTCTAAGTAATTAAGCTCACTCAATCCTCATGGTGACCTACCAGGACATACAAATTTGTTCCCCACTTGAGGATGATAATCAGCTTTACCCACACGAGGAGACTGAGGCACAGAGAGGCTAAGTGATATACTCAAGGTCACACAGCTGATGTTAGAGCTGGGATATCCAGTCAAGCGCCTGCCTCCGGCGTCCAGACTCTGAAGCCTGACTGTCGTGTCACCTCGGGCAAGTCATTTAACTCACCCAGCCTCTGTCTTCTCAACTGCAAACTGGAGAGAGGAAGCCCTAATGACGGACCACAGACCTGAACAACAGGGTTTTGTATCTTTTGTTTGTGTTTCACTGGGGCCCCCTATCCTTTCTCCTTGAGGGAGGCAGTCTCAGGAAACAGGTGGATACCCAGGGCCACAGGCCTGAGTCTACATCCCCCTTTGACCAGTTTCTTCCTAAACAGCTTTGGGCAAATATCTGGCCTCACAGAAGTCTCAGTTTACTCACCTGTAGAATGGGACCAACGGAGCAAATGGAACCTGCGTCATTGGGTGACTGACCAGGTGTCTGTTCCGCGCGCCTGGCCAGCCGCAGGGTGGGGAGGGCGAGGCATCTAGGAACACAGACTCTGTCCCGGGGGCTTTCAGAGGCGGCAGAGGAAGCCATGGGAGCATGCCTGCACCCCAGGAGAGCGCACAGCTAGAGCCCTGGGAACTCCACAAGGAGCTGAGGGGGCACAACCCACAGAGGCACACGGGAATGGGAACCCGGGAGGTCACCGAATAGCAGCTGTCCGGAGCCCGGACCAGCCAAGGAAGCGGGAGAGCAGGCGGGCAGGGTCAGCCTCCTCCGATGCCACAGAGAAGACAACTGTGATAAGAACCCCCAAGTGCCTGTCAGATCTGGCAATTAGGAGGTCATCAGTGACCTTGGTTGGCAGAGGCTGTGGGGGCAGTGGGAGGACAGGAGGCAGGCGCGGAGGGAGTGGAAGCTGGCAAGGCAGGAAAAGCCCTCCCACGAGAGAAGATAAGTAGTAACACCAAACAGTAGCGATAAGGCGGCAGGCTGCGTGGGCCACCAAGTTCTCAGGCTCACCGGCTGGGAGGGGGTGGCCGAGCCCCACCCCCACCCCAGTGAGGACAACCCAAACTTCCCAAAGGCGGGACAGGGACTTCCAAGGACACACAGGAAGGTGTGGTTTTACGTTTCAAGTCACCAGGGAATCGCCTCGAAGCACAGTCTCCCAGGATGTGGGGCAGATCCTGCTCCAACGTTGATGTTGTAAGTTACTGTAGACACTTGGGGAGATAGATGTGGGCAGACATCCCATATGGATGCGTGCATGGGTGGATGGATGGAGTCCTAATGATACATGAAAATTGCACTATTTCAAAATCTAAACCTAGCTAGCAGCGATTTAGTGACTACTGAAAAGCAGACTCCCTGCTGATGGTGAGTGGATGGAAACACATAAAAACAATGGCTCCCTCTCCAGCCCCACCCCTCCCACTGGATTATTCGGATGGATGGATGGATGGATGGATGGATGGATGGATGGATGAGTGGGTGGGCGGGTGGGTGGGTGGATAGAAAGGTGGAGGGATGGATGGATGAGTGGATGAGTGGATGGGTGGGTGGATAGACGAGTGGATGGATAACTGGATGGATGAAACACTATTGGGGTATACGATTTGGGTGCATTGGCAACTGACCACCCAGATCGCGGATACATTTGGAAACAAACCAGAGACACAGTATGTTTTCCCATGAATAAAGAAAGTCAGTTAAAACCATCCAGCCTTTTCCTCTAATATGACCATCACTATTTTGGTTACAAAACTCGAGCGTTGCTTCCAATTGCACTCTGGGAATGAGACCATTTTCATTTTATTACTTGCAGGCTCCTGACTTGAAATAACAAAATAAAGTTGTCTCTTATGCTAAGTGTCTGCACCCGGTTGGTCGGGTTTAGAGCCCGCGGAATGTAAAGACATTACTTTGCATCTGTAGGACAGGTGTGACAATAGCTATCCCCCACGGCCCAATGGTCTATTAGCCCCGGAGGAGCACCTGGGACAGGGCCCAGCATCCAGTAGTTGCTCAATAAATGCTGGTTCTTATTTTTCTTTTGAGTCAAACTCATCACCCATTTCAGGGAGTCCTGACCAGGTGGTTTTCCCAGGACTAGCATCTTGACAGGCGTTCTGGGAACAACGCTGAACCTCCGTGACAGCATCAGCTTCGCCTAGGCCCCCAGCAAGGCCTCAGATTCTCACTCCTCAGGAGAAGACAGGTCACTCCTCCTCTGAAGCCAGACTGCCTTGCTGCAGGCCCCAGGAAAGCTGCCTCCTCCCCCAGGCCCATGGCACATCATCCCTGCAGCCACTGACTCCACTGCTGGCTCTCCTCTTACCAGCTGTGTGACCTCAGGCCAGTGACTTAACCTCTCAGAGCCCCATTCCTCTCATCTGTAAAATGGAGACAATACTAACCCATGGGTGCAAGGATGGTTGGGAGGCTCACATGAAAAATAAGTGTAAAGCATTTGGCTCTGCACCCAGACAGTGAGACTTTAATAAATGGCAAGATGGTGATAGTCATTTTTATTTTCTCGAATGATGACAATTCACTTCAGGTAGATCATTCAAAATTATGCAAATTAATTGGCCCTCATAATCATGGTGAGACAGGGCAGAGGTTCTCATTCAGATTATGTCCATAAGGAAATGCAGTGATCAGAAAGGGTAAGAGACTGGCCTGCGGTCACACAGCAAAAAGGCTGACCTCAGGAAGACGCCTCCAGCTCCTGCCCAGGCACCTTCCCGGGGCCCCCCAGAAACCTAGCAAGACATCCCTTCTGACTGCCCAGGGCCAGGCCCTGCTCATCTTTGTCCCATCTTCCCCTCCCCCTTCTCCAGGCTAACATGATTTCATTCAGCCCCAAACGTGTGAGAAGCTTGGGCTGATGCATAATTCATGACGCCAATTTGCATTCTCTCCACCAGGCCTTCAGCCTCCTCCCCCACCGCCCCCAGCCCAGCCCAGCCGCTCCTCCCAGATCTAGCATCTGCGTTCCCAGTGACATTTTTCTAGCAGCAGTGGTCTGGAAGCCCCATCCCAGAGCTGGAAATGCTTCGTGAATCACAAGGCGGTTCCTTCTCCTGTGGACATCGTCAGAGCAATTCAGGGGCCTGCCCTTGGGGATCATGCGACAGGCCTCCTTCTGGAACCTGTGTTGGGCAGGTGGGGCTGGAGGAGAGTATGAACACAGCATTTCAAACAAGGCCATGCTGGGGGGGGGGGGTCCTTCTGGTCTTCCCCCTGCAGCCAGGCACACGCATTCCATTTGGGCCCGCCCCCCAGGGTGCTCAAGTCAGGTTCACTGACCTCCCCCCGTGCCCAGCCCTTGTCAGAGCTTGTCCTTCGATGAGAAGGTGAGTCTGGTTGAGCCCAAACTCCACCCTCCTTCTGTGGCCAGGACTTGGGGGCCCCAGGCCTCTGCAGAAGAGTTGGCTGAGGCCTAGGGAGGATGAGGCTTTGACTCAGTGGCCAGGATGGGACTGAGGGAAAGGGGTATAGTCACGGGGCAGGGGGTGGGGAGGGAGGAACACCCCAGAACTGCCTGATGAGAGACATAGGCCCAGTGCAGAGACCTGCAAGGCTGGCCAGACTCCCCCATCCAGATTCCACCCCCCTCCCAGGGAACCAGGCCCAAGGCCCTCCTAGATGGGGCCCCCAGAATGGACAGACATCAGGACATGGTGGCACCCTCTGGGACATCAAGGAGGCCTGTAAGGCCCACACGGGCGTGGCCACCTCAAACGAGTGTCCTAGTGTGGCAGGTTGTGGGGATGGCCAGATTCCCCCGTGGGGGGAGGGGCCTCTGTGGGTGAGAGCCTTGTCCGTCCGATCTGTCCATCCCTGTTGTGGCCGCACAACAGGTGCTCGGCCACAGTAGGGGCTCGGCCTTACCAAATGCTTCCGTGATGGGTGTCTGCTACATGCCAGGCATCCTGCACAGCCACAGTCCTCAATGCCCAACCCTACTGGCATGTGGAAAAAAAAACAGGGAGGTGATGTGGTCCATCCGAAGTCACACACTGGGGAAGGACAGCCGGGCCCTCTGCTGCACCCCAGGGCCTCGGGGCAAGGGAGAGGGGTGGAGCACGTTCCTAGCAGAGGAGAGCCCCTCCCGCCAGCCCCACGCCAAGGCCAGGCTCCGTCCAGACCCCGGGCACCCAGCAGTGAGCGCAGGAGGGAAGAGATAGTTCGCTCACCCTCATCGGGCCTTATCGGTCAGTAGACATGACGAGGTCAGTGTGCGGCTCCTCGCCCTTCACCTCAGCCCTGCCCTCCTGGGCCCCTCTGTTGTGTCTCCCAGAGGCGGGTAGACTCAGCTGGCCACCTTGCCATCTTCAGGCCAGAGCTGAGGCGTCCCAGATGAACTCGCTGGCAGGCATCTCCAGCCTTGGGGAGCCGCAGGAGGTGAGCAGGAGCCCGGAGGCTTGCCCAAGGGGCCCTGGGAGCCCAGTGCCCTTTCTAGAGATGGCCTTTGAGAGCACTCGTTTCACCCGACTTGACCTTGGTCCAGAGGACTTCCTTCCCTTGGTGTTCATGGGTAAAATGAGGCACAGATCAATTACATCTCTTTACAAGCCCCAAGACAAAGGGGAGCCCCCGGCACACGTCCCATGTCTCCTGATTACCCGCTGTTCCCTTCATTACCTCGTGGAGTCCTCAAAATCATCCCCTGTGGTGGGTGCTATCGTCCCGTTTCTCTAGATGGGAGAACCGAGGCCAGTGAAGTTATTTGCCCGTGGTCGAAATGCTAGATGCATGATTGGTAGCGCTGGACATCCAGGCCCCAGCTAGCTCCCGAGCTGTGGGACTCTGACCGTGTCGTCACCACCTGCTGAGCCTCGGGGTGGTCTGGCAGATCATGCTGTGCGACTAGAGCCGGGTGCCTGGGTGATAACCCCTAGCAGTGTGAGCTGGCCACATTCTAGTTTGCCTCTCTGTAACACAGGGTCATGGCCACGACTGCCTCACAGGCTGTCCTGGGACAATGCATGGCAGGTGCCCAGGGTGGGACCCAGAAAATGCCCGATACCCATCAGTTACAGCTGTCACTAGCACTATCGCTGGTAAAAGGGGTGGAACAGAGCTTGGAATGTCTAAAACCTTACAGCTCGGTGGTTCTCGAACTTTAGAGCATCAGCATCACCTGGAGTGCCACCCAGCCCCCAGTCTCCGACACAGCAGGGGTGGGGGGTGGGGGCCCAAGGATCTGCATTTGTAGAAATTCCAGGTGAGGCTGAGGCTGCTGGTCCGGGTCCTCTACGGGGACACAGCGTAGATCTTGACGTTGTAAAAATCCACAGAGGGGCGCCTGGGTGGCTCAGTCCGTTGAGCGTCCAACTTCAGCTCAGGTCATGATCTCACACTTCATGGGTTCGAGCCCCCCGTCGGGCTCTGTGCTGACAGCTCAGAGCCTGGAGCCTGTTTCAGATTCTGTGACTCCCTCTCTCTCTGCCCCTCCCCTGTTCATGCTCTGTCTCTCTCTGTCTCAAAAATGAATAAACGGACTCTGTGTCTCCTTCTCTCTCTGCCCCTCCCCTGCTCGTGCTTTGTCTCACTCTGTCTCTCAAAAATAAATAAATGTAAAAAAAAAAAAAATCCACAGAAAGCCCCACTGACCCGGGTGAAAATCTGACTGCTGGGCTCAGGGAGACAGCTTGGGGTGGATCCCTAGAGGCCCAGAAGCAGGAGGACACAATTAAGTCCATAATTGTGCCCTAATTGTTGAGCGTTTACTAGCCTTATCTCTCTGGACTGTGATTGTTCCCTATCCCCAGTTGCCAGGCGGCTCTTTTGGGTGGTATTTGCTCTCAGGCCAGAACCTTGGGTGGCAGGTCACAGTCAGTGCTCTTCCCTCTCCCGTCCCCAGGCACAGCCAATCAAATGCAGCGGTTTCTCAAATGAAGTACTGGCCTCTGGCAGCTGCCCCCCCCCCCACCACCCCCAGCACCCACTGAAGCCTCCCACCAACTGGGAATAGATGCGGACCATCTCCATGGCACAGAGGAAGCACCAAGGCTCAGAGACACCAAGCCACTTGCCCAAGGTCACACAGCTCTAAAGGGGCCAGCCTGGTCACAATCCCACAGCGTTTTTCCAGCTGCTCCCCCGTCATCCTCGGAACAGCAGCTCACGTTTCGCAGGGCCCTCCCAGACTAGGTCTGAGGCCACCCGCCTGAGCCCCCTTTGTCCTTCATGGCACTGACCACAGCCGCAATGAAATCGGTCTGCTTCTGGTTGGGAGCTCATGCCTCTCTCCTACTGGGAGCGCCAGCGCCGTGAAGACAGGGGCTGTGTCTCTCGTTCCTCGCCAAGCCCCCAGAGCTTGGCACCACACCCCCCACCCCCCCGCCCCCAGCACCGCACAAAGTGAGCGCTCCCTCAGCATTTATTTCGTGAACGATTGCTGACCCGGGTGGTGCCACAGAGCTGCCCGGGACAGCCAGCTCAGGCGGCAGGCCCTCTGCAGGTAGGGACTCGGAGCTCCTGCCTCCCCCCACGGGCCCCTTTCCCGGTGGGGCCCAGGAGCCCAGGGGAGCTGTCTCTCGTTCTCAAAGACTTCTTGATCCGGCCAGCCCCAAAGCACTCGGGCACAGCCCCAGAGCCCACAGCCCACTCGGGGCCAACTCATTCCTGGGTCCCTGTTTCCACCTCAGGTAGCCTCAGGGGATGGAAATATCCACGTGGGGCCGATACAGTGCCTGCCCTGGCCTCTGGCGTGGACCTCTGGGCTTTTCAAAGCGCTCGTCTTATACCAATGCCAGCAGGATTCTTCACCATCTAAAACTGAAGTTTGAGAAACTTGACAGAAAGCCATGGGGGAAGGGAAGGGGCAAAAAATAGATACAGAGAGGGAGGGAGGCAATCCGTAAGAGACTCTTAAATACAGAGAAAGGTTGATGGGGGGCAGGGGGAGAGGGGAAAGTGGGAGATGGGCACTGAGGAGGGCACCTGTTGGGACGAGCACTGGGTGTTGTATGGAAGCCAATTTGGCAATAAATTGTATTCATAAAAAAATTTTTTTTAAATAAAATATAATTGAAGTTTTGCCAATCTTTTTCCACACCTGTGAAATGGGAAAAGGCTTACAGGGTGAGCAGTTGTCCTGGTTTGTCCGAGCCCGAGGTGTTTCTCAAGGCGCAGGACTCTCAGTACTCAATGAAGCAGTCCCAGGCCCAAAGGAACGGTTGCTCATGAGAAGTCTGACAAGCACTTGACACGTATTTTGGCTCTCAGGCTGCGGAGGAGAGGTTAAGGGATTCGCCCGTAAGATGGCCCAGCAAGTCAGCTGACCTTGGCAAAGACACCAATCATCGTCCCTGCCTCCTGGGTCCGCTCACCTGCCAGGTGCCCCTGGCACCCATTCTCCGTGGCTCTGGCGAGGGTCTGCACACGGTTGGGGGGGGGGGTGTGGGGAGCTCGCCAGGTAGAGAGAACCCCCCAGAGGGAGGTTCAGCAGCCTGGGGGCTGGGGGGGCAGCCCCCTCTGCCCGACTCCCTGCCTCACCTGCCCCTCCCTTCGAAGCATTTTCCTCCGACAAACATCATCAAGTTCAAAACAAACATTACCGTTAAACCCAGCTGCCAGCCATGGCGCAACCACTGTGCAAGAGGCTGGTGGGAGAAATTGTTCGCTCTGCTCGGAGGACTTGGGGGAGGCGCCGAGCACCCTGCCAGAAGGGACCTACGCCCGGCTGGGGATCAGGACACTCTGGGAACCCTGCAAGGTCTTCAGATGGGCCAACGCAGGGATCCTGCAGGGCATGGCTCTCCAGAAGCCTAGCCAGCCAGTGTGGCCAAACGGTCAGGCCAGGGGACCGGGGACCAGACGAAGAGGCAGCCGAGAGGCTCAGGTTTCTTGGGACGCTGGCCTTCCTCAGGCCTGGGTTCAAACGCAATCCGTGTCCCTGGGCAAGTGGCTTAACCTCTCTGAACCTGCTTCCTCATCTCGTCTTTCCTGAACAGCCTTCCACGTGCCAGGCGTTGGGCTGGGCACCATATGAGAAGGACGTCACTTATTCCTCAGTGCAACCAGGCAAGGAGGCTGTGCAGAGGTGAAGTAACAAGGCGGAGGTCACGGGCTAGAAAGTCAGCACGGAGGCGCCGGAGGACCATGGCTGGCACGCAGGTTTTTGCCCCAACCGGCAAAAGCACGTGTTTCACCTGTGACACAGAGAGGGAACAACAATGAACCTGGGTTTCTTTCCTTCCACCTTTTTATTTCTGAAACCCCAGTGCCAGGCGAGCATCAGCATACAGGAGGCGTTCAGTGAAGGTCTCTGGAATGAATGAGTGAACTGTTTCCTCCCGTGAGCGACTGTAGCAAAAACGAACGCCCCGCGAAACGGGTGCTTTCCCGGGAACGACTCCTTGAGGATCTGGCTCTCCAGGCACGGATGTCTCCAGGCCCACGTGCATCCCCAGCAGCTTCTCTGGGAGACCCTGTGGTCGGGCACAACACCTACTGGAAGGTGGATAGACCCGCTGATGGGTTGACGGCACCAGGGACTCGAGGGTGCCTGCCCCCCAGCCAGCTTCTTGCTCTAGCCCCCTCAGACCCACGCGGCCCCACCCTCCCTGCCCACCCAGGACTCTGGCCGTTGCTCCGAATTGCTGACCTTCCTCCGGGGGTACACAACACCCCAGCCCCGCCCCCCGATCTTGCTGCTAACTTACTTTTTGGATTAGCGTTGTGTCTGGATTAGGCACAGCCCAGCGCAGTCTCTAGAGATCAGCTCCTAGGGCAGAAGCCATCCCTGGATAGGCTCAGTGGGTCCTGGGGTTGGCGGTGAACTTTGCGGGGGGGGGGGGGGCAGGGTGGCTTCCCAAAGCGTGCACACCTTCTGGAACATCTTGAAGTGAATCTGCCTACAAGCAGCCTGCGGTAGGGCCCACGGCCACGCTGCCAGCCTGGGGTGCACGTATACACCAGCCAGACTAAGAAACGGGAGGCTCAGTGGCCGGTGTGGAGCCCTGGGCCTTGTTCTCTGGGTCTGGACCAGAAGGCAGTCTTGGGCCGCAAGGGCCGGCCCAGCCCAGACACTCTTGAGTGGGAGAGACTCAGAGTAGGGGAGTAGGCCCAGGCCACAGAAATAGAGCCAGAAGTGCTAGAAGTTTCGAAGTCTGAGTCACCTGCCCCCTTGGGGGGTGCAGAGGCCCGTGCTCTCCCCGACTGACACCCTCTCCCACCATCCCTCCCCCACCAGCCCACATAGACTCTCCAACCCACCCCCCTCCCCGGCCTTCTGCAGCACAAGCTACTTACCTCTGCCCACCCGAGGCTGCTTTCTCTCTGTCCTGCCCCAGGCTGCAAACCTGCCTGCGGTGATTTTCTGTGGCTTTCCAGATTAAATCTGGAGTCGACAGCTGGGTGACCGTGGGCAAGTCACTTAACCTGAGTCTCGTTTCTGTCACACATAAGTGGTGGTAAGGACACATGACACCACACGTGTTGAAGGGCCAATATCTTTCCTGCTCTTCCCTCTCCTTCTCCTCGGCTGGTTATCGGAGGCCAGCATCACCTCCCAGCTCCACGTCTCCCTTCTTCCCAATGTGGAGCCTTGGCTCATGCTAGCCCAATTTCCTGACTCTGCCCCCGCTTGTACCAAATCACACCCACCCCCTGGCCTTGGCCCACGGGGAGCCCTTCTCCTGTCCCTCCAGTTACCCACACCCCACGCATCATGTCAGGCCTCTCAGCACCCTGAGAGTGACCCTGGAAACCACCCCCACCACCCCCAGTCCTGATCAACCATCCCTCTCTGGTCCCCACTGCCAAGAGAGGCACACGCCAGTGTAGCCGTTGCTCAGACCGGCACGCGGGAGCCCGCCATGTTTTCTCCTGGACCCCTCTTGGGGTGCTGGCTGCTGGGAGGCGGGGGGCCTTTTCTGCTTCTCCCACAGAAGCCCTGGGCTGTACACTCAGCGGGCACATTTGCTGGCCTGACATACCTGATCCCCAACCACCACCCACGTCCAGACGCCCTTCCAGACCAAGGGCCCCATTATCATAATGAAAACGATCATTTGTCGCCAGCCCACCATGAGTCAGGCACTTGTACAAATACTGACTTGCTTAATCCTCACGGCTCTGCATGTAAGTACTTATTAGCCCATTTTACGGACAAGGAAGCTAAGGCTCAGAGAGCTTGGGTAAGAGGCCAGAGTCCCCAGCAAGGATACAGCAGGGTGGCAGGCAGACTCAGGCCTGTCAGGTTCCGATGTGTCCACTGCACGGCGGGCAATGCCCAGAACAGCACCCTATAACACGTCCTGGCAGGATGATCCCCACCGTCTGGGGCCCCCGAAAGGGACAAAGGAATGGGCTTCTGGCTAGACGGAGGTTCTCCCGGACTTAGGAATCTTGCCACAAAGCCTCCGCTGTTCTGCCTGTAAATGGAGTGAGGCCAGACCCACTGAGTCAGGCGAGAGCACAGAGGTGCTGAGGCTGGAGACCACAGGACACGTGGTGGGGCCGAAAGGAAGTGTGTGAGTGTAGCAGCCGCAGGAGCGTCAGAGCAGCGGTGGGACTGGGGTGGGGGGGGGGGACTAGACGTGGAGCGGGGGGCACAGGCGGGCCCGATGGTGGCGGCCTGGCTGGGAGCCTCTGGAGGCTGCACCTTAGGGCCTCACTCTTCAGTTTATAAGTTCCGTCTGTTCGCAGTGCGGAGGGCCAGGGAACGAAGTGACCGGGGCCTATATGGTAAGGCACCGGCCTGGGGACAGGGAGAAGCAGACAAGCACAGGCAAGATGGTTCCAGAAGTAGAATTAATGGTCCTGGCTGGTGGACTGGGTGTGGGGCAGGTGGCAAAAGGAGTCAAGATGAGACCCAGCTTTCTGACAGAAGTGGCTGAGGGATGGGGGAGAGGGGGCAGTTGATATTTATTGAGAAGATGGGGAACAAGGGACAACCAAAAACTTGGGTTGGCCCTGATGAGCTTGGGGCGCCTGGGAGGCCCCCAGGTAGAGATGTCAGGTTGGCAGCTGGGGAGAGACTAGGGTGCACCCACCGGGCCTGGAGGGCTCGCCTCACCTCAGGGTATCCCCACAGAGAGGACAGGGCCGAGGACGACGCCCTGCCAGAGGGCGGGAAGGGTGACGAGTGGGCCGCAAAGGAGTCTGATGAAGCAAGATGGGGACGAAGAAGCGGCCACCGGGCCCGGCAGCCTTGGGCTGGAGAGGGCGCGGGTCCGTTTGGAGCAGCTCAGGCTGGACGGAGTGCAGAGGAGGAGATGTGGCTGGAGGTTGCTAGATCTTGTCCCAGGACGGTGGGCCAGCAGAGAGGGGCCCTATAGCCCAAAGTCCTCAAGAAGTCAGGAGGGCTGGGGCCCAGGGTCCAAGAGGAAGTGTGGCCTCCGAGAGGAGGGACCCTTCCCCCACTTGCATCAGGAGATGAGGAGACAGAAGTGTGTGAATTGGGGTCTGAGGAGAGAGACGGGGAGACCGCTGTGCAACGGCTCCTGTTTGCCCAGCATGAGGTGTGGGGAGGACATCACATGGGGGTAAGGGGTCACCGGAGGCGGAGGGGACATGAGGAATGCCCCGATGGGGTGCTAAGGCACAGCAAGGGGCTCCCAGGGCATGGGCAGCACCCCCTCCCCGCCCACCGTGCAGCCTCAGGAGTAGCTAGAACAGAAGCCCAACTTCTGGGCTCCTGCAAGGGCCCCCCACTCCGGGGGACAGGGCTGGGTAGGGATGAGGCCACACGGGACAAGAGAGGGGAGGGTCTGGCACCCCACACCTTAGGGGGCCCACTGCCGAGGGTGTGGGCCCTCGTGCGGGAAGCAGGGGTGGGTGATACACCCTCTGGGACCTGCCCTCCCTCTCACACCTCTGCTCCAAGCATGGGTAGGGCCAGATTTTGTCGTGCCATGTACAGGTGACACTGGGGAATTCAACCCCAGGGATAAGAGAACAGGAAAGAGAAGAAACACACACACCAGGTACAACGTCAGACCCTGCCCAGGTAGGACAGCATCAAATCCCCTTTTGAGGGACATCCTATGCCCCCATTTCACAGACAAACGCACTGAGGCTCAAGGAGGCTGCATCAGCATTGTGGTTCAAAGCTCGGGCTCTGGGGCCAGTGGACTTGGGTTTAAACTCTGGCCCTAACCAGCTGTGGTTTGGGGCGAGTGACTTAACCAGCTGTGCCTCAACTTCCTTCCCTGTAAAGTAAAAATAACACTTCCTCCCTGTTCAGGTCGCCATGTGGATCACAGGAAGCCCTCTGAGCCCAGTGCTGCTGGGCACCCAGGGAGGGCTTACAAGGGGGGCCACGGTGAAAACCAAGATGCCAGAGGGGGCCCCAGGGGCGCCCAGCCTGAAGGCCACACCCTGTCCTCCTTCTGGGCTGAAAGGTGCATCTACCTCTAAGAGTCTTTCCAAGACGCCATTTCTTTGTGTTGGTTTCTGTTGAAGTCAGTGGACGGCAGGGAGGGAGAAAGGCAGAGGCCACAGGCCCTGGAGGAGACAGGAGAAAGGGAGGGAGCCCCCAGCCTGGTGATAGATCAGAGGGACAGGGGCGGCCACAGCAGGCAGAGGGGAGATTAGAGGCCAGAGAAGGAAGGAATGCCAAGGTCGCCGGGACAGGGCCCGCTGGAGCCACTAAGACCGCCTGAGCCCCGTATCGTGGCCTGACCTTCTGGGCTAAGTCACCTATGTGGTGCGACTGGGAGGAGGGGCCCCAGAAAGCCCCTCACCCCTCACCCCTCACCCCTCACCCCTCACGAGAGCTTCTCCTCTGTGGTCCTCACTGTGTCACAGTGCCTCACTTCCACCATTAGTGCTGAAGCCAGTCAGCAATGGAGCCCGGCTCCAAACTCACGTCTGCCCCCAGCGCCCAGGGCTCAGCCACGGCTCTGGCACCCCCACCAGCCGGAGCCCTCCTGCCTTAAATGTGCACCTTTAAGAAAGTCCCTGGGCTGAGTGATTCTGGCCTATCACCCCTGGTGGGAGACTGCAGCTCAGACCAACTTGTCGTGCCAAGGGAGAGCGCAGGGTAGGGTGTGGAGGGAGCTGTGGCTGGCTGGAGGGTGGGCTGGGGTGGGGGGAGGGTCGTTGCACAGGCAAGGACCTCACAGGAAAGGCTCCCAAACCCACCTGCTCCAAACTCCCAATTTCCCAGATATTGCAAACTGAAGCCAACCGAGGTGGGGTCGGCCCGGAGGGGGGCAGTCCTGCCTGAGACATCACCCAGTCGGGGCTAGACACAGAAAGGTAAGTGGGACCCCTGGGTGCCTGGTCTGTGGTCACGCCGAGCTGTTCCAGCCCTTCCCTGTGGGCCTCAGGAAGGATCTGGGGTGCACTGTGTCGGTAGGGCAGGGGCGAGAACCAGCCCAGAGGCTGTCCAGAGCCACGCGGGAGCAAGAGGAGCCGGGCTTTGGGGTCCCTGGGCGGAAGGCCAGGGCCAGCTGCTTCTCACTCCGTCCCGCCATTCCATACAACCCAGGCACTGCCAGGAAGAGCTCAAGGGCCCACATTTCAAACGAGAAAGCATATGCTTAGGGGACATGCCGTGTTTCGGCCCAGAAGGAGGCAACGAAGTCGGTCTGGGGTGCGGGTCCATAGCCAGTCAGCCAGGCTCTTTGGCAGCTCCCGGGGCTCTGCCTGTTCAGACAGATTCAAGAGCTGGCCCTCCAGCCCCTGGGGGTCTGGCAGGATGGCAAGAGGGCAGGGGAGCCGATGCCAAGAGCTGGGGCAAAGGAGAGCTCCAGCCTGCCCTGGACAGCCCCCAGCCAGCAAGACACAACAGCGATAAGGGGCTATCTGGGGTGGCGGGTGGGGCACAGGAGGGCGGCCCGCCTGCCGTCTTCTCCAGCTCCGGGCAACCCCACCTTACCAGCTCCCCAAGGGGCTGGGGTAGTCAGGGGAGCACCTCTCCTTCGGGAGGCCGAGTCAGGGAGGAAGCAATCTAGGGACGTCCCCTTTAGAAGGAGATGCCCCCCGAAAGTTGCGCCGGGGACACGTTATCCCAGAAACCCACACTGTCCCAATTCTGGGCTCGCTCCCCCCAAGCTCCTCGACAGCTGGAGGGGCAGGTGTCTTAGGCAGAGGAAGAGCTCGGCAGCCAAAAAGAAAGCTTCTGCCTGAGGTACAGCCATAGCCCTAAGTCCATCCTTCGCGTCCGGCCCCTACCCAACCCACCTTGGCTGTGCCCTCCCCCACCCTCTGGCTAGCCAGTTTTTTTCTTTAGGGAAAAGGAAAAGTCTCCATTGCCATGCGGACTCTGTTTCCATGAGCATCCAGGCAGGGGGTTCCTCTCACTCTGGGACCCGCCCTCACACAGATTAGCAGGGGCTGGGGCCTGGGAAACGTCCGCATGTTCTAAGTTCATTGTAGTAGTTCCGCTTGCCACACTCTGGAAATCGTTCCTTTTTCTTTAAAAAAAAAAAAAAATTGTTCCTTTTGGCACTGTAATTGATTTTGTTGCAAGTAAATTCAGGTAAACCTTATTCTTGTAAAAAAAGAAAGGAAGGAAGGAAGGAAGGAAGGAAAGGAAGGAAGGAAGAAGGAAGGAAAGAAGGAAGGAAGCAAAGAAGGAAGAAATACGGAAGGAAGGAAGGAAGGAAGGAAGGAAGGAAGGAAGGAAGGAAGGAAGGGAAGGAAGGAAGGAGAAAAGAAAAAAGAAAAGAAAAGAAAAGAAAAGAAACAAAACAAAAACCTAAGAAAGATGTGATGAAAATCCCCTTAGAGATAAAGCCTACTCGAGGACCTTCTGCCTGCCTTCCCCAGGTAGAACCACAGGAGCCATTCTGATGCCTTTGTTCCGTCATATACATGGATATGTGTCCACAGGAAGCACGTCGAACACGTTGAGCACACACGCGTGCCGCAAACTCACACAAATGGCACCACTCCACCCCTTGCTTTTCTTCCCCCAAGAATCCAACTTTGACCTCTCCCTGTCTTGACACCTGGTTAGAAATCTTTTTGAGTCCTTGCTCTTTCCCCAGCCATGGGCTCTTCTCCTGACAGCCCACCTGATCCCTGCCTTCTGGTGGTTTCTCCCCTCCTGGGACAGGAGTTGAGCCCGGGGTCCTGCCATGAGGACAGCATTTCCCGAGGTGAGATACGGGTATCACCAGGCCGAGGAGATGCCATAAGGAAAACACAATCTCCTAGTCGAGTTGACTGGGGGGAAACGTAGTATGTTAGCCCTCTCTTGAAAACTCCCGGGAACATAACAATAGTGGCCCTGAGAAGTCCTGCAACCAAGAAGCTTACTGACTTTTCTTAACCAAGGAGGACCCAAGCTTGGGAAACCATGGAAGTCTTCAGGATATTTACATCACACCAGATGATACGCTGAGGAGAGGGGCCCTGGGTAGTTCCTTCCAGGTTCATGATCTCACGGTTCGTGGGTTGGAGCCCCGCATCGGACTCTGCGCTGACAGCTCAGAGCCTGGAGCCTGCTTCAGATGCTGTGTCTCCCTCTCTCTCTTCCCCTCCCCTGCTCTCTCTCTCTCTCTCTCTCTCAAAAATAAATATTAAAAAAAAATTTTTTTAATTTTTTTTCAACGTTTTTATTTATTTTTGGGACAGAGAGAGACAGAGCATGAACGGGGGAGGGGCAGAGAGAAAGGGAGACACAGAATCGGAAACAGGCTCCAGGCTCTGAGCCATCAGCCCAGAGCCTGACGCGGGGCTCGAACTCACGGACCGTGAGATCGTGACCTGACTGAAGTCGGAAGCTTAACCGACTGCGCCACCCAGGCGCCCCAAAAAAAAAAAATTTTTTTAAACACCATCAAGAAAGTGGCGTGGGCGGCGGGGGGGAGGGGAACACAGCATGGGAGAAAATATTTACTTGCCAATCACCTATCTTATAAAGAAACTGTATCACAATATATAAAGAACACTTACCCCGCGATAATAAAAAGACAAGTGATCCAATCTAAAAATGGGCAAAAGATCTGAACAGACATTTCTCCAAGGAAGATACGTAAAGCGATGAAAAGATGCTCATCGTCCCTAGCCATCAGGGGAATGCAAACCAAAGCCACAGCGAGATAGCTCTTCATACCCATTGAGATAACTATAATAATAAGTACTGGCAAGAATGCAGAGAACTCGGAACCCTCATACATTGCCGGTAGAAGTGTGACATGGTGCAGCCACTTTGGAAAACACTTAGGAAGTTCTTCAAAAGGTGAAACATAGGGTCACCACATGAGCCAGCAGTCCATGCGTTGGCATATACTCAAGAGAACTGAAAATCTGTGTCCACATAAACACACACACACACACACACACACACACACACGCTCGCAGCAGCCTTCTCCACAAGAGCCAAGAAGTGGAAACAGCCCAGATGTCTATCAACTGATGAACGGATGAGCAGAACGTGGTATATCCATGCAATGGAATGTTACTCAGCCATAAAAAGGACTGAGATACTGAGGCGTGCTATGACGTGGATGAGCCTTGAAAACATTATGCTGAGCCAAAGAAGCCGCACACAAAAGGCTTCTTCTGTACTGCATGATTTCATTTATGTGAACTGTCCGTAATAGGCAGACCTACAGAGGCGGAGAGGAGGTTAGTGATTGCCTAGGGCTCGGGGTGGGGGCAGAGGAAAAAGGGGAGTGACTGCTAATGGGTGTGGGGTGGGGCTTGGGGGGGTGAGGAAAATGTTCTAAAATTGGTGGTGCTAATGATTGCCCAACTCCGTGACTGTACTGAAAACCACTGAATCGCATACCTTAAAGAGGTGAATTGTATGATATGTGAATTCTATCCCAGTAATACTCCTACAATTAAAAAAAAAAAAAAAAAAACAGCAGCTATGGACTCATAAAGGCCTGGCACCGGGGTTGGGGGTCGTGGGCACAAACCCTCCTCGCTTGCGCACTCTCCGTCCTGGCTCCTGCCAATGGACCTGACTCTTCCGCGAGCATTCCTTCCTGCGCCCCTCCCCCCGCCCTTCTCCTTCAGTCACCCCAGGGGACCTCACCTTCTCCTTGCACCTCTCGCATCCAGGTGCCCTTGATGTGAGGCGTGCTCTTGGCCCCCTCGCTCTGTTCAGGAGCTGTCGTCTGAGCTGCTGGGTGCTGAACCCATGTCCCTCTCTCCTGATTAGAGTGACAGCGACAATTACCACAGCAATGGTAATAGCTGTGACACTTACGGGGCCATTATTGTGCACTAAGCACCGTGGCTGCACCGAAGCCCTGAATCCCCCCGCCCCCGCCCCCGCCCCCGGGGCTTCGCGTGCCCATGAGGCTGGCCCGTTCAGGCCCTCGATGCTCCCTGGGCTCATGGAGCGGGCTCCCGATGGCAGAAATGACTCAGGCCCACCCACTGATGCCCAGCTCTGTTCCAGGAACAGCATTTTAAACGAAGTGACTCAGGGCCCAGATGAGTAAGGCAGATATTCAGCCCAACAGACAGACAGACAGAACATTGCAGTTGGTGTGCGTGGCCTCCAGTCCGTAGGCGCCTCGGGCCCTCTGTAGGACCTGTCTGAGCTCACACACTCAGGAATTGGGTTCAGAGGACAGGGCCTGCTCCTGGCACGCCTGCCCCCTGGGGCCCGTGAAATACCCCCAGGGCTGGCCCGCCCCAATCCCAGCTGCGGAGAGGAGCCCCCAGCCTACCTGCCTGCTGACAGGATCACTTCTTTTCTGTGCCAAGCACAGCCCTTCCCCAGGGCTCTGTGATCTAGTTTTCCTTTTCCTACCTTAGAAATAGCTCATCGAAAGTTTACCCACAAGCCCTTCGGAGGGCAGAGGGCCCCGCACCCCCAGGAGGAGACACTCACAGATTAGGAATTTCTGAGGGCACAGCCGGCCTTGTAGTGATATTCAAATAATTTTTTTCTTGAGTGACAAGAAAGGGAGATGAGAGAAAGGGAGGACGGGAGGGAGGGAAGGGAGATTCTGGGCACCCCTGGTTCACGGAGTGTCCTTGAATTTGCCTACCGGGTTTACTCTTGCCTCTTGCTGGTCTTCCAGTCACTGCGTGACCTTGGGGAAGTCACAGGCTGTCTCTGGGCCTCCTTCCACCAGTAGTCAGAGAGGAGGTAATAGATTAGGCCACTACCTACCTGCCGAGCTGCTGTGATGTGATTCCAGGCATGGGGCCTTTGCCAGGCCTCCCCAGTGCTCGGGGCTGGCTTGCGTGGGTCTTGCCTCCACGGCCCATCTCCTTCCCTCACCCGTCAGCGCCTACCTGGGGCCTTGCTTGGCAGCCGGGCTGCCTGGCATGTGCTACACGAAGTGAATCAAGCAGGTCGGCAGCGCTGGCTAGAGACAGAAGTGAGCCCCTCTGGGAGAATGGCTTGGAGCACACACACCCCTCGGGCCCTGGGACATGTGGGGAAACACGGCTGGAACTGTTTCCTAACCAGTTTACATCCAGATGACCTCCCCTGTTTCCGCCCCCCGTCCCCAATGACGTATGGCTCCCTGTCACTGCATTCCCACTGAGCCCCAAGCTACTGGAGGGTAGACTTCGGCCCCTTGACCATGGCCTGGGCACAGGAACCACTCATCATTCTACGAGTCTGGAAACTGTCCTGAGGCCTCGGGGAGTGGGGGGGGGGGGGGGCTCATCTGGGAAAGAATCTCAAAAGCCCTGCCCCAACCTTCCACCCGCCTCCTGCCCCTCCTTCCAACAGTCCCAGCATATGGCTGCCCCCTCCCATGCAGAGCCCCCCAAAGCCACCGTCCACACGTGTGCATGCACGCACGCATGCACGCAGACACACGCACGCACACGCCAACCCCACCTCTCAGCCCCACTGCTGCCCTGGAATTCTGGCCGAGCGAAGGTTCTCTCCTCCTTCACAAGAAACAAGGTTGTGGGAGGTTGGAACGGAAATGTAGCCTGCTGAGTCCACTTGGTGAGAGATAGGGGACTGTCCCCCATCTCCCAGCCCGCAGGACAGGGGACCACCACCGCAAAGATAGAACACCTCAGCTTATTCTGCGGCAAGGCTGCGGGGCGGCTTCGGCAGAGGGCGAAGTCAGGACCTCGAGGGCAGGTCCCACCTGGCGTCCTGGAGGGCAGCAACCACAGCCTCGTACCTGCCCTCCTGCCCTCTCCACACTGACACCCCGCACTTCGTGATCCTGGTCCCTCCCTGCCCATCACCGAGCCCTGCCTGTCCTGCCTTCAGAGTCCCGCCCGAGCGCCGCCTTTTCTGCGGACTTTCTCACCGCCACCTGGTCCCAGCTCCCATGGGAGCCTCCCGGCTGGGCTCCCTTCACCTCCTTGCCCTGTGAAGGTCCACTCTCCACACAGCAGCTGGGACGGCCTTTTGAAAACATAAGTCGGGCCACCCCACACCCTTGCCAAAGACCCCCAGCCCACCCCCCCACCCTGGCGCTCCACTGCACACGGGCCAGCATGGCCGGGCCCCTGCCCCTGACTTCCGCTGGTAACTTCTTCCTGCCCACCTCACTTTGTCTCTTCCAGGCTTCTTCCCGTTTCTCCAACATGCCAAACCCTTTGCTGCTTCAGGGCCTTTGCACATGCTGTCTCCCCGTCTGGACTGCTCCTCCCACCCACCCCCCTGACACACCGCTTCCCTGATCAGCTGAACTGTCTCCTCTGAAGTGTGTTCACCTCGTGGGAAGCAGGCCTCCCCGGCGCCAGCCTATGAGGGGCGTTTCGTATCATTTACATGTATTTGTCGCTATTTACGCACTCACATCTGTCACCCTCACCGGACAGCGGGCCCTGGGAGGACGGGCACCACAGCCACCTGTTGCGGCCCCTGCCACAGCTCCAGCACTTGTGGACGCTCGTAAGAAGCTGTAAAATGAAGAGAGGGCTTCACAGATGGGCCCGAGGACACTGGAGGGGTGAAACAACAGGGAAAGTCAGAACGGAGACGGCTCCACCTGTGCCCCTGATCTCAGTCCCCCAACTGCCCACTCCACCGAGGGGGAAATGAGGGACCTCTGTGGGCCCAAGGGGCTGAAGAGGAGTGACCCAGCCCAGTGTTGGCTGGCCACATGAGAGCTTTGGGGACCCCCAAGGGTGACTGAGTGTCACAGACCTCCGGGCACCTCTGGAAGAGCCATTGCAAAGGTGCAGGGTAGAGACCATGACTGCAAACCTGCCTGGGACCCACAGGGGACCCCCCCCCCATAGGGCCTGGGCTTCCCAAAGTGCCCAGGACAGAAGAGAAGTCCTGATTAGCTAAAGTCCCTCCCCGGAGCCCATCCCTGGCTGGCGGTGGCCTCGTAGGAACACCTCAAAGAGGCCTCGATGCTCAAAGTACCCCTTTCACCTGGGAGAAACTTAGAGCCTGCTTGGGATTCACTCCCTCTCTCTCTTCCCCTCCCCCGTTTGTGCGTGCACACAAGAGAGCTCCCTCTCTCTCTCTCTCTCTCTCTCAAAAATCAATAAATAGGGGCGCCTGGGTGGCTCAGTCAGCTAAGCGTCCGACTTCAGCTCAGGTCACGATCTCACGGTCTGTGAGTCTGTGAGTTCGAGCCCTGCATCGGGCTCTGGGCTGATGGCTCAGAGCCTGGAGCCTGCTTCCGATTCTGTGTCTCCCTCTCTCTCTGCCCCTCCCCCGTTCATGCTCTGTCTCTCTCTGTCTCAAAAATAAATAAACATTAAAAAAAATTTAAAAAAATCAATAAATAAACATTTTTTTTAAAAAAAGAAAAGCCAGCTTAAACCAGCATACAGACATATACAGCATAGTGTGTACGTGTGTGATTATTGAGATTGTGGTGATTTTTTTTTTTATGTTTCCTTTTCCTTTTACATGTTTTCCTAATGGTCCCAGTGAACATGCTTTATGACAATGATAGCAAAACCATCAGGAAATGACACTCTTTTTTAAACAAGAAAATGTAATGATTCCTTTCAAGAAGCACCTTGCATCGATTTATTCTGCCGAAGGGCCTGACGCATAAGGTTTTGGGACATTGCCTGAGGCGAGGCCCTGAGGAGGGACTGTGGGAGGAGGGGAGGTGGCGAAGGGGGTGTGAGAGGCAAGGGTGTCATGGGCACCTCCCCTGGGCAGGTTGGCCTTCCAAGGGCCCAGCTAGGGCTGAGGGAAGCCTGGGGGAGGGGGAGGGGGTGGGGGGTGCTAAAGGCCAAAGCCACCCACTCTGGAGCCTTTTCTCTTCCTACAACTACTTTCTTTCTTTCTTTCTTTCTTTCTTTCTTTCTTTTAAATTTTCATTTATTTATTTTGACAGAGAGAGAGAGTACGCAAGCAGGGGAGGGGCAGAGAGAGAGGGAGACAGAATCCCAAGCAGGCTCTACACCGTCAGCACGGAGCCCAATGCGGGGCTTGAACCCACAAACCATGAGATCATGACCTGAGCCAAAACCAAGAGTCAGAGGCTTAACAACTGAGCCACCCAGGTGGCCTCCTACGTTTACTTCCCTTTCCTTTTAACCCTCTTCCCTAGCCAACAAGACCTGGCTCAGGGACCGCTTCCTCCAGGAAGACTTCCCTGATAACCCCAGGGCTCTGGGCAAGGTTAGGTGCTTTCCTATGGGCTCCTACAGGAGCTTCTTGGATCCCAGACCCAAGACGTGTGAAGACGTGATGGAAGATGTTTCATGCGTCCATTCCTGACCACGACCAGCACCCAGAAAGTCCTCGGTAAACAGCCGCCATGCAGGCCCCAGGTCCCCTCCTTATTCCCAGCTCACCCAGATTCCCCTGTGTGAGTGTCCACTGATCTTCCAGCTATCTGCTCTGGCCTAGGCACAGCCCCCTCCTTTGGTTCTGCGTACCAGTTGCTAAGGGCCTTCACGTAAGACCTGAGGCAGAGCAGTTTTACGAAAGCATTTAGAGACGGATGCCAAGCGTTTCTGGCAGGTCCTGGTGCCGGTCAAACCCCTCCTCAGCCCCTGGGTCTCAGAGCCCCACTTGGCAAGTGTCCAGGCTCCAAGCCTTTCCGGATCCCCTCAAGCCTGGGGTCTTGAGGCAACTGACGGGCAGGCAGGAACTCTGGTGCCTACGTCTCATTGAGTAATTGTAGAATAAAGTGACACGCGAAAGTCCCCCTCCGGTGCCGGGCAGAGACAACGTGCTCAGGGACTGCAGAATCTCATCTCCCTCCGGACCCATAAGGGGAAGGTAGTGGCGATTCTAGACGGGGTGCAGGTGAGGCTCTGAGTCCTAAAGACTGTACCCAACCAGCTGGCCTGGGCCAGGCTATACTTTGAGACGGCCCCACTTTAGGCAGACGTGGCATCCGCAGTGGGAACATCGGCCTTCTCTAGAGAGGATCCTTGGGCAACCCTCTCCCTCAGGGGCCACCCTTGGCACCATTTCCAGGGTTTCTTGGGCTGGTTGTGACATCTGCTTCTGGATTCTGGTCCAGGTGAGATCTGACATCTGAAGGCGCAGGTCGTATCCACCCACTCACTCATGGAGAGAACTCCATAGGTGCAAAAGGCCGAGATAATGTGGGCCCTTGCGCACCCGGCCCCTGGAAAGGGGGTGAGGTCAGCGGGCAGGATACACTGATGTCTGTTGCCAAGGAGGCCATAAACGAGGCTGCCCACAGGGATTAGTTGGGTTTTTTTTTTTTAATTAAAAAAAAAATGTGGGGCGCCTGGGTGGCGCGGTCGGTTAAGCGTCTGACTTCAGCCAGGTCACGATCTCGCGGTCCGGGAGTTCGAGCCCCGCGTCAGGCTCTGGGCTGATGGTTCGGAGCCTGGAGCCTGTTTCCGATTCTGTGTCTCCCTCTCTCTCTGCCCCTCCCCCGTTCATGCTCTGTCTCTCTCTGTCCCAAAAATAAATAAAAAACGTTGAAAAAAATTAAAAAAAAAATGTAATTGTAAAATATATGTGACATAAAATTTACCACCTTAACCATTTGTAAATGTACCGCTCAGTGGCGTTAAGTGCATTCGCATTGCTGTGCAACCATTCCCACCATCAATCCCCAGAGCTTTTCATCTTCCCACTGAAACTCTACCCATTAAACGCTAACTCCCCACTCCTCAGCCCCCAGCCCCCAGCCCCCAGCCCCCACCCTTCTCTCTGCCTCCATGACTTCGACTCTAGGAATCTGACTATTCTAGGTACCTCCTAGGCGTTGAGTTCTCCGGTATTTGTCTTTCTGAGACTGGCTCGTTTCACAGCTTATAACGTCCTCCAGGCTCACCCACGTTGTGGCGCGTGTCATTAGGAGGGCTCTGAAAAGTCAGAGTACAGTCCTCAGCCCTCCAGGGCCCTTCATTCTAAATGTTGAGGACAGACACGCTCACTGTGAATTTCAGCATCCAGCTGACTGCGACTGTCTTGACCACAGTCGTGGGTCCTTTTCTGCCCGCATCAACACTAGGAAGGTCCTGGAGGTGTGGTGGCCTCTCAGGAGGGGCTCCCAGAAGAAGGAGAGAAGGGGACACTACAGTGGCCTCCTGGGACATCGGCCCAGCCAAAGAAGCGTCTCTATCAGTGGTCGGCTAACTTTTCCTGTAAAGGGTCAGGCTCAGTATTTTAGGCTTTGCAGGCCATATGGGTCTCTGTCATAACTAATATATAAATGAACGAGGTAGCTGTCTTCCAATAAAACTTTATTTACAGGCATTAAATTTGGATCTCCCATTTTCATGTCATGCATTATTCTTCTTTTGATTTCTTTTCAGCCATTTAAAAATGTAAACACCAGGGGTTCCTGGGTGGCTCACTCGGCTAAGCGTCCAACTTTCAGCTCAGGTCATGATCTCGCTGTCCGGGAGTTCGAGCCCCGCGTCGGGCTCTGTGCTGACAGCTTTGGATTCTGTGTCTCCTTCTCTCTGCACCTCCCCTGCTCATGCTTTGTTTCTCCCTCAAAAATAAATAAACATACAAAAAACTTTTTAAAAAATAAATTACATTAAATTAAAATGTAAAAACCATTCAGAGCTTGTGGATTTGGCTGGCTGGCTGCAATCTACCAACCCCCGTTCTGGAATTAAGGTGGCATTGTGAGGGCACGCGGCCCTGTTCCACCCACAGGGCAGGACCTTCCTCCAGCTCTCCTCAAGGGTCAGGCAGCCCCGGGGAACCTGGTTCCCTGACACACGGCTTCAATAGTGAGCTGTGCGGGCGTTGGCCCTCGGGATCTGTTAGCATTGCGTCCCAATCCATGCCTGGCTCCACGCCCCCGTTGATGGCCGCAGCAATCGGAGGGCATCTGCTGAAGTTCGAGAAGCCTTGCGACCAAAGATAGGGAATAAGATACTACAAACTACTGGGGAAATGGTGTGGGAGTGCTTGCTTCCTATTTCCTAAAACAACCTCAGAACCAATCTCAGCTTCGGCCTGGAAGGAGGGTCACGGTCATCGGCCTGGGCTCTCGAAGCCCTAAGACAGGCAGGGGAAGAGGGGAAGTTTGCCCCCTTCCCCAGAATGAGCCAACTAGACAAGGCCGGCAGGGTGCAGACCCCATAGGCCAGAGCCCCGTGTCCTGGGACCTGAGATTTCATTTCGGATCTTCCCCATCAGACTATGCGACCCTGGGCAAGTCACTTAGGCCCCCTACACTCCGGCTTCTCCACCTGTGTAATAGAAATAATGACACTGCCTAGAGCTATGGCGGATTAGTTGGGAGAAAATATATCAAGGGTTTAGAAGAGTTCTAGGCACATTATGAGCACTCAGTGGTAGCTATTATTATTATTATCTCATTATTCCACACAATAAGCCTATGTGGTAGACACTATTATTAGCCTCCTTGTATGATGAGGAGAACTGAGACACAGAGAGGTTAAGTAACTAGCCCTAGGGCACACAGCTAGGACTGGGTGGGGCTGGAGTGTGGAAAGCCTCACCACAGTCTATGAAGCTTTTAGCCCCTGGCCTATGTGCCCTCTTGGGAAACCACAGGAGCTGAGAGCCCTGGGTCCAGGGAGGACCCTGCAGGAAGGTGCCTGGAGGTGACGCAGCCAAGACCTGCCTCCTCTGGAATGTTTCTCTTTGTGCTCCCATAGCCTCACCGCTTGCCTTTGGGAACCATGTGCACATTCCTGTACATCACAGGCCAGGTGAGGATCACATCTGCTTAGGAGAGACCCTGCACCCTGTGCACACACACACAGAAGCCCTGGGAAAGGGTCTGGGCTGCTAAGCGGAGCTCCATTAGCTTGGGGGCCTCAGGCAAGTCTGTACCCTCTTTGCACCTCAGTTGTCCCTCTGCAGAAGGAGAGGTTGGATGGGCTTCTCTGCAGTTCTATGATCTAATCAGCTTCTGAGACATCTTCTGCTTTTAGCAACCTGCCCCACCCCCCATCTCCCAAAACACTAAATCTTGGGGCCTGCCTTCCCATGACTCACGGAAGACAGAACAAGAGCTTTTTTTTTTTCCCCCTCTCATGGGGAGACCACCAGCCTTTCCCACACCAAACCAGCACATGTTTTGACTGGCCCAGCCAGCCATCCCCCCCTGCCCACCCTAGATGGGCACTAGGTAAGAGCCCATCTCAGCCTGGTACTCAAAAGAGGCAAAATACTGTGTGAAGCCAACATTCTGTCCTGTCTTTAGGACAGGCTTTAGTCATGGTGTCCCCAGCCACCAAAGGCCATAGAATAATCCCGCAGGTGGATGTCAGGGGCATGCCTGCTCTCTGCTTGGGAGCTGAAGTTCACGTGAAGTTCATGTGAAGTTGATTCAGGATAACCTGCCCCTCTGAATGCCATCCCAGAAAGAACCCTGGGACCTTGCCTCTCCCAAGGGAACGGCTGCTGGCCAGGGCAGGCGCCTGTGGGTGCTGTAGGTAACTGTCCTCAAGAAGACAGCATTACTGCTGGCATATAAGAGGCACTTATGAATAACCAAGGAATTACAGGAAATGAATGAATGAATGAACCATCTCGTCTAATCCAATTTCAAATGAGGAAAATGCAGGCTAGAGAGGGCAGACAGCTTGCCTGAGATCGCATGACTGAGTGGCAGTGCCCAGATAGGGCAGTCAGCCAGCAGGGATTTACTGAGCACCTGTTATGTGCTGGGTGGTGGTCCTGGCATTGCGGATTCAGCAGTACACGAGCGGACGGGGCCCCTGCCCTGGTGAGGCTTACAGTCTGCCTCCACAGTCCAGTCCTCTGACCCCTCATCCAGGCACCTTTCTCATGCTGAAATAGCCAAAGGGACACTCTGCTCTAGGGCCTTGCTCAGACCCCCGCGGGGAGATGGTGAACCCCAGCGGGTGATGGGCTGGCCCATGGAGCTGACTGTGCACTTTCCGCGCCTTCTCAACACGCTTGGAGCATTAATTATTTTTTTTTTAATTTTTTTTAACGTTTTATTTATTTTTTGAGACAGGGAGAGACAGAGCATGAACAGGGGAGGGTCAGAGAGAGAGAGAGAGAGACACAGAATCCGAAACAGGCTCTAGGCTCTGAGCTGTCAGCACAGAGCCCGACGCGGGGCTCGAACTCACGGACCGCGAGATCATGACCTGAGCCGAAGTCGGCCGCTTAACCGACTGAGCCACGCAAGCGCCCTGAGAGCATTAATTATTAATGCTGAAATAATTGACACTCATTCACGTGCCAGTCACCCACGGGGGAGCGGGGCCCACATTAACCAATTCATCTCTCAGTGATTGATTAATTAAAGCTGAGCTTTTATAAGACACCCTCGGGTGGCAAACCACACTTTCCCGGGAGTGGAAGTCCCAGGGCAGGGAGGGATGGGCCTTCTTCGGGGTGCCACGAGCCCCAGGGAGGAACCAGGAAACCAACATGGACACTTTACTGGAGCCTGGGCACTTGGTTGCCACCCGGGCAGGTGGGCATTGCCTTTGCCCACGGCAACAGCAGAAGCTCGTGTGGCCTAAACACTCAGGGCAAATTGCAGGCTTTTGAAATTCTATCACATGAGTCACCTGTGCGCTCAGGGGCACGGGGCGCTCTTAAAAGGGAGAAAAATAACCAAGGCGTGGTCAGGAGTGCCAGTCCGGCCAGAAGAAGCGCTAGCTTTTGGTCTTAGCCGCTTGAGCCTCTCCCCGGGTCCTGCTGGTCCCCTTAGCCTCAGTTGCTCCATCAGGGAAATGGATGAGCAGGGTCAGCCCTCTGGCCCTGAGTGTGTGTTCCTTCATTTAACAATTGTGTGTTGAGCATTAATCCTTCCCAGCCTCAGGACGGTGGCGTGGTGAACAAGGTAGACCCCAGCTCCCCTAGAGCCCAGGCTTGCTGCCTCAAATCAGTGACGATACAGGTAAGGCTGTGAGAGGAGCTTCCTAAGCCTTGGGAGTCAGCACTCCTACTCCAGAGCCCCAAAGGGTAAAGCACAGTTACCCAAGTAGAGAGGAGGAGAAAGGGGGCAAGAAAGGGCATTTGGAGGCACAGAGGTGAAGGTGGGGAGCTGCAGACAGGAAGGAAACCTGGGTGGGGAACGCAAGGTGGGGACTGCGGGCTCCAGGGTGGGAGGGGAGGTGGTAAGCGGCAGGCTCGGGGCCCTGGGGAGCCCACTAGCCACCAGACTTCTTCCTAGGGCCGTGGGGTCCTGGAAGAATTCTATACAGGAGAGTGACAGGGTCCACCACCAAGTTTTCCTTAAAACGTTACCCAGGAAGGGTAGGAGAACGCCACGGGTACGTTTCAAAAAAAAGATCTGTGGTCCCCAACTGCAGTGCTGGCCTGTGGCTGCCACCACCAAATAGGTGAAGGACACAGCCTTAGGCCCTCTGGGCCAGCCCCTTCCTGGTTCCCACTGCTGGCCATCCCCCAAAGAAAGGTACGCCTTACCTGTGATGGATCTGATGTGTCACAGCCCCCAGGGATCAATGCACCTGAAGGACAGGGAGCAGCTCCAGGGCCAGGATCTGCCAAGGCCACTCGAGCTATTAGCGCTAAGAAGAGTCGCTGAACCTGCTCTCAGGAAGGGAAGGGAGGTGGCCTGGAAGGAGCCACAGGGGGTCCTCAGGGCCTGGCCCATAGCAGGGAAGTTAGGAAGCTGTCCCAGAGCCAGTGTGGGGTGCTTACCTGCCCAGGGAGCTGGGAAGTGGCCCCGTGACCTCATCTGCGGAGGGGGTGACCAGCAATGACTTACCTCCCTCACTGTGTTCCTGTGGGAAGCCAGAAGATGCCCCAAAGCCCCAACACAGAACCAGACTGCCTTCAGAATGTCCCCTGAGGCTGAGGGTGGGACTCCTAGTGGGTAAATGAGGGCTCCCAAGTAGCCTAAAAACCAGGGCTCTTTCCTTGAGGTTCAGAGCTCCCTGGGCTGTGGGGATGTCTATCAGATTCACACACACACACACACACACACACACACACACACACGCATGCACATACACATCCATCCACAGGGGCCGAGGTACTGTGCACCTGGAAGATTGTCCAAACCGCCTTCTCCGCCACTGCGGGACCCAGAGGCAAGGCCGCCGGCTTCTGGCCACACCCCCCCAACTCTGCTTTGTTCATAATCTGTTTTCCAAGAATTGGGCCCAGCAGCCATCTCACCCACCTAGCCACGGAGGGAGTGGGGATGGACCATGGATGGCAGTCCCCATGGGCAGAGAGAACATCTAAACGCACAGATGCCATTAATATGCCAGGCTTTGGCAGGACTTTCAGGCAGGAGCGGGAGCAGAGAAAACCCTGAGCCCCAGCCTCTCCTGTCTTCCAGGTAGGCCCCAGAACAGCTCTGTCTTCCCTTACCCCTCCTCCTAGACAGCCCAGTGGCTATAGATTACTTTGGAAACAGCTCCTGGGGGGCAAATCCCAGCTCTGCCACTTATGAGCTGAGCCATCAGCGAATGGCTTTCCCAGCCTTAATTTTCTCATCTGGAAAATGGGGATAATAATACCTGTTCCCACTCTGACCCCGGATTGTCACGAGGTCTTTGTCAAACTGAGATGATCTTACCTGCTGATTCCCCAGCACATCAGAACAGGCACCCAGAAAATGACTGGCCAGATTGTACCACTCTACTTTTAAAGTGATCCGGCTTCAGGGCTGCGGGGACACCATGGTGACCCCCCACCCCCACCCCAGGCATTGAGTGGCCAGGGCAGGGCAGAAGGGGCTGTGACACCACACCATGGGCAACCACAAGGGCCACAGAAATCATGCCTGTGCCCCCTGGCCCGACCCGCCCAGCACCTGCCCAACATGGGGGTGATCTAGTCTCCAGCTGCAAGGTGGGGGGGGGTGCCAGCAACAGGCCACATTTACAAACAGAGCTACCCCAATCACAAAGCGTATAACCGGCCGGGTGCATTGCCTCATGACGAGGAAAACATGAAAATGGCACGAAATACACACAACCAACCATGCTCCCACACTCCACAGTCGCAGTCTCAAACCCCACATGGTCTCACGCTCAACCACGCACACACACGCTCACCCACACAGCCTCAGAGACAGCCAACCACACGCCCCAAGCTCACGCCCATGCCTCACCTACAACAGGCTCAGCTCCTTGTGTGAGGCCCACGGGTAACATCATTTGCTCAAACAGCCCGTTGAAAGCTGAATAGGGGCCGGGTTCCTCCTGGAGCCTCTGCCCGCAAGGAGGGGCCTTGGCTTTCTGCTTCTTTACCCACACAGGCATGCTTTCTTTCCCCGTAGCAGTCTTCATGGCTTGCTGGCAGCCTATGCCCACCACCCCTGACCTTGAAGGAGGTCAAGGCTGCTGTATAGGGATTATCTGCCAGGCCGCTTGTGGGGTCCCCAGCAAGAATCCCCAGGGTCTGCAGGCGGCATGCTAGTCATGTGCTGGGCAAGCCTGGGTTCCAGGTGGGGCAGGGGCCCAGTCACAGAGCAAAAGCTGCCGAGTCCCCTTCCCAGACCCTTGTCTGCACTGAGTGGGGACCCTTGGCCTTTGCACCGGGTGGCAGTGGTGCCACACCCAGTAGCTGGAACAGGCACAAAAGCTCTGACACGTAATGGGCCCTCCTCAGTGCTGCCTCCACACTGGACTGGGCCGCAAGGGACGCACCGTGTGCCCCACTCTGAACCAAACTGAGAGGGCGGAGAGAGAAAACAGACATAGGACACCCCGGAGCCTCTGCTGAGTGGAACCTCAGTGTGCGCATCTGGGAAATAGGGGAGAACAGAGGGCTGGTAGGCGTGGCACCGTCTGCACAGGGGATCTCCTCACCCCAGCGCTCTCCCCATCCCCGCACCCCCAGACTTGGCTCCACTGGGTCACTGAGCACTCAGGGCACGTCTGAAGGTCCGCCAAGGATGAATCTGACATAGCGGGAGCTCACGAATGACAGCGGATAGGGGGTGGAGACATTTGAGGCAGGTAGGGAAGCAGCCTCTGGCTCTGGCTGGCCCCGTGTGACCCATTTGTCCTATGAGAGGCTAACAGCCTGGTGGCCGGAAGAAGGAAGAGAGGGACACGGGGAAAGGAAGAGGAACCTTAAAGCAGCGCAGGAGAGCTCAGGGTCACAGGCGCTGGACTTGCTGAGCGGTGTGGGAGGCTTGCTCTCTGGGCCTGTGCTGTGGGGTTCCAAGGGCATCGCCAGGGAGAGGTGGGGCCCTCAGGCCAGGCCCACTGGGAAGATAAGGGCAGAGAAGGGGAAAAAGCAGTAGGCAGAAAAGGACTAAGGACTGAATGAGGAAGAAGGAACAGGGGAGCCAATTGGCCACAGAAGCACAGGAAGGAAGATGTGCATCCCTACTGGAGAAAGAACACTCAGCCCTGGGACAGAGGAGGCATGCCTGTCCTCACGGCACCTGTCAGGAAAAGTAATTGCCAACCACCGTTGCCCCAGGGGGACCGGAGTGCACAGGCACGTATGCCTGCAAAGGGCAGCAGAGTACCACTCAGAGACCATCTCCCAGCCCGCTGGCCTCATGACCTCAGAGTCCCAGACCCTTCCTGGGACTAACGGTGGGATCCATGGACCACCCTGTAAAGCTCAGCCCCAGAGGTGGGTCCCAGGAGGTGCTCAATATCCAAACAGTGTGGGACCCTGGTGACTTACACTGCCCCTCCTAGAGGCTGCCGGCGAAAGTTCCTGGGTCAGGGGTGGGCAGGGGCTGGATCAAGGGCCTGGAGCAGCCAGCAGCAGGTGGATGCAGCCCACTGTAGAGCAGAGAAGCGGCTGGATCCTGACTTACGCCCCCAATGCCCAGGCCAGGCCTTTTTACATGAAATTTTCCTCTTCACCCCTATTAACTTGTATACCGTCTGAAGACTTTGAAGATCAATAAATCCACCCCTGAGGACAAAACGCTGGCAGAGCAGTAGCTCTCTCGGATAGGCAAAGGATGGGAAAAGAGGCCAGAGGCTGCCTCCTGCTACCAGATGGCTGTGTAAATTGAGATATGTCCCTCCTGCCGCCCAGGGCCTCCCTCAGTTTCCCCACTGTTACCTTCACGGGGTTAAATCAATCTGTAAGGTCCCACCTGCTCAACTGTCCTGAGATTTTTCTGGGAAGACCCCATGTGACCCAAAGACCAAGGCGCAGCCCCATGGCTCTGCAGGGCCTCGGATGAAGGCGAGGCTTTAGGGCTGCCGTCCTCCCAGAGAACAGGTGGCCCGGCCACGGCGCCTGGGCTCAAGCGCCCAGGGTGTCTGTGCCAGCTGTGTTGACCTCGGGCAAGCTCTGAACCTTTCCGCACCTCAGATTCCCGACTCTGGAAAATGGTGAAATCGCTTCCCCAAAGAGCACGACATAAAACAGCACTTTGTGGGTGTCTCAAGTCAGACCTGCCATCGCAGTTGGACATCTGTCACTACTAAAACCACCACCACCACCTACTCCAGTTCAAATCCCCACAGGCAAGGACAGTTAGCATACTCACGGCCTCCTTTCTGTTCACCCTTCTGTTCCCAAGGCCCTAGCCTCTTCTGGGTTACAGTCACCTAGATCAGTAAATGCATGGCACGGAGGTCAGCTGCACTTCAACCTTCCAGGTTTTACATCTCCTTCCAGGGACGGGGGCTCAAACCGGCACTTGCAAGCGGTAATAGATGCGCCTTTAGTAAAACATAATTAGTCTCGGGAGAAGGAGGGTAAACAAACGTGCAATTCCTGGATTTGCTCATTGTCCTTCATGTTGATCTTCTGCCATTTTTCCTAGCCTCTCCCACTGACATCCGTGCTCGTGGCAAGGACTCAGAGAGTGCCGGGAGCGGGCCGCGGAGGCAACCGGCGTCAAAGCTGGACGCCTGGCCGCGCCCTCCTCCCCGCCGCCGCCTCCAGCCCAGACCCCACACCGCCCCACACACCACACCAGGCAGGAAGCCTGTGGCACTCGATCTTTTATTTTCTTAAACTGTACACAGATGTAAAATACTTTAACAGCAAGTCTATGGGAAAATTGTTTGGTTTTAAATTATTATGAAACAGAACCTAAGGGGAGCTTTATTAAATAAACATAAAGGTGGGGAATTAAGGACGCACACCTGCATTCTACCATAGTCATTTTTACTGTACCTTCTGGGTGTGTAAAGGTAGAAAAGACACATCAAACTGAATAAACAAAATCCATTTATACCCTGAAACGTTGGCAGGCCACTCACGGGATTGTTCAGAACGTCTACCTCACAGAAGATGGCCTCACCATCTAATAAAAATTAAAACTGATCTGTTGGCCTCTTTGGTTCCAAAATTATGTATAATACATTTAACTGTATTTTTTTTTTGCTGCTATAAAAATAACTTCTTTTTTCAAATGGCAGTTTCTGACTAATCATGCAACTAAATCAGTGCAAACATTAAAAGCAATCATTCGCTTAAAAAAGAAGCAAAGGATTTCATTTCAAGTATAAAAAATATAAAAAGAGTCGTACGAGTCCAGTTTCGTCTAGTGTGGGTCAACCCTTTAAATTGCATAGTTCACGTGGCACTTGGACATCTGGGGGTGAGCGAGTTCAGTGATATGCCAAGGGCCACTTCTGGACACACGCAGATGGGCAAGTGCTATATCGTGTGCGTTCAGGCAAGTCGGCAAGTGCTAGGAGGGGCAGGCGGGCAGGCGAGCAGGCTGGGGCCACGTCCATGGCCGGCCCTGGTGGCCGGGACCCACACGGGCAACTTCTGTAAAGCAGCTGAAAGCCTTCCCCATCTCTCCAAGACCGGCTAAACTGCTCCCCTCCCACAACCCCGCTGGGGGAGGAGGCACCCCCACCCCCCAACACCAGCATTTCCAGAATGCCTCCACTGCACCATTTCCTCCTCGGGGCTCATTCCCCTGCCTCGGGGGTCATTTCCACCCCTCCCCAATAAGTCCTAGAGGAACATCCCCAGTGAAGGGCACAGATTGCAACTTTTAGTTTTCTTCCCGTGTAAAACAATTCAGATTTTAACTTAAAAGGTCATACCTGGTTAAAAAAAAAAAAAAAAATCCCTTTTCAATTATACAACTGGAATGAATGACCTGTCAACTGCTAGTGATCAGTTAAAGCATCAAATTAAGACCCTCCTCCTCTCCCTCCCTCCCTACCCCAAAACAAACACACACACAAGTCACGGCCAGGGACCCAAGCAACAGTCAAACGGTCATTGCCACTGCTCCACGGTCTCTGGCAGGTTGTGTCCTTTCTGGGCCTCTTTCTCTCCACAAGGGTGGGAAAAGACAGGCCCCCCTGGTCCTGCAGCATGAAGGATCCCAGGCAGGGAAGGAAGCCAACACGTCTGAGCCAGGAGATGCTGAGGTATGGCAGGCTTTGCACACAAGCAAAGGGGGCCACGCAGCCCTCCCGCCTGTCCGCACGCTCCCCACCCCCGCATCTGCTTTTCCTGTCTGTGGCTCCCGTGCGCTCTCTCTCGTTCTCTCTCTCTCTCTCTCTCTCTCTTTCTCTGTGTCTCTGTCTTTGTGCTTTTATGTGTGCTCGGAAGGCGCGATTCAGAGTGGCCGGGCCAGCTGGTGGGAACGGTGGCTGTTCACCCCATTCTCTCCGACTGACAGGCATTTGTAGCTAAGCTGCCATTTGTCACCGCATCCATTTGCTGGTATCCTGGAGGCTGCTGTGTGGGTGGCAGGATGCGTCTGG